>NW_022109491.1:40941932-40968980 GCF_000313985.2 Echinops telfairi
ACCCTACAGCACGGAGTAGAACTGCCCCATAGAGTTGCCATGGCTCAACCCTACAGCACAGAGTAGACCTGCCCCATAGAGTTGCTATGGCTCAACTCTACAGCACGGAGTAGAACTGCCCCATAGAGTTGCCATGGATCAACTCTATAGCACAGAGTAGAACTGCCCCATAGGGTTGCCATGGCAATCAGTCTTTATGGAAGCAGATTGTCACATCTTGCTTCTTTGAAGTAGCCATTGAGTTCAAATGTACAAACTGTTTGACCTGATACTTCCAGAGAAATTTGTGAGGTCATGCTTTGAGAAGTGGGTTATGTGGGGATTAAATTTCCATTCTGTGCCTAGAGTCAGGAGTTTTTGTCTGTGTAGGGCAGCTTCTAGGAAGCGAGAACAGAAAAGCCATACTTTTAGAATGTGTGATTTTGAAGTAATTTTCTGGAGGACTCGGCTTCCATTTTGTTTTTCCATTTTGTGGAAAGCATAGCTTGATACTAGAGGAATTAAAAGACATTATAAACTGTCATGTATTAAATATACTGATTATAGTCAATGCTGTCCTATGCCTTTATACTTTGGCTCTGGCCTTTTACCCAATAATTTTACAACAATCAATTTTGGGTCAGCTGGTCATTTCCTAATAGTAGGGCTAGGTTATACTGGGTGGATTAAATCTTAATCTGGAAAAGAAACACTATGAATCAAATCTTAATCTGGAAAAGAAACACTATGAATCAAATTAGAAGCTAGTGATAATGCGGATGATACTGTTTAGTTTTTAGAAGTCAAGTCCTGCAAATTAAGTCTTAATTAACTCAAATTAAGCCTATAAATTTAATAAGACTTGACTCTAAACTCAACCTTTATAAATTATGTTATGATTTTTAAAGGAGTATTATACAAACTGGAATTTGAATGGGAAGAGTTAAGTGTGAACAGTATTTATTATACGAAGGAGCTTCAAAAGTTCATGGGAAAATTTCATTATATTTAATTCCATTTTTTGGTGGATTTTTGAATTATTAAAGAAGAAAAAATTAAGCAATTCTCCTTTAATTATTGTGCAAAACTTAAAAACATCTGTGTTCATTACTTTTAGCTCCAATTGCATACCAAGAAAAAGTGTGAATCATCTGTAATGAACAATTCAGATGCTAGCTGTACTTCTAATACAAAATTCATTTATACTAAGAGAAAATGCTCATTTGAGGGATCTCTATGTAAATTGGCATAGCAGAGTTCATAAAGTCAATGTTCTGCCTCCTACTTTGGTGAATAGCATCTCAAGTCTCAAAAGCTTGCAAGCAGCCATCTAAGAATCCACTATTGGTCTCTGGATCAAAAGAGAGTGAAAAAAATCAAAGCCTTGAAGAATATTTTGTTCAAAGGACTTATGAACCCAAGACCAGAAGAACTAGGTGGTGCCTGGCTACCACTACCAACTGCTCTTACTAGGATAACAACACAGGCTCCTGTAGAGAGCAGGAGACAAAAGGAGAGTCAATAAATAAATAAATAATCAAATTTGCAAAGAACAACACACTTACTGTTCTGTTAGGGACTGGTGGAAGGAACCCGTCAGACTATGGCTCTAAGTCACTTTCTCTCTTAGAACTGAAGCCAGTCCTGGAGACCATCTTTTTGGTAAACAACAGACATGCCCATAAAATAAACATTGGAGAGGAACATATTCCTTAGGACAGTCAATAACAGATCAAAAAGAAACATTTCCCCAAAAGGAAAGATGAGAACATCAGAAGGGGCAGAAAATCTGGACCAAAAGGGAGCAGAGAACCCAGGGTGAAAATGCAGAGTGCCGGCACATTGCAGGGAAAGCAGCCAACATCATGGAACACTTTATATACCATCAAGGGGAAGCTAATTTGTTACATAAACATTCATCAAAAGCACTCTTTTTTTAAAGGAAGGAATGCCCTACAGTGGTAACCCTAGAATTCTCAAAATAGTCATTAGGTTGATACTCAAAATATTTTTTCAGTACTAATAACTATAGTCTATTAAACATTTCTATACTTAAAATCTGAAATAGATGAAAATATGTAGAATATTTGCTACTGAAATTAAATTATTTTAGAGTCAGCTTCTCACAACTTTCCGCCTTTAGACATATAGTTTGGGGCTTGGCCTAGCTAACTTTGGCTATATAACCCGAAGGGACCTAGTACTAGAGAAAAACATAACATTTGGTAAAATGGAAGACCAGTGAAGACAAGGGAAACCCTTGATGAGTTGAACTGACAATAATGGACTCAAAATATCAGTGATCATGAAGATTGTGTCAGATTGGGCAGATGGTTTGTTTTCTGTTATACATGGGGTCACCTTGAATAGAAACTGATTTCATGGTAATGATATATCAAATTGAATGGATAGTCTTATAATCTATAATAATAATATTTTTGAACTGTATAACCAATTAAGTATATATATCTAAGCTAAATATTTTTATATCATAATATACCCATGGAAAGTTTGGAGACCAAAACAGAAAAATATTTTAAAAGGAATATAACTCCTGCAAATTGTACCATCACTTTGAGATTAGTAGCATTAGTTAAAATTTTCAGGGTGATAAGATGTGAAAGATTCATTTTTTTATTGTTAAAGCAAAGAAGGCTAATTCTACCTTCTTTTGACAAATGAGAAAATTTATTACAGAAAAATGTTCAACTTTCTAATTGGAAATCATATCAAGAAACGAGTGAGTCTTGCTAGCTCTGAATTTCTCTCGCTTGAACAAGAATTGGAGGAATAAAAATTACTTGGCTTATTTGTCTCCAGCTGGTACGGGACATATCTTACACTTACACCCATTTACATTCTGTCTCTGGTCCTCTTGGAGACCAAGAACAACCCATTTATTAGACAGATTGTCCTCATTTTATGCATAAGAAAACAAAGACTCAAAGAAGGCGGACTACAGGAGCCCAGGGCTGAAAGTGTGATAAAAAGTGAAAACTCCAAAGTCAATGTTGTTGGTACTAAAATTGCAAACAGTATTCATTAATTAAAATGTTCTTTAAAATTTGCTAAGGTCTCTGATTAATAAATTCTTCATGGATATCCAAAGAATGCACAAAAACCATTAAGTTGCAGACGCTGACTCAAACATGATGAACTGCCTGATTCTAGAATCACCTGGATGTCCTAAAAGTGTCTCAACAATGCCTGCCTTTCTGTACTAAGACAGCAATGCTACAACACGCCCAGTAGTGAAGGTGCAAACATATTATGCTACTAGCCTAAAAGTTGGTGTTTTCAACCCACCCAGAAGAAATGAAAGAATAGACTGACAATCAGATTTCATAAAGATTACAGCCAAGAAAACCCTATAGAGCAGTGCTAGTCTGTAACATAATAGATTACCTTGAGTCAGAATTGACTGACAGTTACAGGTTAGTTTTTTCTCCTGATGTTAAGTTAGGGTTCAGTCAGTTACATTTTCCACCTGATAATGCTTAAAACAAAGGCAATCCATTTGTGATCAGTTAACTAGGATTGCAGGGTGTCCTGTGGACCATGCAATACAACATCCTGAATTGGAGTATGTGGAGTGAAACTGCTATGTAACTTAGTTATAAAATGCATGAGCTTTATCAATCATGTTAAGTATTCTTTTCTGGGAATACTATTTTCATCTTTTATCAACTTCTTTATTTAAAAACAGACAAGTAAAATCTCTGATGTTGCCTTTATCCTACATTGTAGACTGAGTTCAAATGTCACTTCTTTGAAGCCTTCCCTATCTGCCCAGGAAGTGCAAGTCAGAACCTATTCAGTGTTTAAAGCCTGGGGTGCAATGATTCTATTTATATTTCAGATTACCCATAAAGACTTTGATGTATTTGTCTTCCAATGGTTGGTAACTTAGACTGTTTATCACACAGTAGATGTCCAAGAAACAGTTGGGGACTTAATACACCCAATGAAAAATAAAGCACACGTTCATTAGTTAGATAGAAACTACGTGGCATGAGTTTCAGTGTGGAAGTGATGTTAGAATTTGATCTGCCCTAAAATTTTATCTTGTTGGTGAACCAAATACGGGGAAATGAAGATGTAAAAATTCTCTCATTTTGTTGTAACATTATAAAATCTGTTTAATTGCATTATTTTTCATGGAATTACAAAAAAAATTCCTTGCAGTAAAAAATGTGTTCAATAGCCTAAATAAGCTTATACAGATATTAAAAATGCTGTTGATTTAAAGTTGTACCCTGGTGGTTTGTGTGTTGCTGTGGTTTGTGTGAAAGCTATACTACCTGTAGTTCAGATATTGCAGGTTCACCCATGGGGACAGATTTCAGCAGAGCCCAGACTGACAGACGTAGGAAGGAGGATCTGGCTATGTGCTTAGGAAAAAGTTAGCCAACGAGAATCTTATTAACTCTTAGGGGAAATTGCCTGATAGAAGAGGGGGCTTAAAAAAAGTTTATGGAAAAATTACATTATCTTTGAGTTCCTTTTTTCCACACAAAATTTATGAATCCCCCTTGTAGTTCAATAATATTAGCCTCTCAGGTTGGAAGGTACTCAGAATACAACTAACCGAGGATGAAATACTTCCACAAAATAAAGTTGACCTTAATGACATGGAAGGAGTAAAGTGTTCAAGATCTTTATTTACTGATGTGGCATGGCTCAAAATGAGGGGAGGAAAACCACAGCTGCAAACATCCATTAAAAAATGACAAGACACAATGTACAAAGAATATGGCAAACACTGCCCGAAAAATGGACTAATCTATCTTGGTAGAAGAACATCCAGAATGCACCTTACAAGTTAAGAGGCTGATGATTCATGTCTCATACTTTGGAGATATTGTCAGGAGAGACTGGTCCCTGGAGAAGGGCATGCTTGGTAGAGGTTCAAAGAAAAAGAGGAAGAGTCTCAATGAGATGGACGGACACCGTGGCCGTAATAATGGACTCAAATGTGGCAAGGATTATGAAGATGGCTTCGGATCAAGCAGTATTTTCTTGTACATAGGGTGGCTATGATCAGAATTAATTCCACAGCACTGACTTGTAATGATCCTATGAGAATGCAGTTAGCAGTGCAATGCATAACCATTATGCCAACTGGGCTCCAGAGTATGCTAGAAGCTCCATTAGTACATCTCATCTTAGGGACTGTGTGTCCCAGAATCCCTTGCTATCATGCTGGAAGCCTTTTAAAAGTTTGATATGCATGCTGGGGCAAGAAAAACTGATTTTTGCCACCGTGTCTGGGTAACATTTTCTTTCTCCTAGGAATGTCTCATAAAATTCTCTTGTGTTTCCCTGTGTTCCAAAAGTAAATCTTTCTCTTGGTAATACAGGAACCTTATTCTGGTAACAAAAATATGATCTCATTTGGATAAAAAAGAATTCTACATACATAGGAAAAATTCATGAGGCATAGTAGTGGAAGTGATAATAATATTTATTCCCATGATGGAACTTAATGCCTTTATATTTTATTTTAATCCTCATAAAACTAATAAGTCATTCATTATTTATTAATGAGCCTGTATTAAATGTGTATGTTTGTGTTTCTGACACCATGGTCCATGTTAAAGGTCCAGCATGAAGCAGAAAGTTTGCCTCTGCCATCAGGGATATTTTTAGGGTTAACTAGATATAAAGACTTGCAAAAAGGCATTAAGCTATATTTGCCACTCATCTGTTTTGGTGGTTTTAACAGAACCTATTTTGCCTGCAGGGCAGCATCAAGCCTTTCTTCTGAGTTAGTCCTTGGAGCCGTTCACACCATCCTCCAGGAGCCATCTCCTTTGGCCACGCAGGTAGGGTCTCTGATTCAGGAGATGCCTCTTTCTGCATGGTTTCATTCCCTCGGCAACGTGTCCAGGGTCCCCATAAGAATAACTGTTACCATCAGGGATAACTGTTCAGGACAAAGCAGTTTACCAATAGGGATATTTTTATTATATGCAATGCTACCTATAGACACAGTTGAAATTTTGCTTCTACCAGATTACCACGAAAGTAGAACTCAAAGGAACCAAAGGTCAAATTTTTATGTAAATGAAGGAGGAAAGGATCCATTATATCTCATAGTTTATCTGACAAGGAGGCGTTTTCAAACTTAGATCTGTCTGTCTCAAAGTCCAGGTTCCACAATTTACTGTTAGATTGGAAAAAAAAAAAAAGATTTCTGGGCAGAAAGCTTTTGGTGGACTTTAACTTATCTTTTCGAAGAATCACATTTTAAAATAATGTGTATGAATTTCTTTTGTAGTCAGAAATGTTTTTTTTTAACTACACAACATGAAAACATGTTTTGCTACAGTATAAGTAAAAGTAGTAAGGAACAAAAGTATATATATGCCTGTATTGTGATTAGGGTGGTTTAAGAAGAAAGATGCATAGAGAAATCATCCATGTAAAACAGAAATACAGAACAATCCTAACGAAGTTTGGATAAAGGTTCTGGGCTTATGAAGGGCATTTACTCGTTATTTTCCATGAAACAGTTATGATAGTATCAGTATAAAATAATATACATTTGTTATGGAGGCTAGATAGATCTGGGCAAGGAGGGAAGGAGGAACAATGGAAGAAATTTCCAACCGAGTAGGTGAAGGGCTGAGAAGATACATTTCTTTTATTAACAGTTTTCAAAACGGAAGAAATTCCCAGTACGGTGGTGGGGGGCAGCAGAGGGAGGCAGTAAAGGACTGGATAGAGAGGAACAAATTATAGACACAACTCCACAAATGGCGGACTTGATCCCTTGGTGTGACAGCTTGAAGCATATCCATATATTCTGACCAGATAACAAGGGCAAAGCATAAGCTTTGGATGTATGTGCATCACCCATAAAAGGAAGGTACACTACCAAGAGCTGGCCAATAGCAGAAAGCCTGACATCAGTGGTATAAAAAATCTGAATTTCCACCCGAGTGGCTCTCAGATCAGCTGAGATGCCTGTTTGCACAATCTTGTGGCTGTAACCCTTAAATAAGTTCACTGGTGCCATTCAAACCTTTTTGTCCATCTCTCCTCTGAACATTTCCCTGTGAGTGTGACAAGAATGGAGAGGAGGGGCCTGCAGCCTCCAGTCCCCCTTTATAGCACATTTATTAAAATAGTGAAGGAAATATATTTAGCCTATAAAATATTTGAAATATAAAAACAAACATCGTATTGTAAAATAATAGATCTAGTTTCATATTTCTTTGTATAGCTGTATGCATTTCATAAAAAATTAACCATGCTAGGGATTCTGAGGTCCCAAATTATCTCAAAACATACCCATAGACATGGAAGGAAGGAAGGTGGATTAGAATGTAACTATTTAAAAATTAATCTCTTTTCAAGACTCACGTTTTGGGCTTTATAGGATCCTTCTTTAACCAAGGACTCATATAATCGGATAGCTGCTGTTATGTTTTGCATGACAAAATTTCCAAATAGCAAAGCATCAGCCATTTTCTCCATAGCTTTCATGTTTCCCATGTCAGCTGCTTTGGCAAAGAATAAGTAGGCTCTGTTTCAAAACACAAAGTTACAAGTTTTATTTTCAAAATTGAAAATTTCCGTTCCCTCTCTAATAGTACCTCTAACAAGTAGAAAATCTGGTGGCATAATGAGTTGTTTGAACACACCAGGTGCTCTACAGGAGAAAGATGAGGCTGTCTTGTCCTGTAAAGATCTATAGTTGTGCCTACCCATGAGGGTAGTTCTGTACTGTCCTCCAAGATCTCTATGAGTTGGAATTGACTTGGTGGCAGTGAATTTTTTTTTTTAACAAGTGGAACCCAGTTGTCACTGCTATGAATAAATCAGATTAGCATTATATCTCTAGATCACTATATTTTTCTAGCTTATAGTTTAGCCTAAAATTATGATTTTAAATGTATATGAAAAATATTATAACTATTAAAAGAATAAACATATGGGGTACAAATATATGGGTATGCTTCAAGATTTCACACTAAGTGAAGGGAAAAATTTAGGTTGTCTTGAAATTGTGAAGTCTCCCATAGCCATTCCCATTATTTATGATCTAAAAGTTTTTAAATTAACTCTGAAATATTCAATAGCAATAATTAAAATGGAAGTGTCATATCATAAGACTGAAAATCTCTTCATCTCCCAAAATAATTTTCTAAAATAGAACATGTTTGTAAATAAAAAATGTCAATCTGTTTGAGAAAACAATAACCAAACGAAACTTTAATGGTTGGTGCTCCAGAATCTGGCTTCAAACCCTGACTCCACCACTTAGTAGTTGGGAAACTATTAGGCATGTTGATCATATGTCAAGGATCTGGCATCGGATGCTAAGGTGAATGCGAAATGAGAAGGATGCTAAATACTTCTCCAGGGCACATTGGTACTTCTACCTTCTTCTTGAAGGCTTCGGATTTTAAGAAAAAAAATGAGGTGCCGTGCTCTGCTCTATCCAGAGCTGGCTGCCACAGCCCTAGGATGCTTCCCTTAGGACTGGTGGGCCTAGTCTGTGATAGCGTGGGGCAATATCTCCTTGTTGATGGTTCAGGACCGCACCCCGCACCCCCTTTTTTTTCTATTAGCGATTCAAGGCACCTTGCCAATTGGAAGGCTGGAGATAAAAATAACATTTATATGCTGATTACTATGTTACTAGGGAGAAAGATGGGGCTTTCAACTCCGGTAAAGAGTTAGAGTCTCTGGAAGTCACAGGGGGCAATTCTACCTTGTCCTATAGGGTCATTTTGAGTCGGCATTGATTTGATGAGAGCGCATTTGGTTTTGGTTTATGTGTATGTTACTAAGTTACTTGCCAAGGATCACATAGCTAGTAAATGGTAGAACTAGGATTTCATTTCAATGTTTTAACTAGAGTCTTGAGGAGTGACCGAAAGTTTTGTGTTTCAACAGAGGTAAGAATATATGTCTGCCTCCTCTTGGGGCAGTAGGGAGAGAAACGGTGAGCAAGTGGTCACAGCTTGGTTACTTACCAGCTATGTATCTATGGTCATTTCATTTTAACATCTTAGAAGTACTATGCCCAAGATTTATAATGGAAAAGTGAAGTTCTACTTTCCTTACACGACTGTTCTGGGGTAAAAATTGAATCACACATGGAAGTGCTTTAAAATCACTGTGTAAATGCTCAGTTAAGCAAGAAAAAAAAAGACATTCTACAACAGCAACTACATTAATTAAAATAAAACATATTTTATTCCTTTGAAATATTTAGTAAATTAAAACGGAAGTAGAATGCTTCTGTTCGAATTCTCAGATCTTAATTCGTAATGTATTGGGACCACAATTTCACAGACAGTGTTTCTGTTTGTTTATGCTGGCTAACTTGTAGAATTATTTAAATTCCATTCCAACCTTTTGAAAAACAAAACTTCTGAGAAAATGTTACCACAACAAGTTTTTAATATCAAACTAAATTTTGGGTTATCCTTTTTTCTTAACCTGGAAATTTAGCTTGGCTAAAACAAACTGGTTAACCTCTGATACAGTTAAGGTTTATTGTGCTAACCTGGCCGATAAACACATGTGGAGTTAATTGAAGGGCGGAGAAATAAATGGCTCAGTGAGCCTGCTTTTCTAGTTCTCGGGTTTCTGATGGTCGGACCAGGGTGCAGCTGCCTTAGCCAGTTCCCTGCTTCAGCTGGCAAGGCTCACTTCCTGCAAGACATCCCTGAGGAGAAGCCACATGGACCTACCCCAATGCAGCCCTGGGTACTGGAGAAGCCCTGTGGAGATCCCTGCCAGTGCTGAGATGCTTACATGCTCACTGATTTGGCTTTCCTCCTGCAGTTGGCATCATAGTGTGTGTTTTGTGAGATGGAGGAGGACTTTGTGGATTGGTGTTGGACATATGGGTTAATGTTGGACTTGTGTGCTTGGGCAGCACTGGGTTGGGATGTTTTCTTGATGTGCACTTAACCTTTATATAAAACTCTCTCTTATACATGAGCTTTTTGGATTTGTTTCTCTAAAGTACCCAGACTAACACAGCCACTTACTCTGCTTTTTGCTTTTGGGTTTTAGACTGTTGGAGAATCTTGATGCCCGTCTTAAATAGATGATCACCTTCATCTGTGAAATTTTTTTCTGATTGACTTTTTACTATATGCAGACAAACAAAGTAAAATAAGATCACATTATTTTTCTGTTTTATAATTGAATAACAAAGTGTTAATTCTCATAGAAGCCAGATTTCTGAGATTCACACAGGCAGCGTGACCCATTCAGGTCTTTATTTTCAACCTGGAGGCTTAGAGAAATTGGCTTCAAACAATGGAGTCAAACAATGAACTACATAAATTAGTAAAGACTGTTTTTGCCTTAAGCATCCTACTCTTTTAAAGAATTATGTTTGTGAAGTCTGTTTACAAAAACAAATTCCAGGGTCAGACTAGAAGCTGTGTTTTGGAGTAAATTGTTAATATACAAACATTGTTCTGATCTTGTTTCCCTGGCAATGTCAGTAAGATATGGACATGTATCTCTGAAGGTTTGCTCGCCTTTGGAACATTTTTGACTCTCTAATTAATGAGCATGGTGGCATAATGACTTAGGCACAAGGTCAATAGTTTAAGCCCACCAATTGTTCCACTAAAGACTTACTGGCTTCAAAACTCACGAGGGCAGTTCTACTCTGTCCTATAGGGTTGTTATGAGTCAGAATTGATTCAGTGGCGGTGAGTTTGGTTTTAATCAGAATATTATCGCAATTTGTAAATCGTGTTAAATAGACTTCAATCAGTCTCTAGTATTGGCTTAATATAATTTTGTTTTAATACTTTAAAAATAATGTGTTGGCATAAAGAGTTATGCATATATCTATAATTATCTCAAATTCCATAAAATATAGGACATTATTATGCTTTCAAAATACATATGAATTTGTACTAAAAATATGAACTTAGAAATGTCTACCTTTCTTAGATTCTCTAATATTAACTATAAGTCTTTAGTAACATATATTATGAGAAAATTGTTCAGAAAAGTTCTGAATTTGGGCAGAGAAGCTTTGTAAAGTATGTAAAGACCTTAAATAACTAAGTTCACGTTGACCTGTCATGCTGTGATACAAGAAAATGTTAACATAAATCTTAACAACTTCTCTAATTTTGGATCTCAAAGAAAAATAGTCTCATTTGCTTATTAACTAACCTTGTAGAGGAGACATATTGATCTTTGTTGTCACACCGGTCCTTCTTGTATGGAACCAAAGTGGCAGATTCACATACAAACTTTAAATTTTGCTTACTGACTGAGAGAAGGCGGACGGAACTACGATTCTGTCTGCCACTGCTAATCCACTGCCTCTGACCTTGGATTCTGCTTATAAGGGACTTCGGCCAACTTCAAGCCCTGGTTAAGCCTTTCTCCTGGACTTCTTATTATGGATAAAATCCTGGAGTTCAAGAAGGAAGAGAAGGTTTTGAAACTGACTGTGGTAGCAATTGTACAATACTGCTTGATGTGACTGAACTATGGAATGATATGATATCTGTATTAACTCCCAATAAAATAGTTTTGGAATAAATAAATAAAATTTCAAAGTAAATAAGTAAAGATTTGAACTCTAGCCATTGAACCATTTTAATTGTAATAGCTAAATCTGATTCTCCTGTTCTAAAGAATGTTGGGAAGTATCACTGAGGCTCTTACCACAATTATCTTGTAAACACATGTATGCATGCCAAACTCGAGTATCTTTTTATTAAATTTCGAAGATAAAATCCTATATAATACACACACTATATATAGATGCATGTATATATATCTATATTCACATATAAACTTTAACTTTTTGCTCCCTGACTGAGAGAAGGCAGAAACGGAACTGAGATTCCAAATATATATCTAACTCAGCAAGTTATAGACAGTGGCTGCAACTATGGGTTCAAACATAACAATTGTGAGGATGGCGCAGTACAGGGCAGCAATTTGTTCTGCTGAACATAGGATCACAATATGTCAGAACTGACTTCATGGTACTTAACAACAACAGATACACGTCTATTCAAATGTTGGAATAGTTACTGTTTTGAACTTCTCAATCTCAAGAAACCACTATGACTTTATTATTTTCAAGATTTAGGGGATTCTGTACGCCAGAAAGCAGAAGTTGCCTTAAAAAAAGCACGCTCTTCCTATGTTTTGTAAAATGGGTCTCTGAGAGTAGGAGGGAGAGAGTGGTTCTCAGCTTGAGAAAGTGATATAATTTAGCTGGTTCTGCAAGAAAAAGGAACAAAGGAAAAAGACTAAGACATGGTGCACTGCAGAGGTAGAGCTTAAGTATCAGGATTTTAGTCCTGACTCCTCTGGTTTAGGCCTGGTCTATGAATCTCAGAACCATGGGCAATAGACATTTCACAGATGACCACAACGTACCATTTTTCTCTGCCTATGGCTTCTTGTTGCTCCATGTGGCAATTAGGATTTTATGTCAACTTGGTATTGTGTGAAGTGTCGGGGTGGATTCCAACCTATCAATCAGGTCTCAGCCTGATGATGTTTCCTTGGAGGGGTGTGTGTGTCCTTTTTTAATAAAAGAAACAGTGAGAAATTGTCTTTCTCTTTGGCCCTCTCCCTGCCTCCTTGCTGGGACTCCATGTCTGTATCCAGGGATGGTCCACATAGGAGCTAACTTCCAAGCTGTCTGAGCTGTCTTCACCTTATGTTTCTACTGATCTTGGATCCCCAGACCCTACACCCATAGCCTGTGTTCCGACATCTCACTTCAACTTTCTGCTATGTGAGCCTGAGGAGGGCCCCGGCTTGCATCGGACCCAAGAAGGTGAGTTGGACTTGGCTGGGATACCTTTTGATATAAAATTACTTCTTGATATAAAATTATTTCTTATACATATATGAGTGTCACTTCTTTGGTTTCTCTAGACAACCCAGCCTAACACATATTCCAAGACCTTGGAGGATGCACACTGGGAGAGCACCAGTAATGATTCATCATGTCAATTTTATAGGATTTCAAGAAAGTAAAATGAAATTGGACTGGCTCACAACGGCTTTATATATTTTAAAGATTTACATAACACTCCATAATCTTCAGAACATTTCAAAAGCTTGCAGTTTACAGAGAGGAAAAGCTAGTTAAAGAGTCAGTCTTGGAAACAACGGCTTTCCCTCTCTCATTAGCTTGCTTTCCACACAATATTAAAGTGCCTTTATAACTCCATTACAACATTCAGTGGAATGTCTGATTAGCTCCCGGCCCAGAAATCTTTTCTAAGGAGAGGATCTGATGATACTTCATTAATAAGACCACAAAGAACTTTAATTGGTCCTTGTTTGTCTTCCTCCTAACAAGCCATCAGAGTTTTAGACTTTATTTTTTTAATTAAGAAAAAGATGTAACTTAAACATATTACAATCATCTTGAATGGTTCACGTTATCCAATCAATTTAGTTAACACCAGACACTTCTAGCATCTAATTTCTGCTTTGAGTTACATGCTTTCTATACTCATAATTAAAGGGAGAAAAATCAGAGGAAAAGTACTAGTCTGTGCCCAGAATAGTAATTGCTTCTAGTAACATGCTTTCAAAGAATGAGAATAAATTCTGAAAAATTAACTCTGCATGCTTATCTGAAAATGCACTACCATTAATTGAGTGAGTTCCAATTCATAGTGACTCTTTAGAAGAGATTCGAACTGCCCTTCTGGGTTTTCAAACTTTAAATCTTTTCAGGAGCAGAAAGCTTCATCTTTCTCCCCAGGAGCATGTAGTAGTTTAGAACTACTTACATTGCAGTAAGCAGCCCAAAACATAACTGTTACACCACCAGGGCTGCTTTGCTTAGATATATATGCAATGATTTACCAATATAATTTTCTAATGATGATGATTTTTATTTGTAAACCTCTTTTGGCTTCCCCTAATATTGAAATAGAAATCTCCTGCACAATACCAGTTGCTGTTGTGTTGTCCCTGACTCCTAGCTACCCCATGTGCATTAGAGTGGAAGGATGGGTCTTCAGGGACAGATTTTTTCCCTAAGGGACCTTTAGTTGAACCTGAGCCTCTGACCTTTGGGATAGCAATGAGTGCTGTTAAAACCAATGGCTGTGAGCTCCATTATCAGATAAAGGTATCTTGATGATGCTTTAATATGCTCCCAAAATTTGGGGAAAAGACTCTCAGGAAATAGCTTAAGGAGAACATTCTGAACTTAATGTAAAGAATCTTCATACATGAGTCTCATGTTCTCTGCATGGTCAACCAGTGAATACCTGTTTTTCTGTCCTAATAGGAGATGTACGGTAACTGAGAAAAGTGTTGTAAGGAAGTAAAAAAGGGCAGAATAGATGTACCAAATAATCATATAAAATGGCACAAGTGCTTCATCTGGATGAAATTATATTTTAGCGATTAAGTGCTATTCATAGTTTGTAGAGACTTTATGATATTTTGTGATTTCCTCATTCTTATTCTCCTCACTCTTTATCTACCTGAGATGATCAGTCAGAATTTCCGGGACAAGTTGTCCCTTCCCCCATTGAGAGGTCAGGTAACCAAACCCAGCTTCTCATGGATCGATGGCTGCCTTATAAAAGGGAGAGCTAAAA
Organism: Echinops telfairi; assembly: GCF_000313985.2. Lineage (NCBI taxonomy): Eukaryota > Metazoa > Chordata > Mammalia > Afrosoricida > Tenrecidae > Echinops > Echinops telfairi. Next base: position 40,956,503 of record NW_022109491.1, read on the forward strand.
ATGGAAAATTCTTTCTCCTGCAAAAATATCGCCTGCACATAATTGCATCCATCTTATCTAATTTCAATTGTACTTCAGATAAACCTTCAGCTTCTGATTTTCTGAATAATGCATCAGAAGAGCTCTTCAAATTTGTCCTTAATGTGTGGAGGAAGATATACTTTCAGATAAAAGAGGAAGAGAATAACAATCCATTACTAAAAATAACATTTCATCCAAGAAAGAATGACTCAGCTGGGCTTAGTCAGATAGATTCAATCAATTCAAATACACTCAAATAAAGACAGAGATATTTATAATAATCAAACTTATTCACATTATCACTATATCATTGTTATCAAACATAAATATCTCCAGTGGCATTGCTAAAAAAATGGGAAACAAATTAAAGTATAAGTAGAATAAAAATCCCCACTTCAAATATATACTAAACAAGTGGGGATCTGATTTAAAAAAAATTAACTCTCTAACCGAGCTCCTAATTTAGAGAAAGAATTATGGTTCCTACACAAATGAAAAATAAAAGCAGCATTACATATATAATATATTATACATAAACGTATACACACAAGAATAGGTCAAAAGTATTGCTATAGGCTTCTAGTTTTCACATATAGGGTTATTTTTTTTTTTTTAACATTTTATTAGGGGCTCATACAACTGTTATCCCAATCCATACACACATCAATTGTGTAAAGCGCATTTGTACATCGTTTCTCAAAACATTTTCTCTCCATTTAAACCCCCGACATTAGGTCCTCATTTTTCCCCTCCCTCCCCGCTCCCCCCTCCCGCATGAGCCCTTGATAGTTTACAAATGGGTATTTTGTCATATTGTCCGACTTCTTCCTTCATCCACTTTTCGGTTGTCCATCCCCCAGGGAGGAGGCCACACACAGTTCCATGCAATTGGTTCCCTCTTTCCTACCCACTCTCCCTCCACCCTCCCTGTTTTGCCACTCACACCACTGGTCCTATAGGGCTCATCCATCCTGGATTCCCTGTATTTTCAGTTCCTATCTGTACCAGTGTACCTCCTCTGGTCTAGCCAGTCTTGCAAGATAGAATTCGAGTCATGGTAGTGGGAGCGGGGAGGAAACCTTTAGGAACTAGAGAAAAGTTGTATTTCTCATCATTGTTACATCGCACCCTGACTGGCTCATCTCCTCCCCGAGACCCCTGTGCAAGGGGATCTCCAGTGGCCTACTAATGGCCTTTGGATCTCCACTCCACACTCCCCCCATCATTCACTATGGTAAGATTTTTTGTTCTGATGATGCCTTACACCTGATCCCTTCGAAGGGTTATTTTTTTTTTAAGGGTTTAAACATATCTCTGCAACAGTGGGTGGCTACAGAAATGAGCGAAAAAAATTCTCCTTCATTTAGGTAAGTTCAAAAAAATGTCCATTTAAACCATGAACTTCAAAGGGAATCTCCTGGGTCAGTTAAATTCAAAGCAGAGAGGTCAGTTCAGAGAGTGACAGCGATTATTTGGTGTGGGGGGATGCAAAGGATTACTCTTGATAAATTTTCTTGGCACTATCATGTGGGCTTATTCTGAAGGAGTTTGAAAAATATTGAAATCTGCATTGGTGAGATTAGGCAAATTGCACAAGGATTTTCCCCCATCTCAACAATACTCATGCTCATTCTTTGAGGGCAGCAATGGCTGCCCTATGAACATTTCACTAGGAAACCTCACGCCATCCACCCTATAGCCATGACCTTACCTCTTAAGACTTATTTTTGTTCCTAGAACACAAACAACATTGAAAAGGAAAGTGATTTTAGTCCCTGGAGGGAGCTCAAACTGCTGTTTTGATGTGGTGTAATTTGAAGAATACAGACATCACCAGGGAAGATTAGAGAGATGGAAACATCCTTCAGAAGTCTATAGACCTAGATGGAGAGTATGTTGAGAAACAATAGCTTCACATTTTGATATTTTTGTTTATATAGTTTTTTAGCAATACTTTTTGACTTATCATCACAAACTATGTAGGTTATACATATATTACATATGATATATAAAGGGCCCTGGTGGTGCTGTGGGTTAGGTGTTGGGTTGCCAATGGAAGAATGGCAATTAAAATCCATCTGCTGTTCCTTGGAAGAAAGATGAGGCTGTCTGCAACCATAAAGATTTAAAGTCTTATACACCCATTTAGGGGCACTATGTGTCAGAATTGACTTGCTAGCCATGGGTTTTCAGATACACACAGAAAAATGGAATTGATTTGAAAATGAAAACTTCCCACTTTTTGAAATCCCTCTTATACAGTTGTTGCTAAGCTCTGTTCAATCATAATGACCTTACATAGAAAAGAACAAAATGTTGCTTTGTCCTATGATTGAGCCTCTTCTTGCAGCTACCGTGTCAGGCTATCTCATTGAGAGTTTTTCCTCTTTTGGCTGATCCTCTACTCTATTGACTATTATCTCTTTCTCTAGGGATTTACCCTTTTTTATAAGATGCCCACAGCATGTGATATGAAGTCTTGTGAACCTTAATTTTTTTTTAAAAAAACCAAAAACAGTTTTATTGGCACATTATCCACGTCATACAATTCCATAATTCAATCATATCATAACAGTTTTCCAATCATCACCACAATCAATTTTAGAACATTTCCTTTTCCTTGTACTGATTTTTATTTGTGTAATTATTTTTTTTAATTGTGGCAAAAATCTACACAACAAAAATCCTCCAATTCAACAACCTCTACATCTATAATTCAGTGGCACTGATTATACTCTTTGGGTTGTACTGCCATTATTGATATCCTTTTCCAAATTACCCTATCACCCTTAACATAAACTCAATGCCCCTAAGCAAAAACATTTCTTCCTTCACCCATGGTAACCATTGGCCAAGTTTGGTTTCTTTATTTTCTTATATACCTCCATAGTTTAATCACTTTTAAAAAGAGTTGTATGTACATCATCACAATCAGTTCTAATGCACCCTTCCCCCTCCTGCATTCATTGTTTGTGTCCCAAATCCCCTCCCCCTCCCCCCAAGTCCCTCCACCCCACGTTACTGATAAACCATTGCATCAGTTATTGTCTCTATGCATCCACTCCTTCTGTGCTTCACAAACTGGGAAGGCCAACATAAACAATAAAATACAAAAACAAAATGAAACAGAATGAAGGAAATAATAATATAAAGATAAAAATAATGAGTAAGAAAGTAAAGACCACCAACAATATTTACAAAGGCAGAGAAGAAATTTCTGTCGTGAAACAGTGAGAAATTTTTGAGCCTAGAACAAATTCAGGTTGGGTCAAGAGGGAGGTCAACAGACCCAAACCTTCCTTTTAGGCAGCTTTCTATCTGGATTTCTTCCAACACAGATTTGACGGATTTATTTCTTCCTTGCAGTGCAGGCACATAGAGGTTCGATAAATACACAGCTAAACACCAATGGAAAGAAAATTTGAAAAACAATGTTTCCCAAATACGTTTATTAAAACTTACTGTAAATATTTTAAATTATGGGTTGTTTATGTTGTTAGCTCTGACTCAAAATGCCTCTACATATAAGGAAACACTGCCCTTTCCTGTGCAATCCTCATAATGGTTGTTATGTTAGAGCTCATTGTTGAAGGCGCTGTATCAACCAAGAGCTTCCTCTTTTTCAATTCCAGCTTACTTTACCGAGTGTGATGCCTTTTTCCAGTGCCTGGTCTCTCCTGATAACTTGTGCCTGTACATGAAATGAAATCTCACAATCCAGCCTTCTAAAGAGCATTCTGGTTGTACTTTGTCCAAGACGGATTTGTTATTCTGGCAGTCCCTGGTACTTTCAATGTTCTTCATTAGTATCATAATTCAAACGCACCAATTCTTCTTTGGTTTTCTTTATTCAATGTCCAATTTACACATGAATATGAGGTGAATGACATTACCATTGCTTGAGTCAGGTGCCCCATAGTCCTTAAAGTGACACCTTTGCTCTCTTCTACACTTTAAAGAGGTCTGTGCAGCAGATGTGCAGCAATGCAATACATCACTGGATTTCTTCACTATGCTTCCATGAGTATGAACTGTGGATCCAAGAAAGATGAAATCCTTGACAACTTGAAGCTTTCTCTCATTTCTCATGATGTGTCCTATTGATTCATCTGTGAGAACTTTTCTTGTTTTCTTGTCATTGTGTTGTAATCCACATTGAAGTTTGCAATCCTTGATCTTTATCATTAAGTACTGTAGATCCTCCTTACTTTCAGCAAGCAAGGTTTTGTCATCTGCAAATTTAGGTTGTTAATTATTCTTCCTCCAATCCTTAAATGGCATTCTTCTGCATGTAGTCTAGCTTTTCTGTTTATTTGTAAGTATGGTGAAAGATTACAATCCAGACACACCTATTTCCTGATTTTAAAGCAAGACATATTCCTTTACTCTATTTGTATGACTCCTTCGTGATCCATGTGCAGGTTTTGAAAGTGCAATACAGTATTCTGAAATTCCTGCCTCTCAATATTAGCCATCGTTTGTTATGATCTTCATACAGTTAAATGCTTTTGCATAGTCAATAAAACACAAATCTCTACTATTCTGTGCTTTCAGCTAAGATCCATTGGACATCAGTAATGATATCACTTCTCCCACACCCTTTTCTAAATCTAACTTGAATTTCTGACAGCTGCCTGTGAATGTACTATTACAACAGTTGTTGAATGTTCATCAGCAAAATTTTGTGATAATGTTGTTTTTCTATAATTTCCACATTCTTTGGGTCACCATTCTTCAGAATTAGTATAGATATAGATATCTTCCTGTCAATATTGTTGATTTTTAATTTTTGAATCTTTGTTGGTGTAGAAACAGAATTATCAGGACATTTTGATGAGTTGATTTTTTAATACTATGTGGTATCCCTGTTCCTCCTTATTAATGCAGAACTTTTAAGTATATTTTATCTAAAATTAATGTCAGTTTTATTTTGATCAGTATTGCCTGGGATATAATTTGTACCCATTTAATTTCAGTCGTTCTGTCCTGTTTTAAAAGTATATCTCTTGTAGGAAGAATATAGTTGGGTATGGTTTCTTGTTTTCAATTTTAACAGACTATCCATCAACCATTATTTTCTTTTTCTGCCACATGCTGACAATTACTTCTGATATTCCCTGCAGTTCATTAATGTTCTCTTCCATGTGTCTAATCCATATAATTTATCCACTGACTTATAATTTAAATGAATATACTAAAAGTTATTACTAGTTCACTTGATCATTATAGCGACATATTTCTTTTTTAAGAATGCCTAGGGGCACAGTATTTAAATGTTCAGCTACTAGGCAGTGAACCAAAGTTTGGTGGTTCGAACCCATTCACTGCTTTGTGGCAGTGCACTTCTGTGATAATTTACAGCCTTGGAAACTATATAGGGCAGTTCTAATCATGGAAACCCTTTGTCCTTGCACTGCCACCAAGTGAGTACTGATTCATAATGACACTATAGGACAGAGTAGAACTGTCCCTGCAAACTTCCAAGACTGTAACTGTTGGCTCTTGACCTTCCAGAGCTGGCCAGGTGGCATGTTATCTGTAATTCCCAAACATCTAAGCAGGTAAAGGGTGGTGGTGTGCCTGCGTGGAGGCACCTTCGAGGCAGTTAGTCCGTCTCTGCTTCTGTGTCTGCACAAATGGGCCAAGTGACGGGGGGGCTAACTGTCCCCTTCTGTGCTCTGGAGTTGGGGGGGGGAGGCTGGCACCCTTGGGTGGTGCAACAGCAGAGTGCAGGGGCAGTGACTCGAGCCTTGCCTGGGTGCTGTCCAGGAGCCAGGACCACTCAGCTCTCCCCAGAACCGGGCCAGAACCCCTGCAAGATGTGGCAGCAACACTACCGCCCGCTCAACCACCACCCAGAGCAGTATTTGAGAAAGTCATTCCCTGTTAACAATCACAATGTTTATTAAGACAGACTTGGGAATTTGTAGAAGAGTCAGTTTGCCACCCAAATGCTACCGCGATTGGACTTTGTGGTGTTAAATGTTATCTAGACATCTTGGTGCATAGTTTTTGGTGTGTTTACATAGTTGTTACTCTGCTGTACATACAATTTTATGTCCCTTTTGTACTTAACAAATAAACATTTTTTCCACGTTTAAAAAAAAAAAAAAGCCACTGGTGGTTTCAAATCGCTGACTTTGCAACCAATATGTAACCATCAGGGCTCCTAGCCTTTGTCCTTTCACTGCCATTGGGTCATGCTGACGCATAGTGACCCCCTGCGGGTTACTGAGACGGTACCTGTTTACAGGAGTAGAAATTTCAGTCTTTCTCCTATGGAGCTGCTAGTAGTTTCAAACTGCCGACCATGTGGATCACAGCTGAAGGCATAGCTACTACACCACTAGAGCTCCAGCAAGCTCCTGGTTGGTTGTTATTAGCTGGAATCAGCTACTCAATGGCAGTAGCTACTCAATGTGAGCCAGCTCTACATTGGTTTTGTTTGTTTTAATTCCTTTTCACAATGCCTTGAGAGTGTGTGTTTAATGATTTCTTAGCCATTTTCAAATAGATTTCTTCTACAGACTTGTTCATGTTGTTGCTCTACTGTCTCTCAAGTGTTGGGGTTCCATGCTTTCAGTTGTGTGTGGGGGTGACTGACTCACTCTGAATGTTTTTGTTTGCCTATTTATCTGTACATTTTGTGAAAATTTCTTGTCAGTTCATCCCCAAGAACACTATTTATGAGTATGTGAGAATGCCATTGTTCAAGATTGTAGGAATATTTATTCTGAACTGATTTTATGTTTGCTCCTGTCAGGTGTCTAGTGTTGTCATATTATTAACTGTTGTAAAATTATATATGTGGAGATGTTGCTTTAGAAAAATCAGATAGCAAATGTAAATCTAATTTTGCATGCCATTTTCCCTTGTGAGCGCTGAGGTAGAGACAACCCTTGCTATTTGCCTATGTGACAAACTAATGGTGGATGATTGTTCCCCCTCCCACTCCTCAACCCCCTCTAATTGCCTGCACAGCTTGCGAGCCTCCAAGTTTTATTCATAGCTCTTCCTTACAATTTCTTTCTCAAAAGGCCTATTTTTCCCCTCTTCTATCTAGTGGAATTTAAAATCTAAGGTTCAGTCACTACTAGTTCTGATCACAGCTTGCTAAGACATCAACTCAAGGGTTTATTTTTCATTGGCACTAGCACTTGGGTTGTAGTGATTTTCTTGTGAGCTCACCTCTGCAGTAAAATATAAAAAGTTTGATATGCTTAAGTTATTATTTTTAGGTATTTTTAGTAAGATTGTCACATTAATAGCAGCCCACAACTTTGCCAGAATGAGAAATCTTGGCTAGTTTTCTTACAAAATCATTTACATAAATCTGTATTGATTTTAAGAACAATTTAAGTAGATAATAGGAAAGAAATAAACTGGGGTGCAGTATGGGTTCCCTGAGAAACAGATATTAAGAGCTTTTTAAGAAGTGCTCTTTGAAACTCATATAATATAATCCATGTTTATGAATTGTGCATGTAAAAGCTGTTGAAATTGTGTATGTTCTGCTATGTATAATCTCAACAACAACATAGATAAAATTAATTATAAAAACAAAGAGAGATGTCTTCTTGGGAGCTGTACCTAAAAAAGGGTGGGGATGAAATTTGATGGGCCAAAGACAAAGTTGTAATAGGCTTAGTGAAGTCCTTAGCTGATTCCACAAAGTGGTATAGAGCTAACTTTTTCTCTTCTGCATTGTCCCAATTTAGGCTGCAATGGTCAAACCTTTGTATTCATTCATTGATTAGACATTAAAAGTGGCTGACCCAGTGAGTGGCTTTAGTTTTGGGAGAAGTGGCTGAGTCTAACCATGAAGGGATTGACACAGAACTAACTCTGAAGAACCAGGCAACAAAGTCCTTCATGGAAGTGAATTAATAGTGCTTCCCAGTTTCTCTCATAAATTGATATTTAAAAAACCAATAGCGATGAATGCATGATTAAAGTTAGTGCTGTTGGTCATAGACTCCAGAAGCATGGAGAGGCTTCAAGGACCCTCTCCACATAAGAACACAGTAATTAGTGATGGGGCATGGCCACCAAAATGAATGCTGGCTAGTTACAAAGGATAGCAGGAAGGACCCAGTTAGGGTGATATAGAAAATAGTGTTTCAGTAGCCTGCATGAATATGCTCCATTGTCCTTACTGCCCAATTTGTTTTGCCTAATTTAATGAGGATAATTACCTTTTTAGACTTAATTCTGACTCAAAAGGAAAAACTTTTTTAGTTGTGAAAATTATAGTACTCAGATCCCCTGAAGGAAATAGATAAACTAATTTGCATTTGAATGATGGTGCTGGTGAAGAATATTGAGAATTCCATGGACAGCTAAAAGAACAAAGAAATCTGTCTTGAAAAAAGTACAGCCGGACTGTTCCTTACAGGTAAGGATGGCAGACTTTGTCGTACATACTTGGAACATGTTGTCAGGAGAGACCAATACTGTGAAAAGGACATAATATCTGGTAAAGTAGAGAGACAGTGGAAATGAGGAAGGCCATCAATGAGATGGGCTAACACCATGGCTTCAACAATGGTTTCAAGTATAGGAACAGTTGTGAAGACGGCACTGGACCGGGCAGGCAGTGTTTCATGCTGTTGTGCATTTTGCTAGGGGTCAGAACCGACTCTGCACTTAACACCAACACCAACTTTAAAGAGGTAATGGATATTAAATAAGGAGCCTGGTGGTGCACTGGTTAAAACATTCACCTCCCAACCAAAAGGTTAGTGGTTTGAATCAACCAGCTTTTTCCAGGGAGAAAGATGTGGCAATCTTTAGTAAAGACTTACTGTCGAAAATTCAACACTGCTGGATTGCAGGAGGAGCATCATAAAGATAAGTAGGCACAGACCCACAAGGTTTTGAGGGGGCTGGGGGCTTTTGGAGTACCATAGTAGAGGACCGCTAGGGCTTGATCTTAGCCCCGCCACTGTCTCGGCCGGAGTTGGGACCATTTGGAGCCTGTGCACCTTGGGGCAGGGACTAAACCTTTGCAGATCCACGGGCAGGGATAGGGGCTAAGCTACATTCTTACTTTTGTTTACCTCTATTCTCTCTATCCCCCCACAGTCTCAGTAGGCTGCACAGGATCTTTTTCTCAACACAGCCATAGCTTGCCGCCACGCCTCAGGGCAAGGACTAAACTCTTGCAACTTCACAGCCAGGGCTCGGGGCTCGGTTATATTGTTACTTTTGTTTCCCTCTCTTCTCTCTATCCCTGCACAGTCTCAGCAGGCTTACTTTAAATTTTTTTCCCTCCTCTTTGTCTCTTTCCTGTTCTCTCACACTCCACTGCCAACCTCCAGACCACTCCCCTTAACCTAGGGCATTTATGCCTGCCCCACACCCAGCTAGATGAGCTCCAACCTGTGCAGCTAGCCCGATGCTAAGGAAAACCCTACCGACCTCCATCAGGGGATACTCCGCCAAACTTCTTATGGGGGAATTCCTCCCTGTGTTCCTGGGACAGCTCTAATATTTCCTCTTGTGTCCCACGTGACTGAGGGAACTTCCTCCCACCTACCTTAGTGCATCATAAGGCCTAAGACAGCTTGGCCAACACTCGTAAACGTTCCAAGCTGCTGCAGGAACCTCTGCCCAACCTCCGCAACACCAAAGCAGGCAACCCATCAGCCTTCTGGAGCACTCCCCTGAGAGGGAAGCCACAAGAGAAGAAAGTGGTAGGTAAATTCCATAGTGAAATTAGCTGTAGGCAGTTTCGAAGAAGTATTCCTACAAGTCTCCCAGAGAGAGCCAGTGCTCTTCGACTCCCTGGAAAATGGCACCTGGTTCCTCTAAATCAAAGCAATGCAAACAGCCATCAACCCCAACGACCTTAATGAGAAAACAGGAGAAACAAAAGGCAATAGAAGAAAATGTTCTGAACATAACGACATGCAGAGAAGAAGCAGACATTGAGCCGCCACACAAAAAAATTTTCAGAATTCTGCTTGGAGTCATACAGGATATAAAGGAAACAATACAGAAAAAGGATGAAATGATAGAGGACATAAAGTCCATACACCAAAGGGAAATAAAAGAGCTTAGGGAAGAGATAACAAAAACCAGTAGCAGACACACGGACCTCGAGAATGGACTGGAGGAAGCAGAGAACTGCACCAGTGACTTGGAGGACAGCCAAGCAGACTTTAACAAATGAGACCAAAAATCTAATAATAAGATCATCAGAGAAGCTGAAGAAAACCTAAAAGCTATGTCTGATGCTAGGACGAGGAACAACATTAGAATTATTGGCTTACAGGAGGAAGACACAACAAAGAAGTCATCTGCAACAATAGTGAGAGAATTCTTGGAGGAAAACTTCCCCATCTTAATGAATAAAAACCAGGCAACCATTCAGGAGGCTGAAAGAACACCAGCAAGACTGAATCCCAAGAAGTCATCAAGGCATATAGTAGTTAAACTATCCAACCTTGAGGAAAAGGAGAAAATCATGAAAGCAGCTAGGGAAAAACAAACAATCACATATAAAGGTTCCTAAATAAGAATATGCTCAGACATATCAGCAGAATCTATCAAGAAGAGGGGAGAGTGGAGTAACATATTGCAAAAACTGAAGGAAAACAACGCAAACCCAAAAATACTCCACCCAGCCAAATTATCAATCAAGATATATGGAGAAGTAAGAGTCTTCCAAGACTTGGAAAAACTCAAAGAATACATTAGAAGAAACCCAGCCATAAAAAAGATCCTTGCCGACCGAGAATGGGCAGAAGAACAACATTCACCAAGTATAAATAAGAGACCGCCACATAGAACAACCTCACACAGAGGGCAACAAAGAGAAAACAGACCCAAAGATAGCATTGGCTTAAGGATGGAAAGAAGTCAATAATGATACACACACACACACACACACACAACACACTAATGAAAAAGGTATATAGGAAAACAAACAACACAAAGGTATAAGATGACATCACAGAGTCCGCAGATTGAGATAATAACCCTGAATATCAATGACCTGAACTCAGGTATTAAAAGACTGAGGCTAGCAGACTGGTTTAGAAAACACAACCCATCAATCTGCTACCTACAGGAGACATAGCTCAAGGCTACAGACAAAAACAGGCTGAGAATCAAAAGCTGGAGAAAGGCATATCAAGCAAACAGCAATAAAAAAAAAAAAGCAGGGTTTGCAATCCTAATCTCAGATAAAATTGACCTCAAAGTGCAATCCATAAAAGAAGATAAGGAGGGACATTATATAATGCTCAAGGGAATGGCAGACAAAGAACCACTAAGTATTGTACACATATATTCCCCGAATGAGAGACCTGCTGAGTACGTCAACCAAACACTTCAAAAGATGAAAAAAGAAATCATAGCCTCAACAATTATAGTGGGTGACTTCAATACACCGCTCTCTGAGAAAGATAGATCACAGGAAAAGAAACTAAACAAGGAGGTTAGAGATCTAAACACTACAATTAGACAATTTGACCTGATAGATATTTACAGAGCTTGTCATCCAAACACCAAAAAATTCACATTATTTTCAAGCCTGCCTGGCACATATTCGAAGATAGACCAGATGCTGTGGCATAAGGCAAACCGACATATATTTAAGCACATTGATATCATACAGACATCTCTCTCTGAACATTGTGCAATAAGGCTGGAAATGAACAAAAGGACGATGAAGAAAACAAGAGCAAACAATTTGAAGATGAATAACTCTCTACTGAAAAAGGTGCGCATAATGGCAGAGATCAGAGATGAAATTAGGAAATTTCTAGAAACCAATGTGAATGAGAACACAACGTACCAAAACTTAGGGGACACACAAAGGCAGTTATCAGATGAAGTTTAATACCAATACATGGACTCCTGAGAAAGGAAGAGAGAGTCATGATTGATATGCTGGCACAAAATCTACATTAGGAGATTTCTAAAAAACAACAAGAATGAGAACATGATGTACAAAAACTTATGGGACACAGCAAAGGCAGTTATCAGAGGAAGTTTCATACCAATACATGTGCACTTCAGTAAAGAAGAGAGACTCATGATTGATATGCTGGCACAAAATCTACAACTAGAGCAGAGTCAGCAGGACAATCCTACTAATAGCAAAAGAAAAGAAATTATAAAAATCAGGGCTGAGATTCAGGAGAGAGAAAATAAGAAAACGATGGAAAAAAATTAAGGCTGCTAAAAGTTGGTTCTTTGAAAGGATAAACAGAATCAACAGATCCCTGGCAACACTAACCAAAGAAAGGAGGGAGCAATTTCATTACTAAGAATAAGAGATGAAAGAGGAGACAATATAACCTACCTTAATGAAATCAAAAGGATAATTACACAGTACTGCAAAGGATTGTACTCCAATGAATTCAACAACTTGGAAGACATGGACAAATTCCTGGAAAAACAATCCCTCCCTAGAATGTCCCCAAAGGATGTCAAGAATCTAAACAGA
>NW_022109491.1:40971623-40972996 GCF_000313985.2 Echinops telfairi
GAACCAGTGGAGAGGTCTGAGGGGCCAGCCCCAATTCCAACTGCTACATGGACACCTGCCCCTCCCCCAAGAAGAATTTATTTCAAAGGATGGCACTGAATCTGTAGTTCCGGGAGAGGGACATATCTGATCGGAGCACATGGGAGCAGATGAAGCAGGAGGAGGAGAGAGTGGAGCACATCCTAGCCCACCAGGCCTTGAGGACGATGTCCCCGATTAGAGCAACCAGTCCAGTCCGAGAGGACCACATGGCCAGCACCACTATGAGACACGACGTCCCTCACTGACCCATAGCCCTACATGGGACAACACCAGAGACACAGTGTGGGAACTGCCCCTGATATGATCCCGCCACATGGAGGCAAACACTAAGGGGGTGCAACAGAACAGCAAGAGAATGGAGCGGCGAGGTCCCCAGGGAATGCTGAAGGTGGACTTTGCGGCCAGGGCTTGGTTCCCCAACAGACTGGACTGGAAAACACTCCTAAAGGCCAACAAACAGTCCTTGAACTAACTACAAGCTTTTCTTTCTTGTGTTGTTGTTTTTTTGACATTGTTTGTTGCTGTTGTTGTTTTGTTGTATATTGTTGCTTGGTTTTGCTCTATCTTGTTTTTGTGCATGTTATTATCTCTGCAGGTCTGTCTAAATAAGATAGGCTGGTTGAACAATCTGGAGGAGAAAACAATGGCACCGACAGTTCCAGGGGGCCATGGGAGAGGGAGAGGTGGGGAGAAAGGTAGTGGTGTTAACAAACCCAGGGACAAGGGAACAACAAGCGATCCAAATTGGTGGTGAGGACGGTATAGGAGCCGTGGTAGGGCGTGATCAAGGTTAATGTAACCAAGAGGAATTACTGAAACCCAAATAAAGACTGAGCATGATAGTGGGACAAGAGGAAAGTCAAAGGAAATAGAGGCAAGAGCTAGGAGGCAAAGGGCATTTATAGAATTCTAAATAAAGGCACGTACATATTCAAATATATTTATATATGAGGATGGGGAAATAGATCTATGTGCCTATATTTATAGGTTTAGTAATAAGGTAGCAGAAGGACATTGAACCTCCACTCAAGTACTCACTCAATGCAAGAATACTTTCTTCTATTAAATTGGCATTCTACGATGCTCACTGTCCTGACACAATCGATGAAGACAAAGCGGGTGTATAAGCAAATGTGGTGAAAAAAGCTGATGGTGCCTGGCTATCAAAGGTTATAGCTCTGGGGTCTTAAAGGCTTGAAGGTAAACAAGCGGCCATCTAGCTCAGAAGCAACAAAACTCACATGGAAGAAGCACACCAGCCTGCGTGATCACGGGGTGCTGAAGGGATCAGTTCTCAGGCATCAAAGAACAAAAAATCGTATCATTGTGTG
>NW_022109491.1:40973581-40989406 GCF_000313985.2 Echinops telfairi
AAGGGAGACATCAGACAGGGCAAGATATGACAAAATAATAATTTATAAATTATCAAGGGTTCATGAGGGAGGGGGGAGTGGGTAGGGAGGGGGAAAAAGTGAGGAACTGATGCCAGGGGCTTAGGTGGAGAGCAAATGTTTTTAGAGTGATGAGGGCAATGAATGTACAAATGTGATTTACACAACTGATGTATGTATGAATTGTGATAAGAGTTGTATGGGCCCCTAATAAAATGATTTAAAAAAAGACTTACTGTCTTTGAAACTCTACAGGCTCTGTGTTTACATCCTAGCTCCTATCTAGAAAGAATTCTACTGTTTTGATTTGAAAATATTTATTAAGTATAACTATGTGACAGACACAATGCTAGGCACAGCTTTTGTCTTTAATCCATGGTACAACAAACAATATTTGATCTATGTGAGAAATTTAGAAATGCGTAAGTAGATTGGCATGGAAAATGGGTAAATATTTCCCTGTTTTTAAAATGTGAAGAAACATATTGATATTATAGAAATTACTGCATGATGGTAATACCTTTGTTGTTGTTGCTGCTGCTGTTGTTAGGGGCTGACAAGTTGGTTCCAACCCATACACAATAGAATGAAACACTTCTAGGTCTTGCTCCATGCTCACACTCCTTGTTAGGCTGGAGCTCATTGTTACAGTCACTGTGTAAATCTGTCTTATTCAGTCTTCCTCTTTTTCCCCATCCATATAATTTACCAAGCATGATTTCTTTTCTAGGGACTGTCCTGTCAACAGTATGAGAAAAAGTCCTCATTTCCAAAGAGCATTCTGGCTGTACTTCTTTCGAGACAAATTTGTTTGTTCTGGCACTTCCTAGTATTTTAATATTATTCACCGGTACCACAATTCAAATTAGTTAATTCTTTTTCAACCTTCATATGAAGTGACTGAAGGTACCATAGCTTGGTTCAGGCACACCTCAGTCTTCAAAGTTACTTCCTTGCTCTTCAATGCTTTGAAAAGTTCCTGTGCAGCAGACTTGCGTAATGCAATATGTCATTTGATGTCTTGACTGCTGCTTCCATGAGCATTGATTGTGGATCCAAGCAAGGTGAAATCCTTGACGACTTCAGTCTTTTCTCAGTTTATTATGATGTTACCTATTGTTCCAGTTGTATGGTTTTTTATTTTCTTTCCATTGAGTCGTAATTCATATTAAAGACTGCAGTCCTTGATCTTCATAAGCAAGTACTTTAAGTTCTCCTCATTTTCAGCTAGCAAGGTTGTGTCATTTGCATATTTAAGGTTGTTAATAAGCCTCTCTTCAATCCTTGTGTCATGTTCCCCTTCATATAATGAAGCATCTCTGATTACTTGCTCAACACGTCATTTCAATAAGTATGATGAGATACAACCTTGATATACATCTTTCCTTCTTTTAAACCAATAAATATTCTTTTTGTACCACTGCCTTTTGATCCATGTGTATGTTCAGCATGAGCACAATTAAGTGTCTAGAATTCCCATTCTTCTCAAGGCTATCCATAGTATAGTCAATAAAGCACAAGTCACATCTTTCTGGTATTCTCCGCTTTCAGCCCAGATCCATCTGATGTCAGCAATGATATCTCTTCTTCTACATCCTATTCTGAATCTGGCTTTAATTTCTGGTGGCTGCCTGGTTCTATATTGTTGCAATTGTTGTTGAATGATCTTTAGCAAGATTTTAGTTGCATGTGACAATAAGGATATTGTTCTATAATTTCTATGTTTTGTTAGATCACCTCTTTTGGAATAAATACAAATATGGATTCTGTCCACCAGTTAATGAGGTAGCTGTCTTCTGATTTTCTAGGCATAGGTGAGTGAGTGCTTCCATTGCTTCATCAGCTTGTTGAATCATTTCATTTGGCAATCCATTAATTCCTAAAACTTTGTCTTTGGCTAATGCCTTCAATGCAACTTGGACTTCTTCTAGTTCTTTTGTTACAGTGACTCTGTGTATTCTTTCCATCTTCTTTTAATGCTTCTCACATTGTTCAATCTTGTGCTATGTAACATTTTAATATTGAAACTAGCCCCTTGAATTTTTTCTTCCATTCTTTCAGCTTGATATATGCTGAGCTTTTCCTACCTTTTTGCTTTTCTAACTCCAAGGCTTTTCATTACATTACAATTCATTATTTCATTACAATTCACATTTCATTACAATATTTTGTCTTCTTGAGCTTCCCTTTGAAATTTTCTGTTCTGCTCCTTGACCTCATCATTTGCTTTCACTACTCTATGATCAACAGCAAATTGTACAGTTTCTTCTGAATTCTATCCTATTCTTGTTTCTTTCCCATCTTTTAAATTACCCTTTGTTTTCTTCATGTATTATGTTCTTGATGTCATCCTACAGTTTTCCAGGTCTGTGTGGTGAAGTGAAATTTCTTAAAATGGCTCTCTTATCCATTTCTCTATAATTCCCATGAAATGATTGGGTGAGAGGATGCAAATAAGAGAACTCCAATTTGGGGATTGATCTATTTTGCTTTTCTCTGGCTATAACAATGAGACATCCCACAAGCTAGAAGAGAAATTCCTGGAGCCATCACAGAAACAGAGCCACAAGCAGAACATATTCTTTTGAGATCCCTGCCTGTAGTGCACTGTGCCTCCTCTGCTCTGGTGCCACCAGGGTCCAGGTACACTAGAGCAGAGGATGTAGAGTGTTGAGACCATAGGGCACAAGACTGTGAGACTGAGGGGCAGCAGGTGGGCTTCCTTCCCCAAGGAATAAGGCAGAGCCAAGTGACCATGTGGCTGAGAAGCTGAGGACCAGATAAAGATTTGTCTACTAGCTGAAGAGAGGTGCTACTGTAGACAAAGTTTGTATCTTTAATTTTTTATGATCCTGACATGGTAATATGTTACCTTCCCTAATAAACCCACCAATAACCATGAGTTCTGTATGAGCATTGCAATGTATTATTGAACCCAGCAGAGAAGTGTAGCGTTGTCTGTCAGAGGAAGAGTTAGGGTCATAGAGCAAGAAGGATGGCCTTGTGCCAGTCAGCCACGAGCTAGCTTGGATATAGGGTCTCCTCTTCTGTGTACTCAGAGGGGGTCATATGTGCCCTCCAGGCTGTTTCCTCAAGCTCTAAGTACCATGATTTTACACTAAAATCATTACATTTTGGTTTAATGTAAGTTAATGTTACAAGCAGTCTTGTATGAAAATGATGTGATGAGCTTAAATGACAGGTTTGTAAGTAGAAGTTCATATCATCTGCTAGGAATATCTGATGAAATAGATATTAGAAATAGAATGAGAGTTGATGACTACTTAAGTTCTTGGTTTGCTTTAAGAGTCGATTATTTTACTCCAAATAACTATGCTTCTTTTTCTACTTTTTAGTTTTTCTGTGTCTTTCTCTTGATACTTGCTGTCATTTTGAATTCCACAAAAATTCCTTCATCTTCTTTGTTTATAATATTCACTCCCCATTGTCTAAAAAGCAATGGTGTGAGATGTCCTGTGATTGCCTTTCCACACCCACTTTTAATCTTTTTCCTTTCTGTTCCACTAACTCATGTGAATGACTCAGTGGAGTCCCTTCTATTTCAGCTTCTGGTTAGATTTGGTTGACAGGCACAGCAGAAGATATGGAGGGTAGATATGGCTTTGAGTACTTGCCAATCTGGTTGTTGCAGGCTGGTCTTGTGCCTCCTGTTAGGATGGCCTTCTCCATGTTTCCACTCTCAATATTCCAGTTACCACTGTGATCCTTAGAGGCAGTAATGTCACTGCTGTTACTGGTCTGTGAGGCACTTTCTAATTTCCTCACATCTTGTCCACTATTTAGAAATAATGCTTTTATTACACATTTCTTAAATGATTGATTTAAATTTACTTGTTTTATTCCAGGACCTTGACTCATACACAAGTAACTAAGCAGATTAGCCTTTATATGTTATTATCTAGCACAAATTCTTCAATTAAGCAGTCTTTGGGTGGGGGAGGAGAAAAGGTTAGAAAATACCTTTTGGTTATTAAGACTTAAAGAAAACAAAATTGCTGTGGAAGCAAGACTCTTACAAGCAGAGACTGAGATGAATGAAAGAACACTTACAGTCACAAAATTAATCTCTCTTTCTCTGGCAACTCTTGGGTCTCAAATTTTATCTATTGCTCTTATTAGCAGTGATCACTTTTCTATATTTACTTCTTGTCAGAAGGACACATTTGCTAATTTATGCAAATCTTAATGAGTAAATGCTATGGCTATTATAAGGCAGGATTCCTTAAATATCCTTGGAAGTACTTTTAATATCAGCAATGAATGCATGTTTACTTTGTGTAGTTCTGGAGGATAATAAGCCATTTCTTTAGAATTATAGGTTTGATGATTCAAATGTAAATTTTGAGATCTACTTAGTTTCTGGTTCTAAACGGAAAACATTTTTCCTTTACTACTATTATGTATTTTATATTAAAACTTTCAAGTAAACTTGATGCCCATGAAGTAGTAGGATGTTTCTTTTCATGATGTGGGTCAGTATTTACCCAAACCTGTTTTGAAACCAAAAATCCATTGCCATCAAGTTGATTCTGATTCATAGTGATATTAAACAGGGCTTCTGAGAAAAAAAAATTTTTTTTTTCACATATTATTCAATTTAAACATTCAATCATATTAAGATTTATTCAAACATCACCACAACCAATTTCAAAACATTTTCTTCTTATACTCATTGCTGTTAGCTTCCCTTTTCTCCCTAACCTCCCCTTGCCATGCCTTAAGCAATTATCAATTCATTAATTGTCTGGGTTACTGTCTACCTATCTTGGACTTCATATACAGAAAACATACAAAACACAAACAGGAAGAAAGCAAACAAACAACAATGACTAGCTAAAATATAGAAAAGCCTCAAAGAGAAGTAGAAAATGTTAAAAACTGAAACAACTTTAAAGTAGGTCAAAAGGGAGATCAAATGATAAGATCCTACATTTTAATCTAACTACAGCTGCAATAATTGCCTTTATAATATTCTCTGTGAGATAGCAAGGCTATTCACATTTCTTGACGATGGTCAGAGGGGATTCAATGGAGGCTTAATCCATGTGGGGACCCTGCAGATGGATTTTGGGCTTCTGCTGTCATCTACAACCTTCTGAAAACTAGGTGTTCACAAATTAAGTTCTGAAAACATTCCTTCCTTCGGATTTGGATTTTCTTGTTTACAATCCTTGGCTCATACAGGTTGCTGTGCTTCTTTCTTTTCTTTTCTCTTTTCTTCTTGCTATCAGGGGAGAGCGCAAATGCAGTCCCCCACTATCACAAATTATGCAGTCAAGTTTCCCACATTTGGGGAAATCGCAGAGGTCAGCACATCCGGAGTGCAATGGATAAGCCTTGCCCTGGGAAAACCACCTCCGTGATCATGGTATCTCCCCTGCCAGGTTAAGTATGCTGTGCTTCTTTCATGTGGGCTTATCTGACGCCTCGTGGAAGCAAACAATCTATCTTTCTCTTATGGTGAAGCTGATGGTTTTTTACCAGTCAACTTGATGGGTATCAGCCTAACACTTGTTCATCCTGCCATGCCATGGGAGTTCTGTTTTGAGAAACAAGGGATCAGTATTTCTTCTTGTTATTGGTATCCTGCTTTTTTATTCTAACATCTTATGTACTTTCATAAGAACCAAATGGCAAGATTGCTAAGAGCTATTACTTGGCTTTAGATCATTTAAGTGTGAATCTCAGTTTCCCTACTTAATACTTTACGATTCTATGAAAATTACTAATGTTGATAGCATACCAAACACTTGCAGCTAATGGAATACTCTTTATATACCTGTGTATTTCTGTTTCTATCCCTTGTACATACTGAAAGTTATTACTGCTTGTTCCCAAACCTTTTACACTGTTAAGACACTTAAAGAGTGTGTTAGTCTGGGTTCACTAAGGGAAAAAAATCATAGACACTCATGTGTATAAGAAAGAGCTTTATATCAAAGAGTAATAATATATTAAGAAAATATCCCAGCCTAGTCCAGATCAAGTCCATAAGTCCAATATTAGTCTATATGTCCAATGCCAGTCTGTAAATTCCTCTTCAGATTCACGCAACACATGCAATGATGCAGAATGCAGGAAGATCACAGGCCAGTGGATAGAAAGTCTTGTGGATCCAGTGGTGGTGGAATCATCTCAGCACTGGTGTGCATCTCCCTGTGGCTCCTCTAGCTCCAGTGCTCAGGTTCAATCAGTGTAACTCCATGTGGCTTGTCAACAGGAATCTGTTGCAGAGAGTGTATATCCTGCCTCCAGAGAGCTATTTATCTCTGTTGCGCCTCCAAATGAGGTCATCAATCTGCGACCTGATTGAAAGGCTAGACTCCACCCCTTTGCAAGTTGACAGAAGATTACGTAACTCCTACACAGAGTTTAACTAAATAATATATTAACAGATTAAATACTAGTCCAAGAAAAAAGTGTGATTATTCCCATGTAAATTTATTGAAATACTTTATAATAACTTGATAAAGGAGACACGCTAAAGATATAATCCAATTTAATTGTGTGTGAGGTGTCTATTAAAGACAGGGGAAAGTCTTCAAATATCTGGAAGACTTCTGAACATAAATGGCTCCATAAATATCGTTAGTGTCTGTCTTAGTTATCTAGTACTTTCACAATATAACTGGGTGGCTCTAACAAGCAGAGATTCATTCTCTTTCAATTTAGCTTGGCTAGAAAGTTGAATTCTGAACACTAGCTCTAGAAGAAGGTTTTCTCTCTCTTGGTCCTGGAGGAAGGGTCTTATCTCCTATCACTATTTCCATGCGTCTTGGCGTTAATCTTCCCCTAGAGAGTCTCAGCACAGGGACACCAGGTCCAAAATATATGTTCTGTTCCTGCTTGGTGGTAGTTAGGTCACTCTCCCTGTACTTCTTCTCAAATAAAAAGCAATGTAAGCCACCAACCACAACACACTAGCTGGTCACCTAAGATTACATCTTTGTTGTTGTTAGCTACCCTTGTTCTGACTCATAGAGACTCTGTACAATTGAGTGAAACACTACTTAGTGCTGTGCCATTTTCACAATTGTTCTTATGTTTGAACCCATTGTTGCTGTCATGTGTCAATTCATCTCCTTGAGGACCTTCCTCTTTTTCACTGCCCTTCCACTTTACCAAGCAGATCTCTTTCTTCAGCTGCCCTTTGAAATTTTCTGTTCAGCTCTTTCACTTCATCATTTCTTTCCTATACCTTAGGTACATTTTCTCTACCTTATACATACATTCTATGACTAAGAACAAGTTTCAGAGTTTCTTCTGATATCCATTTTGATATTTTCTTTCTTTCCTGTCTTTTGAATAATCTTTTACTTCCTTCATATATGAGATCACATCATAGGAGATAAGTAAATCATCAATTACCTGCCAAGTTATTATTAAATCATGTATTAATATAAAATTATATCATTACATAACTGCTAAGCCACAGATAATCATAGCCTAGCCACATAGACACATTTTTTGGGGGAACACACTTTTATCCATGACAGTGTCCCATTCCATTAAACATCTAGAATTCACTCACTGCCATAAAGCCGATGCTGACTCATAACAACCCTCGATGGATAATAATAAATGATCAACTATTGGTGTGGTGTATATTAGCATTGCTTACCAATAGACCTATGCTTAATAAAAGGTAGGTTATATCTTTATGTTCAAAAGGTCAAATTAATGTTTCATTGTATATTTAGATTAAAAATAAATTTAAGCTTTAATCAACTTATTATTTTTACATTGTCTTTAAAAACTGACATTCTTAAATTTTCTTGATCAAAAAAATTCCTTTCTTAAATAAGAAGTTAGCAAGTTGGAAATGCATACATATTTGTTAGAAAAGAGATAGCTCTTATTCAATACACTCAAATATTGAAAATGATTTGCAAAAAGTTATAATTAAGTATCAACTGACTCTTCCATATAGACTCTATGGAGACATTATATTTCCTAGAAATGTCTTGCATTCAGGGAACTCTATTGACTAATCAGGTATGTTTTCATTTAGAAGAGTTTTAGATTGGTAGTGGAAGCATGATATTATGAGTGCCCTTTAAAATATAAAGATTTCTATTAGAACAAAATATTAGTAAGATATACATTTTATCTGCATAATGCTGGATATTTTATTCCCTGCTGAGTTCTGATTACTAACATTGCTGATTATAATCAGTACGAATTAGGAATTTCAGACTAAGGCAGAAGCTGAGAAAATATAAGGTATATATAAAAATATTAATGAGTATATTCTAAGACTATTCAGAAAGCAGCTAATCTATTTGATTTTAGATTATATGAAATCATTATAAGTCTGCATGCAAGAGGAATTTTTACTTACAGTGGTTTTTATGTCTCTTCAACGTATGTTTATTTGGAACTCCTCTTAGTTTTATTTTATTTTGGTTCTTCCTTTTATCAAAGAGATTTTCTCTTTTATTGAATATATTATTAAATTTTCTTTGTTCCAATATATGTGACAACATTTGTTTGAGTTCATTCACTGATACCTACAAAGAAAAATACTTTAGCTCATTTTTCTCATATGCACTTTAAAAATAAATAACAGGAAAGTAAAATATATATAACATTCATGAAAAGACACAAATTTAATGCAATTAATATAAAAATATACAGCTTCTCTTCAAATCAAAATAACAGAAAATCTATTTTTCTTTAAGCACCTAATATTTTTTTATGAATAGAGACCATTTAAATCCAGTTATATTGTTAAGCACAGAGCAAAGCATTAACATCTAGATGTTATAAATGAAACAGTAGGGAAATTTAATAAATATATTGTCTAACTGATAAGTTGTCATGGTAATATCAATGTGTGTGTTAGAAGGAAAAATGAACTTGCTAGCATTGCACTACACACTAAGACAATATGAAAAATTTATAATGGGTGAAAAGTGTAGACAATTTTGTGTCTGGTGTTAAAGGAAATGTAAAAACAAAACAAAACAAATAAACAAATCTTTCAGACATCATAAAATTAATCCATTTTAACTAAGGTGAATGGTTAGGGATTTGTTTTTGAGTAGTAAAAAATAATGGAGATTTTAAAAAGAATTAAAAGCTTTAGGGAGATAAATAGTCATTTATGATACATATATATACACACACACATATATGATTTTTCAGGGCATACATAGGAAGATATGAAATTCCTTTTTTCAATTATAAATTTCAAGACAAAGCAGAGACTTTTGTGGTTTTATTTTAATATCTCCTTCTTTCCAAAATCATTTCCTAGATTAAAAAACATCAAATCACATGCTGTAAAATCAATATGAAATCATGGTGATTCCATGTGTTGCAGAGTAGAACTGCTCTGTAGAATTTTGAAAGCTGTGACTTTTCAAAAGCAGACTGACAACCCTTCCTTCCCTGAGGTGCTTCTGGATTGGCTAGTAATCAAATGTCACCTACGTACATTCATATATCACCTAACAATTTATTGAATGCTTACTACTAGTGATGTAATTATAAACAAAATGGACAAAGTCCCTACCTTCATGAAGATTACAAACAAATGGACAAATTATGTAATATATATCAGCGATATGAAAACATAGAGCAGGTTAAGAGTATAGAGTGAGTTTTCTGGCTAAAGCTGTTTCCTCTGGATTAACGGTGGGACTGTGGCAGGGCCACGGCTACTGTTTGCATTACCATTGTGCTGCTGTCACACTAAACAATATTCCCAATTGAGTTATAAAGTGAAAATTATTTCCCCATGATACTAATAAAAAAAGGAAAGAAAAGGTGGCAAGATGGCAACCAGGTAGGCAGGCAGCTCATGGTGGGAGCTCCATGGAGGTCAGTGAGTGGGGAGATTTGAGGGCTAAGTAGGGGTTCTGAAGCTGTCAGTTAATTCCCATGACAGCCCAGAGTGCTTCCCTGAACAGAAAGATGACTTCCACCCCATCTCTTGCAGCCACTGTGGAGTCCCGAGGACCCGGGCCTGCTGCAGGAACTGGTCCAGCTGGAGCCACCTGAGCTGCTGTGGACCCACTGTGGCTATCATCCCTAGCAACTGCGCCCCAGCTGTAGTGCCCCAAGCCTGTCAGCCGCCCAGCAAAGGATCATGCAGTTGCGATTTGATACCCCAAATGGCACGAGGCCCTCCTGTTGCCCATTGACGGATCCCTCCTCCAAAACTGACATTCTCCTTTCTACCTTTTCCCTCCTCTGCCCAGCACTTCCCCGACCTCTGGGTTCTGGGTGGTGAAGCTGCATGCTAATAGACTGCTTGGGACCTTTCCCCCCACCTGCCCACAGATCTGTAGTGCCTCTAGCTGGGAACAGACCACCCCCACCCATACCTCATCCCCTCCTCCAGAACGATGTGCTCCTGTGCCCGGGCAAGAACTTTCTTTCAGACGGAGACCTGCACAGCTGCAAATGGCCCCTATGGAAGCCTGGGAGTTACTAGGGCAAAACACGGGTTGTTATGTGTTATGAGACTGAGAGGGCCACGACTGAGAAGGCCATCCAATCGGACTGAGAGTGCCATCCAATCTGCCCTCAAACAACGGACTCCCAATAGGAAAGGATGAGTGGGAAACCCCAGTGGGACAAAAGTGAAGCACAACCCCAGAGGGAAGTTGGCTATAGGCAGCCCACAGAAGCATTCATAACAACCTCTCAAAGAGGTCTCTTTGACTCCCAGGAAAATGGTACTGAATTCCTCCAAAATGATATGTAAACAGCAATCTGCCTCCACAGTCTCAAGAAGAAAACAAGAGAAATGAAATCCAATGTCAGAGGATGACCTGAACCAGTCATAAAAGAGGCAGACATTGACCTGCCACTGAAAGAAATCTTCAGAATATTGCTTAGAGTCATACAGGATATGAAGGAAGCAATAGAGGAAAAGGATGAAATGAAAGGGGAGATAAAGGCCACACACCAAAGGGAAATACAAGAGTTAAGGGACAAGGTAACAAAAGCCAGTAGCAAATTCAGACCTCAACAACAGACTTGAAGAGGCAGAAAATCACACCAGTGACCTAGAAGATAACAAGACAGACTTCAACAAATGGCAAATGGCAAAGATAATCAGAGAAGCTGAAGAAAACCTGAGAACCATGTCTAATGCTATGAATAGGAACAATATTAGAATGATTGGACTACCTGACCAAGACACAATGAAAAAGTCAACGGCACAAGTAGTGAGGGAATTCTTAGAGGAAACTTCCCCAGCTTAATGAAAGGAAAACTAGGCAACCATTCAGGAGACTGAAAGAACACCACCTGGACTGAATCTCAAGAAGAAGTCAGCAAGGCATATTCAATTATCCAACTTTGAGGAAAAGGAGTAAATCATAAGTGCCGCAAGGGGCAGGGGGAGCAGTCACCTATAAAGGTTCTTTGAACCAATAAACAGAACCGACAGATTGCTGGCAAACCTAACCAAAGAAAGGCAGGAACAAATTTCAATAGGAAGGATGAGGGATGAAAGAGGGGACATGACAACAGACCCTAATGAAATAAAAATGATACACTGTACTACAAAGGACTGTACTCCAATGAATTCAACAACTTGGGAGACATGGACAAATTCTTAGAAAAACAGTCTCTCCCTAGACTAACCCCGATGAATGTCAATAATCTCAACAGACCCATAGCAATAGAATAAATCGACAAGGAGAAAGATAGATCACAGGAAATAAGCTTAACAAGGAGGCTATAGATATAAACTTTACAATTAGATTACTTGACCTGATAGATATGTCCAGAGTTCTCCACCCAAATGCCCCTTGTCCCCACTCTTATTTAGCATCATACTGGAGGTCCTAGCTAATAACGTAAGGCAAAGGAAAAATATCAAAGGTATTCATTTGGGGAAGGAAGAGATGGAACTATCTTTATTCGCAGATGATATGATTTTATATAAAGAAAATCCCAAAAGCTCCACAAGGGGAGTGCTAGATGCAATAGCGAAATATGGCAGAGTGACATGATACAAGATCAACAAACAAAAGTTTATCAGACTGCTCTACACATCGGACAAGACCATGGAAGAGGGGATCAGAAAGGTAGTACCCTTCACAAGAGCCAAGCACAAATTGAAATATATAGGGCTATAGCTGACCAAAAAAAGCAAAAGATTTGTATGAGGAAAACTACAGAACACTATTACAAGAAACCAAGAGTGACCTCATCAAATGGAAAAATATCCCATGCTCGTGGTTTGGAAGACTCAATATAGTAAAGATGTTAGTTTTTCCCAAGGCACTATATAATGTTAATGGTATCCTGATACCAATATCATCATCTTTCTTCAAAGAATTGTAAAAATGAATTACTAACTTCATATGGAGGGGGAAGAATCCCAGAATTAGCAGATAATAAAGAAGTAGGACAAAGTTGGAAGGCTTGCTTTACTTGACTTTAGAATGTATTATACAGCCACCACAGTTAAAACAGTGTGGTACTGGTATAATGACAGATATTCAGAAAAGAATTAAAAACCCGGGAATAAAATCATCAGAATATATACAACTGATCTTTGATAAAGACCAAAAAATGTCAAATGGGAAGTGGATGCCCTCTTCAAAAAGTCATGCTGGAAAAAATAGACGTCTGCAGAAAAATGAATCAAGAGCCTTACTTCACTCCATGCACAAGAATATATTCAAGGTGGATCACAGACCTTGAGGTAAAACCCTAAACTATTAGGACCATCAATGAGGGAATGGGGACAAACCTGAGAACTTTTGCACAGGGAATAAGTAGGCTATTGGATATAGGGAAGGACACAAACACAGAGGAGGCACAAATTGACAAGTGGGATATACTGAAGATAAAACACCTGTGTACATCAAAAGAATTCACCAAGAGAGTAGTTGGAGAGCCCACAGATTGTGAAAACATCTTTAGCAATGACACATCAGACAAAGGCATTATTATTAAAATCTACAATACTCTGATAGCTTAGAATAAGAAAAAAACTTAATTGCAAAGGGCAATTAATGGACAAAGGACCTGAACAGAAGTTTCACAAGGGCAGAAATTCGAATGGCCAATAAACATATAAGAAATGTTACCAATCATTAGCCGTAAGAGAAACGCAAAATAAAGCAACTATGAGACTTTACCTAACACCCTCAAAGATACCCCAATTTGAAAACTCAGAAAATAACAAGTGTTGGAAGGGATATATTGAGTTAGGAACTCTCATCCACTGCTGGTGGACCTGCTGGTATGTATAGTCATTATGGAAATCGATTTGGTGATATCTAAAACAGATGGAAATTGAGCTACCATATGACCCAGAAATCCCCCTATGGGGCATATACTCAGAAGAGGAAGCAACATACCATGACCAGACATCTGCACTCCAATGTTCATTGTGGCATAATTCACAAATGACAAGGAGTGAGAAACAACCTATATTTCCGTCAATGGATGAATGGATTAAAAACCTGTGGTGCATACATACAATGGGGTACTATGCATCCCTAAAAAGCAGTGATGACCGCATGAAGCACATGGATGCATGGGAAGAATTGGAGGAAATCATAACAAGTAAACTAAGCCAAGCACAAAAGGACAAGTACAACATGAGTCCACTGGGGTGAGCTTAAAAAGTAAAAGGGGCCTAGGGGAAAAGCTAATATATGCATACATTACTGGGGTGAAGTCCAGGTACTATGGTAGGGGCCAGACCCAATCCAGGGATACATATGACAGCCAACTGAAAGGGAGGAGAAAAGAAAGAAATAAGGTTAAAAAAAAGACATGGGTAGTGGGGGAACAGGGCACTAACCCACCCAAAGGGACAGTATAGTTTATATCTCCACAGGAGAGCATGAGAGGGACCAGACCTCAACCCAGTGCACCAAGACATGAATGCACCATACTATCATGAAGCAGTGAACCACAAAGAGAGGTCTGCGGGGGCATCCCAATCCCAGCTTCGTGGACCCCACTCCCCCATCACACCCCCCACCCCCACCCCACCCCGCCTGAAGAATGAACTACAGAAGACAGCACTGAAGCTATACAGCTCAGGGAGTGGGGTACATCTGATCAGAACACA
Source organism: Echinops telfairi (assembly GCF_000313985.2). Lineage (NCBI taxonomy): Eukaryota > Metazoa > Chordata > Mammalia > Afrosoricida > Tenrecidae > Echinops > Echinops telfairi. The sequence continues at coordinate 40,987,674 of NW_022109491.1, forward strand.
GAAGAGCAAACTAAGAGGGAAGGAGAAAGAAAGAGAGTGGAACACAAGCCCACCAAACCCAAGGGTAATATCCTTGCTTGGAGCAGCCAATGCACGAAGAGGACCATAGAACTGGCCCCACCTCGAGACAAGACATCCCTCATGGATTCAGTGGCATGGGGGGGGGGGGTCCACACTGAAGACACAGTGCGAGAATTGTGCCCAATCTGACCCCACCATACCTGGGAAAAACACTAAGGGTGTGCAGTAGAGCAGTAAGGGGAACAAAGCAATGAAGTCCCCGAAGAATACCAAAAGTAGACTTTATGGCCAGGGCATGGCACCTCATCAGACTTGAGTGGAAAAAACTCGTAAAGGTCAACAAACAGACCTGGAACTATTTATAGGCTTTTTTTGTTATTGTTGTTTTGCTTTGTTTTGTTTTTATGTTTATTACTCTTTTTGCATGTCTATCTAGATAAAATAGGCAGGATAAACAATACAGAGGAAAAAACAAAACAAAAGGACTGACAGTTTGGGGAGACATGGGAGAAGGGGAGGCAGGGGAATGGGAGGGGGAGCAAACAAATCCAGGGACAAAGGAACAACAAGTGATCTAAAATCAATGATGAGGAGGGCATAGGATGGCTGGTGGAGCTTGATCAAGTAAAATGTAGCCAAGACGAGTTAATGAAGCTGAATGAAGGTCGAACATGACAGTGGGACAAGAGGAAAGTAAAAGGAATTTGAAGAAAGAACTAGGACATTTATAGAGGTCTAACTACAGGCATGCACAATGTAAATATATATATACATATAAAGTGATATGGAAATAGAGCTATGGACATATATTTATAGGTTTAGTATCAAGATAGCAGACAGGTATTGGGCCTCTACTCAAGTACTCACTCAACGCAAAAACACTTTGTTCTAATAACCTGGCATTCTGTGATGCTCACCTTCCCAATACGATCACTAAAGACAAAATAGGTGTGGAAGAAAATGTGGTGAAGAAAGCTAATGGTGCCTGGCTATCAAAAGATATAGCATCTGGGGTCTTAAAGGCTTAAAGATAAACAAACGGCCATCTAGCTGAGAAGCAACAAAGCCCACATGGAAGAAACACAGTAGCCTGTGTGATCATGAGGTACCAGTGGGATCAGGTATCAAGCAACAAAGACCCAGAACAAAAAGTCATATCCATATGAATGAAGGAGAGGGCAGAGTGGAAACCCAAAGCCCAACTGTAGACAATTGGACATCCCCTTCAAAGAATAGTCACAGGAAGAAACAAGCCCATCAGGGAGCAGTTTAGCACCGACGAAACACACAACTTTCCTCCAGTTCTTTAATGCTCCCCCACCCACCACATCATGACCCCAATTCTACCTTACAAATCCAGCTAGACCAGAGTATGTACAATGGTACAGATAAGAGCTTACAACACAGTAAACCTAGGACATATAAACCCCTCAGGACGAATAATGAAATCAGCGATACCAGTAGGGTAGGGGGGAAGTGGGGAGAGAAAGGGGGAAACTGATATCACAACGACAGGCATATTATCCTCCACCCTCACGGGGATGAACAACAGAAAAGTGGGAACAGCAGTCGTTGTAAGACATGAAAAAAAATGTTATAAATTATCAAGGGTGGTGGAGGAAGGGGAAAAATTGAGGAGCTGATATCAAAGGCTCAAGTAGAAAGAAAATGTTTTGAAAATGATGATGGCAACATATGTACAAATGTGCTTG
>NW_022109491.1:40992002-41001047 GCF_000313985.2 Echinops telfairi
AAAACTTGTGTTTTCCAGTCTAGCCTGTTGGGGCACCATGCCCTGTCTCCAATGTCCACCCTTATCATTCCCTGGGGATCTTTCTACTCCCCTCCCCTGCTGTTCCACTGCACCACCACCACCACCCCCAGTGCCTTGCCTCAGCATGGCGGGGTCAGATCAGAGATGCCTTATTCTTCAGGTCAGAGAAATGGAAAAACAGATCAGTCTCTGTGTTAGAGTTCTCTACACTTTATTTTCCTGCTTTCCCAATTATTGAGTGGGAATTGTATGACTAGAAATGCCATAATAAAATATTTCACTTTACCACAGCCCAGAGTATAAAGCAGCAGTTCTCAACCTCTGGGTAGCAACCCCTTTGGAAGTCAGACTACCCTTTCACAGGGGTCACCCAATTCAAAATTAAAGTTATGAAGTAGCAATGAAAATAATTTTATGGTTGGGGGTCACCACAACATGAGGAACTGTATTAAAGGGTCATGGCATTAAGAAGGTTGAGAACCACTGGCGTAAAGTGACATGAAACCAAATAAAGGTTTTTGATGTGATTTTCCTTGGTGTAAAGTGGTTATCTTAAAGTGGCATATCTTACCCTGAAAAAACTCAAGAAAAAATGTGAGCCTCAAGCTGAGATATTGAAAGATCGTATAAGCAAATATTGAATGATGCAGGAAGCATCAAAAGAACATAGAAAGCATACACAGTCACTGTACCAAAAAGAAGTAGTCAATATTTTCTCATTTCAGGAGACAGTATATGAGCAAGGTCCAATGGTGATGAAGGAAGAGTTCAAGCTTCACTGCAAGCATTAGTCAAAAAGTAAGCTCCAAGAATTGATGGAATACCAATTGAAATGTTTCAACAAGTTGATGAAGCACTGGAAGCACTCACTCCTCTATGTTATGAAATTTGGAAGACAGCTACTAGGCCAACTGACTGGAAGAGATATGTATTTATATTCATTCCAAAGAAGTGACCCAAGAGAATGTTCATAATAAAGAACAATATCCTTGTTACCACATACAAGTAAAATTTTGCTGACGATAATCCAACAAGAGTTGCATCAGTACATTGACAGGGAGCTCAGTTCAGACTAGATTCAGAAGAGGTTGTAGAACATTGTTGATGTCAGGGGGATCTTGGCCCAAAGCAGAGAATACCAGAAAGATGTTTACTTGTGTTTCACTGACTATGCAAAGTCATTCAACTGTGTGGATTAAATGCAACTATGGATAACCTTGAGAAGAATGGGAATTCCAGAATACATCATTGTGCTTATTTAGAACTTGACATGGATCAAGAGGCAGTTGTATGAATAGAACAGGGGCACATTGCATGAATTAAAAGCAGGAAATGTGTGCAACAGAGGGTCATATCCTCTCACCATACTTATTTAGTCTTAATGGTGAGTAAAATCATCAGAGAAGCTGCATTATAGGAAGACGAATGTGGTATCAGGATTAGAGGAAGGCTTATTAACAATTTGGAATATGTAGCTTACATAACATTGCTTGCTAAAAGCTAGGAGGACTTGAAGCTCTTGCTGATGAAGTTCAAGGATTGCAGACTTCAGTATAGATTATAGACTGTAATGAAGAACAAGCTCCTCAGAACTGGATCAATAAATAACATCATAATAAAGGGAGAAAAAGCTGAAGTTAACAAGGATTTTGTCTTTCTTGGATCTTCAATCAATGTTTATGGAAACAGCAGTCAAGAGATCATAAAATGTGATGCATTAGGTAAATCAGCTATACAAGAGTTCCTTAAAATACTGAAAAGTTAGGATGCTATTTTGAGGACTACGGTATGACTGTCCCATGCCATGTTATTTTCAATTGCCTCATATGCATGTAAAAGCTAGATATTGAACAAAGAAGAATTGATGCATTTTAATTGTAGTGCTGTGGAAGAATATTGAAATCTCCATGGTCTACAGAAAGGACAAACAGATATGTATTGGAAGAAATACTGCTAGAGAGCTCCTTAAAGGCAAGAATGGCAAGATTTTGCCTTTCATACTATGAGCATGTTGTCAGGAGAGACCAGTCCCTGGAGAAGGACATCATCTTTGGTAAAGTGGAGGTATGGATTGGGCAGTGTTTAATTTTGTTGTGCATAAAGTCACTTTGGGTCAGAACCAATTCAACGGCACCTAACAACAACAACAACAGCAAAGTGGTTTAACAATACCAAAAAATTACAGGCTACCCAGCTAAATGTTCATTTCTGATAAGCATTTTTTAAATATGAGTATGTCCCAGGAATTACTTGTTAAAAAAGATACCCATGATATATAATGGCTCAAAATAAACAGTCAGGTGTTCAAGTCAGTTGTAGCTTTGCTCCATGCTGTCATCAGAAACCTAGGCAGAAAAAGTGCCAGCTTCAACACTGGATTCCAAAGTTTATCTGAGCACTGATATCCAGCAATTAAAAAGAGAAAGTACAAAAAAGATCTTGTGCAGGAAAGGGTTTTGTTTTGCTTTATTTAGTTTACTTTGTTGGGTTTTTGTTGTTGTTGTTGTATATGCCTAGCAATGGGATCCATTGCTTTAAGCTATATTCCACTGACTTGCACTCAGTCCCTTGTGACGCTGGGAAAAGTATCAGGAAAAGTGAAGATCTTGGACTTTGATGAGCTGCTAGCAATATTTTCACAGTGGGGTTATTATGCGTAATGGCCAGGCCATTAACTTATTTTGCAATTCAAAAATAGCTAATAAGAAGACCCTTGCAAGTACATCTGATTGTCTGGTGTTTGTATCTCTTCCTCATTCAAAGACCAGTGTTTCCTGGGTTTGGATTCCTCTCTCAGCCAGTTGGAATGACCCAGCAAGTGTTAGGAGGCTCATGCAGCCAGAGAGTTTCTCTGACTCTCCTCAGCATCCAAAGATTATATATAATTCAACAAAGAGCTTTTAATGAATGCTTTTTCTAACTCAGGTCCTTTCTATGACCTGGTGATACAGCAGTGAATGAAAAGTCTCAGCCCTCATACAGTTGATATTCTGAAAGAGGAAACTAATCATCAAATGAAAAAATGAGGTTTAAGCAAACTATAAACAATTGAATGAATAAAAATTGATGCTATTTGATATAGGATGGTTAGAGAATTTTCACTGATAACATTGGAGCAGGTCCCTGAATGAAGCAGGGTGGGTGTGGGGTGTAGGGAGGGCAGAAGGATACCACAGAGAAAGAATTTCTGCCTGAGAAAACAGTAAGAGCAAAGGCTCAAAAGCAGGAGCACACCAGGGTGCAAGGAAGACAGCATAGCTAGAGTAGAATGAGTGGTAAACAGGGAGGCACAGAGGCACCTTGAAGCCTCCATCAGGATTGTGAATCATGTTTTGTATGTTCTGGGCAGGAGAGTGATATCAATTGACTTATATTTCCAAAGGATCGGTCTGGCTGCTATTGGAGAATGTCATGTGTTGGAGAAGTGCAGGGGAGAGAGAAAGTCAAGTAGAATAACCTGGTGAGAATTGGTAGTAGCAGTAAATTCAGAAGGTGTCAGAGATATACGTTTTGAGAGTATTGGTTTCTGGCATTACGTTCAAAAGTAATGCTAGCAGGATTTTGAATTGAAGACTTACAATGTGTACTTTAGATTTCAAACAGTGAACTAAATGGTTTGGAAGTAGGTTTTTAAACTGACGAGGTCCATTTCTAGCCTGGTCATAGCTCATAGTCAGTGGTAGACTTTTCATTTCAGTGGTCTATTCCCTGGAATGCCTGCCATTCCACTGCCGGTGTCCTGAAGATTAGTACTGGACACGCTTCTCAAGCATCCCTTTGAACATATTCTGCCCAATTCATAAGCCCTCAGTCCTGAGTGCCAACAAAATAAAGTCAAAGTCCTTGTACAGGACCCAAGATTCCTTCAGAGTCTGGCTTAAAGATATTATGATGACCTTAGTTCTTCCTACTCCTTCACTAAGAATACCTACCTGCAGCAGCCAAGCTCTTTGATTCCGTATTCGCCAGATTCTTCCCTACTCCCCTGCCCTTGCATATTCAGATCTCATTGTCCTTTCTTTTCCATCATCCCATGTATTACTCCTGTTCAAAGGCCCAGCTCAAACTCCTTTTCTTTATGGCCTTTCCATGTGGCTGTGACCCACATGATCATCTTGCCCTTTGAACTCGTGGCTCTTTCATTCTTGGCCAGCAGGGGCTCACTGTTACATACTTTCTAAACCCGAAATGTTGCATCATGTATTTTGTGCGTCTATTCCACATTTAGTATATTTCTAATTTATCTTAAGTGCCTTGAGAAGAGAGAAGACTAATAATTATGTGATATTCCAAATTTAGGAGGATTCTTTGTCCTTTTAATGCACATGAAATAGAGGAGTAATTTCTCACAAGAGAAACTAAATTATCAGTGACTTATGAGGAAGTTTGGGGGTTATATCTGTGTACATTTAATTGACTTATTTTGTGGCTAAATCACGCATTTTGTGTGGAGAGATATTTCCAAAGTAGGACTCAATTCCCAACACTTTGAAGATGAAAATAAGCAAAAACAGTACTCATATGCAGAAAACTTTAAAAACCAAACCACTTCTGTTTATAAGAGGAAGACAGTCTGCTATATAGTTAGAAATTTTGCTTAACATGCTTATATTGTTTTGTATGGATAATTCCAAGTTGTCCCTACCCCTTCCCTGGAAACAACACACAATTTTATCATTTAAAATATTAATTACTTGTTAACATATAAACATAATTTATTTACATCCATCTATCCCCAAAGAAATATATTGCATTGCTATATTGCTGGTAGGAGCCATCGAGTCAGCTCCTACTCATAGTGACCTCGTGCACAACAGGCCTGGCCTTGGGACATCCTCACAATTGTTATGCTTGAGTCCATCATTGCAGCCACTGGGTCAAGCCATCTCATTGAGGGGCTTCCTTTTCCACGGACTCTCTGCTTTCCTACACATGGTGTCCCTTTCCAGGTGTTGGTCTCTCCTGCTGACTGTCCAAAGTAATTAAGGTGAAGTCTTGCCATCCTCCCTTCTAAGGAGTATTCTGGCTATACGACCTCCAAGACAGATTTGTTTGTTTTCTGGTAGTCCAGCGTAGTTGAAATACTCTTCAACAGTACCGTAATTCAAATGCATCAATTTTCTTTGATCTGATTTCACAGGCATATGCGGCAACTGAAAATGCCATGGTTTGGGCCAGATACCTCTGGCCCAAGCATTATAGATTTAAAACATTTCTTTAACATACCATTTCTAGTCTTTTCTGTTTACCACTTACTATGCATATCTAACTGGATACACGTTAATGAGCCGTTTTCTGACTTGGTTTATTCTTCTATAAAACAGGTATAGTAATGCTACCTCCCTCATTGGGTTGCTGTGAGAATCAAATAAGTTATTCTTGTGAAAAAAATCCTGCAAGTAATATGGATTCAATAAATACTAGTGATTACTATAATACATTTGTATAAGGAGTCCTTGCTTGGATCCACAATCAATGCTCATAGAAACCTCAGAGTAAAATGAAGCATTGCATTGGATAAATCTGCAGCACAAGATCTCTTTAAAATGTTATAAAATAAGGATATTACTTTGAAAATGAAGGGGCACCTGACTCAAGCAATGGTATTTTCAATAGCCTCATCTGCATGTGAAAGTTGGACATGGAATGAGGAAGACCAAAGAAGAATTGATGTACTGGAGTTATGGTGCTTTTGAAAGTACCATGGACTGCCAAAAGAACAAGCGCATCTGTCTCACAAGAAGTACAGTCTGAATGCTCCTTGGAAGCAAGGATGGTGAGACTTCATTTTATGAACTTTGGATATGTTATCAGGAGAAGGAGATAAGTTCCTGAAAAAAGACATCATGTTTGGTAAAGTAAAGGGGCAGCATAAAAGAAGAAGACCCTTGACAGATGGATTGACAGTGGTTGCAACAAGGGGCCCAAATATGGCAACAATTGTGAGGATGGCAGAAGACTAAGTGGGATTTCCTTCTATTGGGTTACTACGAGTTGGAACTGACTTGACAGCACCTAACAGCAACAATAACAACGAATCCTGAATTCTTTAATACAATTTTAATGGAAATGGCATGAATAATATTAATGGGACTTTAATCATCTTGATTCATTTTTGAGAGGCTGTCCATATAAAACAATCAAGTAATGAACCAAACCTTGCCCTTTATGCCTATACGAAAAGCATTCATTCCACACATTTATGCTAGAAAATTGAAGACCTATTTGCAAATAAGACAGAAGCATTCTAGAAGTGACAAAACAAAAATATCCTATGCCTAACAATTGCAGTTAAGCAACACCTACACCTTAATCCTATAATTCTATTAATATATTCCAGGACCTATGAAAGTTTGTAAGTCAGCCACTCCATGCCTTTATCCCTCCAGTTTTGGATATCCAATTTATATTCTGCCCACTTGCATCAACCCAGTGCTCTGAGGAGATAACCGTATTCTTTGAAATGAAGAATCTTCAATCCAGTTAGAACCTTGGGAAAACCGCAGCCATAAGCAAAGTCAAATCAGGACAGGCCATCCATAAAGTCTGCAGCAATATGTACCAGTTCACAGGCTCAAAAATCTTCTCTTCATTTGATCGGGTTCTGGTCAACTCATTGTGTACTGCCTCACTTAGCCTCCACAGGGTGCCCACTGGTCTTCTTGCCTTTAGACCATGGCCTCATGACATGTTCTCAGCAACTCTAGCCCCCTTGTGCTAGGTCATGAACTTCAGACGAGTCAACCCATTGTCATCTTCTCCTCTCATTCCTGTAAACCAGGTCCACGGGTGTCACTGGCCAGACTCAACCCGTCTCTTTATTGTTGCTTTTCTCCCACTTACACTCAACAAATGGATCCAGGTGGTCACCTCGTGTCAGGGGAGCTAGCCCCTAACAAATCATCATGGGTCTGTAAGGCACAATTGTACAGCAATAATAAGTAAGGATTATAGTAAAGTCATAGAGAAAAAGAGAGTTAGAAGAGAGATAGAAATAATGGAGTCAGACACATTTCATGGTAGCATGCTCATCTCAGCCCTGCTTGGTGGTCCACATCAGGATGTGGAAGGTAGAAATTGCAGGAGAGAGAGCATGAGAGAGGGGGAGGGGAAGGAGGACAAGGGGAAAGAGGGAAGGGGAGCAAGGACGGGGGAGAGATTGGGGGTACACATGTAACAAGATGGGTGGATCCTAGATTCAGGATGGCAGCCTAACTTTGGATGTCACTGAGCAGGTTTGACCTGTTCTCTGGCTCTCCATGGAAACAATTACTATACTTATCAGTAGGGTGCAAGCCCCACCTACAGTGGACCAGACTGTTGTCTGAATGTCTTCAGGGAGAATTTCTCTAAGTATTGACCTCAAACTATGTGCTGGAAAACACCCTCTAATATGTGGCATATATTTGGGGGAGACAAAGCTGGGGAAAAGTCTTTTTATATCCCACAACCTAGCAAGCATTTCAGCTTGCCTACAGGCTCCCTTTAATGTTCAGTCCCAGAAAGGAGTTTTCTTCATGGTTCTAGATTTTTTTCCAGCTACTGGCACAAACCACTGGTTCAAAATTCCAAAATCCAAAGAGTTCCCTTTTCCTTCAATCTGTTAGTCTTGTCCTTAGGCAGATCTCTTGGGATGTAAATATCCTGATTACTCCAAAGCAATGGGTGGGGCTTATCTTTTCAGAGCTTTTTTTGGAGGCATGTCCTAAACTCATTTAAGGATCCAATTTTAATGGCTGAAGACAAGTGGGCTTACAAGCTCCCTATTTTCATACTTCCCAGTACACATGTCTATCAATAATAAGCAGAAGAAATCAGTATAAACAAAGTAAAATCAGATACTAAAGCTCAATCCTTATTTAGCTTATCTAAACTATTTTATTGATACAAAAAAAATGGGATTAGGCCTCTAAGAGTTTCAAACTAGATCCAGGCTTTATGTCTGGATCAGCCATTTTCTCTTATCAGCATGGTTTCTGAGAAATTCAAATGGTGATTTCCACTCCAGAGCTCAAAACATACATCAATCACATTCATTTTTGCCATTTCACACAGGAATAACCAAAGACTACTGCCAAACTAAATAATCAAAACTTTAACTTCCCATATTCTTTCTAGAAAACAATCCAGTAAACTGTATGGACATTTCTGACTTCCGTCTAGCCCAAGAAGAAACACTATCATGAGGCAGAAGTCAAATAAACATCCACTCTCCATCTTTATGATTTGTTTCTCTAGGTCCCCACTACCAGTACCATAATGTGTTAGTCCGGGTAGATGAGAGAAACAAATTCATACAGACTCATATGTGAATAAGAAAGATGTTTATATACAAGAGCAATTGAATACTGAGAAAACATTCCAGACCAATCCAGATCAAGTCCATAAGTCTGATATTAACACATATGTCTGATACCAATCTATAAAGCCCTTTTCAGCCTCACGAAACATATGCCATGATGCTGAATGCAGGAAGATCACAGGCCAGTGAGTTGGAAGGCTTCTGGATCCAGTGGCATTGTAAGCATCTCAGCACTGGCAGGGGTCTCTACTTGGCTTCTCCAGCTCCAGAGATCTGTTGCATCAGGTTAGGTCCATGTGGCTTTTCCAACTCCCAGGGTGTAGCACCATGTGTCTTGTCAGTTGAGCATCTCTCAGGGAGTGAGCTGAGAGAGACAGTGTCTATAATCTCCAAGGAGGAAGTATAGGAGTTCCAAGAATTCTCAGAAGGCCCTGCCCACACAGAGGCCTCATTGGCTATGACCCAAATGACAGACAAGACTCCACTTCTTCACTCTTAATTCTCTCAAGTACCAAACTGACACCAGATTTTGTAACTTTCACAATATCTATGAATGTGTGGAGCATACAGGGGTTAAAACCATGACAACTTGTTGGAGTTAACCAGACACTTGGGAGAAGGAGTAGCTGGACCTGGGGGCTCAGGGCCATAGTCACTAATGTCAATTGGCACACATAATCCATAAAGACAATATTCTTTCTTTTCTTTTAAAAAAATCATTT
>NW_022109491.1:41001147-41028050 GCF_000313985.2 Echinops telfairi
TGAGTAGTGACTAGGGTCTTAAGAGCTCATGAGTAGCAATCTAAGGTGGAACAATTGATCTTTCTGTCTGTAGTAAAGAAGAGGGAAGATAATCTAAAGACACATTGAACCATTAGTCCAACGGAATAATTGACCACAGTCTCCACAACCCCTGAGACCAGAAAAGTAGGTGCCTACCATTACCAACTGCTCTGAAAAGACCTTAGAACAGTGATTCTCAATCTTCTTAATGCCGTGACCCTTTCATACAGTTCCTCATGTTGTGGTGGCCCCCAACCATAAAATTATTTTCGTTGCTACTTCATAACTGTAATTTTGCTACTGTTATGAATCATAATGTAAATATCTGATACGCAGGATGTATTTTCATTGTTACAAATTGAACATAATTAAAACAGTGATTAATCACAAAACAATATGTAATTCTATATTGTAAAATATTTATTTCTAATTATAAATAAATGAAATTTTGTCTTGAAGCATGGCATAACATGGGTAAGAGTCTTCATGCCAGGTACTCATATGTGGGCATATCTGCATGTGGGCGCACCCACCAGGAGACAGATAAAGGAGCGGTATCTTGGTTCCTAAGACCATCAGAAAATATGTTTTTTCTGATGTTCTTAGGTGAGCCCTGTGAAAAGGTCGTTTAACCCCCAAAGGGGTTGTGACCCACATGTTGAGAACCACTGCCTTAGAAGTTCCTGGATAGAGTGGGGAAAAGATGTAGAATAAAACTCAACTTGATCCCTCGGAGTCTAGAAGTGAATTTTCCCATATGGCTCAATTTAAGCCAAATAATAGATCTACAAGGTTAATAAAACCCTCCTCAGGTATGCATAACTTAGAATAATCGAGTATTTGGGACCACAGGGCAGCATTTCTCCAGTACAAAGTTCAGAGGTGTTAGAAAAGAAAGAGGAAAAGAGACAAGAAACACAGGGAGGAGGTGGAATTGGGGATGTTACACTGAAAAGATTGTAATTAATTAAATGAAACAGAGTGCATAGACAACCTAGAATGTAAAATTGATTATCTGCTCTGCAACCCTTCAGCCAATTCCCAATAAAAATCTTTTTTCAAAACACCCAAAAGATTAAAATCATAGAAACTGTTTTAAAATTAAAATATCAAAATGTGAAGCTATTGTTTCTCAACATATGCTTACATAGGTGTATGCACTTCCGAAGGCAGAGATCCCTACCCCAAAGAAATCTGAACTCTTTGATTTAAAATAGATTTTAAAACACCTTAAAACAGCAGTCTAAGAATCAGCAAGGGCTCATGTCATGTTCCTTTTAAATATTCTTTGAGTTTGGCTAAGAAAAGGAAGCCCGAAGGGGCTGATTGGTGCTGTAGGGTGGATGAGTAAGGTTTCCCAGAGAAATTCCCAGAGGACAGCCCTTGCTACCCTTGAAGAAGGAGCCAGGGTATTTTTGTGACAGAAACAACCTTTGGTGCAATATCCTGGTCTTTCTCTCACCAATGTAGTTTTCAATTTTAACAGCAATAACATTATCAAAAAACAGAGAAATAAGGGGGGGAAATAAAAATAAGTGGACTTTCATAATGGATTGAGTAAAATGTTTGTTGAATGAATGATATTCAGAATTTTTAAAAACTCAGAAACAATAGTAAATAAGTATTTGTTTAAAAAGTTTTGAGTATACTGAATAAATATTACAAATAGTGCCTATAGCCTAAATTTCTATTAAAAAATAAAATGAGTTGGTAGAATATTTACCTGTGTGGTGACATTTCTTTCTTTTTGCTTTTTATGATGTTTTTCTGCTTCAATATCTGTAATACACAAAACATTTTATGGAATTTTAAAACTTCCTTATCTTCTTAAAATCTGACTAAAAATAGTTTTAAAACTTTCCATGTAACCTTTAGAATTCTAAGGATAATAGTTTAAAATAAGTTATAATTCAGTGTTACTAATAACACATTACAAAATAATTGCTAATTAACAATTTTAAAGATGTAGCTTGGCACTAGAGATAATGTAAATATTTTAATTAACCATTCTAAAATTGAATAGAAAAATTCAGAAATAATAGAGCTAATTAAGGCAGTAGAAACATTTCTAGGCTACAATTTAACTAAATAGTATCTCTGCAAATAATAAGCCTTGATGGCATAGTGCTTATGGGTTGGATTGCTAACCAAAAGGTCAGTAGTTCAAAACAATCAGCTGCTCTGTAGGAGAAAGATGAGGTTTACCACTCCTGTAAAGATTTACAGTCTTAGAAACCCCCAGGGGCAGTTCTATCCTGCCTTTTAGGATCACTATGAATCAAATTAACTGGATGGCACTAAGTTTTATACTTGTTTGTTTTGGTTTATGTAAATAAGTAGTATCTATTAAAGATTATATTAAAACATAGAAGAGGAAATATAATCTTTTAAAAAATCATTTTATTGGGGTACAACTCTTATCACAATCCATACATCCATCCATTGTGTCAAGCGCATTTGCACATTTGTAGCCATAATTATTCTCAAAACATTTGCTTTCTGCTTAAGCTCCTGGTATCAGCTCATCATTTTGGAAATATAATATTTTATGTTTTTATACACTCATCAATATGTGACAAGTATCTTCAATGCAATTTGGATCTAAGGCCCTGCACAATTCTTCAAAGATCTGGAAAAACCAATCACCAACTTCATATGGGCAGGAAAGAAACTCAGGACAAACAAAACACTATTAAAACAAAATAGGAAGCGTTTTAGACTCTATTTCCAAAACCTATTATATGCCATGGTAATAAAACAGTTTGTTATTGGTACAAGATAGATATGTAGACCAATGGAGTGAAACAAGAACTCAAAATCAACCAAGTATCTACAGACACCTGATTTTTGATATAGGGCTAAAATCCAGTAAATAGGAAAGAAATAACCTTTTCAATAAATAGTACTGGGAAAATCACATCTCCAAAATGCAAAAGAATGAAACAGGCCCCCTATCTCACACTATGTACAAAAATGAACTCAAGATGAATGAATGATCTAAATAAATTAAAAATATAAAAGGATCATCAATGAAAAATAGGAACAAACTTAAGGGCCCCAATATAAGACATAAATATACTACCAAACATAAGAAAAATCACCCACACTACACAAGAAAAAATAGAGGAGTTGGACTTTCTTGTGGGGGGAAGTCAGACACTTGCTGCCAGACTGCTGTCTCATCCCACAGCAGGGCTGGGCCTACTCCCTGCTGCTGGAGACAATGGACTACCTCTCTCTGGAGCCTAAGGCCATTAGCTCGGCTCCTGTGGGCGGAGTTCACACCCAACTGATAATGGTTCCTATGAAGACCCAAAATCAAGTTAAGCTGTTACCAGAAATGTAGGATCCGCCTATCTTGCCGCCTATCTTGCCGCATGTACACCCCCAATCCCTCCTCCTTCTGTAGTGCATATGTCCCTAGATCACCCCCTCCCATCACTGTAATACCTGTAGCACAACCCTTTCCTGTGACGTATGTCTTCACCTGTAATGTGGGGGCTTGCACGTCCCCAATGTCCCCAGAGAGTATAAAAGCTTGGGGAGCATTAAAGTTCCCTCTCACTCCCTCCACGTGGACCACCAAGCGGGGCTGAGGTGAGCATGCTACCATAATATGTGTCTGACTCCATTTATTTCTATATATCTCTTTTATCTCTCATGCTCTCTATAACTTTATTATAATATTTACTTATTATTGCTGTACAATTGCGCCTACCGAACCCGTAGTGATTGTGCTAGGAGCAGGCTTCTTCTGGCACTTTCTCATTTACATACATCAAAAGACTTAATTAAAAGAGTAAAAAGAGAATATATGCATTGTGAAAAATGGCAACGATATATTAAATAAAAAGCCAATTTCACAAATCTATAGAAAACTATTACACCTTAATAAGAAAAACACAAATAACACAATAAAAAATGGGCAGAAGATATGAATAGAGTTTCTTAAAGATGACATCCAGGCAGGCAACAATCCTGAAGACATGATTGTGCTGATTACTTATAAGAGAAAGACAAAACAGTGATGATATACTAGCTTACACCAACAATCTTAGCAAAGTTAAAATAAAAAAGAAACAAAATAATTAATACTGAAGAAGATGTGCAGAGATTGGAATGCTTCTACATTGCTGGTGGGATTGAATTGAATTGCACAAGCACTGTGGAAAACAGTAGAGTGCTTCCCTCAACAATGCGAATACAAATATCTCATGGCTCCATAATCTTTCTACTTGGTATATACCCTAAAGAAATAAAGAGGAAAACACAGAGATATGTGCACACCCATGCTTATCACAGCAATTTATGTAATAGCAAAATGATGGAAACAATAAAAAACCACATTTATGGAGAAATGGATCGATAAACTCTGGTACATACACACATGGAGTACCATGAATCCTTAAAAAAATAATGACAAACCAGTCAAACATGGACAAAATTGGAGGACATTATGTTCAGCAGTTAGTCAATCTCATAAAGATAAATATTTCATGACATGTTATTATAAAGAAAAAAAATGGTTTTACACCAAAGCAAAAACTTTGAAGTATAAGACAATACCAGAGGTGTGAGGGAAGGGCTAGAGAGGAAGGATAGGAAAGTAAGATGGGGGGGTGGGGGGGGGGGCGGTGAAAATAGGAGAAGAAAGGACCACATACACAGTTGTTTATTGGAATACTGTCACTGTTTTACTGTTCTGATGTGATCGCCTGTGTAACTATGTACACTGTTTTTCTTTGCATATTCCACAAATAAAATAGGAAGTGTTTTTTTTTATCAGAAGTGTCTGATAGGCCTTTTTGGAAAAGAGAGAAGAGCCTGATAAACTGTCTAGATTCCTTACTCATCAGATCTAAATACTGGTCAGAATGGTTATGAAAGGGGGAAGAGCAAAATTGAAGCATTAAAATAACTTCCGTGTGTGTGTATATATATATAGATATATAATACTATCTGCATATAAATTATATATATTGTAGATCTATATTGGTAGTGGATTACACATTGGACAGCTAACACAAGGTCAGCAGTTTGAAACCACCAGCTTCTCCACAGGAAAAAGATGAGGCTTTCTATTTCTGTTAAATGTTAGTGTCAGAAACCCACTCTGTCCAATAGCATCTCTATGAGTCGGAATCAATTCAATGGCAGTGAGAATTGGAAACAACTCAATGGCAGTGAGAGGGAGTGAGATGCATGAAAGACCATTTATGACTCCATCAGGCTTTGAAACTTCAGAAAAGCAATTTTCACAAGCCATGTTTAATTAATCTTATTATGAAGTACCACTACCAGTCTGTCTGTGCTGTCTCAGTGTGATGATTTGCATGTTGGTGGAATGCTAGAAGTTATGCCATTGGTATTTCAAATGCAAACAGGGTCATCCAAGGTGGACAAGTTTGAATAGAACTTCCAGACTAAGACAGACTAGGAAGAAGGGCCTGGAAATCTACTCATAAAAATTAGCCAAAGAAAACTTTATGGATCATCACAGAACAGTGTCTGACTCATTTGCTTTTAGCCATGTCACCCCAAACCTAAAACCCAAAACCACAGTCATTGAGTTGATTTTGACTCATAGTGACCCTATATACAGTCTTTGAGACTGTATTTCTTTGTGGGAGCTGACAGCCTGACCTTTCTTCCACAGTGCAGCTGGCAGGTTTGAACTACTGACTTTGCTGTTAGCAGCACAATACTTACGCCATAGTACCACCAGGACAGATACACCATCAGATGGGGTTGATTTCTGGTGAAGGACATATGTTAGGGGAAGTGGAGGACTAGTAAGGGTGAGAAAGAACCCTGGGGAGATGGACTAGCACAATAGCTGCAACAATGGGCTAGAACATGACGGCTATCATGAGCATGATGGACTGGGCAACATTGTGTTCTGTTGAATCAAAGCTGACCCAATGGCAGACAACTATTATAAAGTAAGTATAGACCATTAATACTAATAAAACATATACATATCAACTGGTAGACTTAATTTTTGAATAGTGCTGGACATTACTTACATATGAGGGTGAGTCAAAAAGTACTGCTATAAAAATAATAACTTTCTTAAACAAAACTATCAAGGTGTGAAGTTGTATCTTGACATATTCTCCATCTAAGGCTATATTATTTCTGAAGGCAGTGCTTCTATCTCTAGGCCTGATGGTGCTGTGTGTTAGATAGTGGGCTGATAACTGTAAAAATGGCAGTTCAAATCAACTAGTCACTCCATGGGTGAAAGAGGGGTTTTGCTCCCATAAAACTCTATAGCCTTGGGAATCCATAGGGATACTTCTACTCTGTCCTATGGGGTGTCTATGAGCTGAAATCAACTCAATGGCAGTGATGAGTCAGAATTGACTTGCTTTTTCGTTTTAATCCTTCCTCCAAGAACTCACACCCACGTTAACAGCAATTATGGTATACTGGAGGGGATCAAAATGTATTCCTCTAAAATGTTCCTTGAGTTGTGGGATTAAAAAGGCAAAAACCAGAGCTTTAGGGTGGATGGAGTAAGGTTTTCCAGCAAACTAATTTTAGGACATTCCTTGCCACACTCAAAGAATTAGGTGCACTGTCATTGGCTGGGTGAGTTATGCTTAACTATCATTTTATTGTAGGAGTAGAATCCTCTTCCTTTAGAGGTAGGTCAATTAGACTAATAGTCATTGTGTTTGATGTATTGGAAACTGCTAGGTGATGTCTTTGAACATATGATGTTCATTTTTGGAAAAACCCCTTTTTGCTTCTGCTGAACTTATAGCAACTTTTCTGACAATATTTTTTTTAACTCTTTGAACACTTTCAGGGATTGCGTAATTCACTCATAATAAATATCTCATGGGAATTGGGGGCATGAGACAAGCTGAAATGAAGGACAGCTTGTCACCCTCTGGTTGGTTGTTTTTCCCCTTTACATCATATGTTTGTTTACTGAAGTAACAAATCCTCTGTTCTCATTAGCTTCTGAAAACTTCCTCTAAGCTCTTGGTTCTGCACTCTGAATTGTCTTTCCTTTGCCGAGTAGTTTTCTAATTCTTCTTCTTGCTCATAGAAATAAGTACCTAAGTACAAAGTGGTGCTTTTCAGTATAAATGTTTTTAAAAATCTTATAGGTTTTCTATAAATCTGAGGGGATTCCTTTGATGTCCCAAAAACCATATGGGCAATTCTTTTGTAAGCTGCAACTTTTTCCTTACTTGAAAATTCTTTTATCTCAAAATGGGTTAAGAAATTAAAACTCTATGATTATACTACATACTTAAAATTGTGTGTTTGTTGTTAAGAAAATAGAACTGTTCCATAAAATTTTGTGCATAAAATGCTTTTTGCAAAGAAAATGGCCTGTCATTTACATTTAAAATGAGAATCTTTTCATAGTGTTGGGACAGGTTTTGGAAACAGCAAGAACTCTGGAGTCAGACCTGAATCCTACCTTACCTGTATGACCTTGAACAAGTTACTAATTATCTCTTGGTATCAGTTTTCACACGAATATAAATATTTTGTGCTTGCCATTTTACTGGATTGTTGTTGACCTTGGAGATAATGTATGTAAAACAGCTGACACATATTAAGTGGAGCTAGAACTACAATTCCACAAGATCAGGCTACCTGCAACCATAACGATTTACAGCCTCAGAAACCTAGCTCTACAGTATCCTGTTGCACCATCCTCAAATCTATTGCTATGTGTGAATCCATTGTTTCAGCCACCATATAAATCCATCTCAGTAAGAGTCTGCCTCTTTTTCATTGACCCTTTACTTTTCCAAACAGATGTCGTTTTCCAGAGACTGGTCTTTCGTGGTAGCATTTCCAAAGTATGAATATGTGAAGCAAAGTATTGCCATCCTTGCTTTTAAGGAACATTGTTTTTGTTTGTTTGTTTTTTTTTTGGCAGTCCATGGTATTTTTAATATTCTTCACTAATAACATGATTCAAATGCATCAATTCTTCAGTATTCCTTATTCATGGTCCAGCTTTCATATGCATGTGTGGTGATTGGAAATACCATGGTTTGATATATTTGTTCTTTAAAATTCCTAACAGGTCTTGTGTGGTAAAGTAGTTGACCAGTGCAATGCATTGTGTAATATCTTGATGTCTGCCTCTTGTTAATTGTGGGTCCAAGCAAAACAAAATCTTTGACTTCAATCATTTCACTATTTTTTAAATGATGTTGTCTACTGATCCAGTTTGGGGGATTTTTGTTTTCTTTATGTTGAGTTTCAATCAATACTGAAAGTTGTAGTGTTTGATTTTCATCAGCAAGTGCTCCAAGTCCTCCTCGCTTTCAGCAAGCAAGGTTAATCTTCTCCATGTTACAGATCGGTCAACAAGCCTTCTTACAATTCTGATGCCACATTCTTCTTCATAGAGTCCAACTTCTCTGACTTTTTGCTCAACACAGAGACTGAGTAACTATGATAGAGGGATACAACCCTGATGTACACATTTCCTAATTTTATTTTTATTTTTTTAATCGTTTTATTAGGGGCTCATACAACTCTTATCACAATCCATACATACATCAGTTGTGTAAAGCACATTTGTACATTCATTGCCCTCAACATTCTCAAAACATTTGCTCTCCATTTAAAGCCCTGGCATCAGGTTTTCATTTTTTCCTCTCCCTCCCCGCTGTCCCCTCCCTCACGAGCCCTTGATAATTTATAAATTATTATTTTGTCATTTCTTGCCCTGTCTGACGTCTCCCTTCACCCACTTTTCTTTTGTCCATCCCCCAGGGAGGAGGTCACATGTAGATCATTGTAATCGGTTCCCCCTTTCCAACCCACTCTCCCTCTACACTCCCAGTATCGCCACTCACACAACTGGTCCTGAAGTGCTCATCCACCCTGGATTCCCTGTGTTTCCAGTTCCTATCTGTACCAGTGTACATCCTCTGGTCTAGCCAGACTTGCAAGGTAGAATTCGGATCATGATAGTGCGGTGGGGGGAAGGAAACCTTTAGGAACTAAAGTTGTATTTTTCATCGTTGCTATATCACACCCTGTCTGGCTCGTCTCCTCCCTGAGACCCCTCTTCAAGGGGATCTCCAGTAGCCTACAAATGGGCTTTGGGTCTCCACTCCACACTCCCCCCTCATTTGCTAAAGTAAGATTTTTGGTTCTGATGATGCCTGATACCTGATCCCTTTGACACCTCGTGATCTCACAGGCTGGTGTGCTTCTTCCATGTGGGCTTTGTTGCTTCTGAGCTAGATGGCCGCTTGTTTACCTTCAAGCCTTTAAGACCCCAGACACTATAACTTTTGATAGCCAGGCACCATCAGCTTTCTTTGCCACATTTGCTTGTGCACCCATTTGTCTTCAGCGCTCATATACATTTCCTAATTTTAAAGCATGCATCATTCTTATGTTCTTTTTGAGCAACTGTCTCTAGGTCTGTGTTTAGATTCCACATGAACACAAAAAAGTGTTTAGGAATGCCAATATTTTGTATTGTTAGTCATAGTTTGTTATGATCCACACAATCAAATGCCTTTACATGGTCAGCAAAATACAAGCAAACATCGTTGTTGTGTTTTCTGCTTTCAGCCATGATCCACCTGATGTTAACAATAATATCCCTCAGTCCAAGTCCTCTTCTGGATCTGACTTGAATTTCTGGCAGCATCCTGTTGATGTTCTGCTAAATTTGAACTATGGCATATGATATTAGTGATATTGTACTCTAAGGCAGAGAGGTGTTTTTTTAAAACTACAATTCTAGAATGGAATGAAAATTTAGTCCCTTTCCAAGGCTAGTTTCATATCAAAACTTTTTGATGGCATACACTATTAAATATAAAAATTATTTATTTGTCTGATGATTTACCACTGATGTATCCATATTCTTAAGTGTAATATAAAGCTTGCCCCAAATAGAAAAAAAAATTTTTAAATCATCTAAGTCAGTCGTTCTCAACCTGTGAGTCGCAACCCCTTTGGGGGTCGAATGACCCTTTTACAGGGGTCACCTGATCCATAACAGTAGAAAAATTACAGTTATGAAGTAGACATGGAAATAATTTTATGCCTGGGGGACACCACAACATGAGCAACTGTATTAAAGGGTCACAGTTTTAGGAAGGTTGAGAACCATTGATCTAAGTAGAACATCTAATGTCTCCTTGCACAGAGTGGGCTTTGTTTTACCTAAAGAGTGTTGAATTCGGGGCAACTAGTATTGTTGTAATTGTGGCTTATTGGTACAGTTGTGAGACTTTTTATCTCTTTCTGTTGATGCGCAATCCATGCTGAAAGCTATAGTCTACACTGACAGGCCAGAGGCCAGGCCAGATTCAGAAGAGGATGTGGAACAAGGAATGTTAGATAGATCTTGACTCAAAGGAGAGAATCCCAGAAAGCTGTCTACTCGTGTTTTATTGATTATTCAAAGGTATGTGATCATAACAAACTGTGGATAACCTTGAGAAGAATGGGAATTCCAGAAAACTTCATTGTTATTACCCAGAACTTGTACATGAATCAAGAGCAGTTACACAAACAGAACAAGGGAATTCTGTGTGGCTCAAACCAGGAAAGGTGTGCATTAAGTTTATATCCTCTCACCATATTTACTTAATCTGTATGGTGAGCAAATCCTCAGAGAAGCTGGATTATATGAAGAAGAATGTGGCATCAGGATTGGAGGAAGGCTTATTAACAACCTGCAATATGTAGATGACACAACCTTCCTTGCTGAAAGTGAGGAAGACTTGAAGCACTTGTTGATGAAGGTCTAGGGTTGCATCCTTCAATATGGATTACAACTCAATGTAAAGAAGACCAGAATCCTCACAACTTAAGTAATGGTTAATGTCATGATAAATGTAGAAAAGGTTGAAGTTGTAAAGGATTTTGTCTTGCTTGGATCCACAATTAATGTTCCTGAAAGCAGCAGTCAAAAATGGTCAACAAAACACAAGCATATGATTTAAAAAAATCATATTGCATTAGTTAAATCTGTTCCTTAAGACCTCTTTAGAGTATTGAAAAGCAAGGCTGTTACTGTGAGGACTAAGGTGTACCTGACCCAAGCCATGGTATTCTCTATTGCCTCATATGCATGTGAAAGTTATACACTGAATAAGGAAGATTGCTTACATATATATGAGTATCACTGAATTTGTTTCTCTGGTTAATGGGCCTAATACATACAGGTTTTATAAGAACATAATTAAGTGTCTGGAATCCCATTTTTCTGTGTTATCCATAGTTTGTTATGATCAACACAGTTGGATGTCTGCATAATCCATAAAACACAAGTAAATATCTGTCTATATTTTCTGCTTTCAACAAAATCCTCCTGACATCAGTAATGAAATCTTTTTTTTTCTATATCTTCTTTTGAAACAAGCTTGAATACCTGGCAGCCCCTCTCAAGTTATTTCCGCAGCCATTTAAAAATTATTTTCATGACAATGTTTTCCATCATTTCCACATTCTGCTGGGCCACCTTTATTCTGAATGGACTCAGATATGGGCGTCTTCCTGTTGTTTGGTGAGGTAACATCTTTCAGCTTCCATGGCATGGATGAGTGCTTCCAGTGCGGCATCAGCCTTTCTCTAATAGTCATCGAATCAAGTTGACCACAACAGACCTCGTCTCTCCCGCTTCCTTTCAAGGATAGATGTTCTGTATGCTGGCAGTGTATTCTTGCCTCATTTAGAGTTATGAGGTAAAATAACTTAAAGTAAAGGTAATCCAATTCCACAAGATCCAAAATAACACCAATAAAAGTAATACAGTTGTGGTTGTTCTATTTGTTAGGTTTTTTGGAGGAACCATCACGCTGTCTTCTACAAGGGCTGTACCAGGTAGCATTCCCACCAACATTAGATGTGTTTTTATTTCCCTACAAATTTGCCAAAATTTGTAATTTAAAAAAATCTTAGCTGTCTTTATTTACTGCCATTGAGTTGATTCTGACTCATGCCAACCCTCTCAGACAGAGGGTTGCTTCTTAAGGTTCCTAAGACTAAACCTTTCAGGAGCAGAACATATCTTCTGTCTCCTATGGAGCGGCTGGTGGATTTTCACTGTAGACCTTGTGTTATCAGTAGCATCAAATATGCTACTTTTAGCCATTATAGTGGAAGTAAAATGTCTCATTATGGTTTTGGTTTGCATCTCTCTATGCCTTATGATATTGAGCATCTTTTCATGTGTGTGGCGGTCACTTTAATGCTCTCTCAGGTGAAATATCTATGCAAGTTCTTTGCCCATTTTATGATTGAGTTATTTATATTTTTGTTGCTAAGCTGCCAAAGTTTATTTATATTTTTTGGTTATTAGATTTTTATCAGATATATGGTTTCAAAAGATATTCTTCCAGTTGTAGCTTGTCTTTTCAATTTTTTTTATAGTCTTCTGATGAATAGGAGTCAGGTGGGCTACTAACGTAGAGGTCAGCAGTTCAAAACCACTAGCTGCTCTTGGCGTTTTCTATTCCTGTAAGGAGTGACAGTCGTGAAAAACCAGGTGCAGTTCTACTCTGTTCTATAGGGTCGCCACGAGTCAGAATTGACTAGAGGGCAGTGAAGTGGTCTTTTGTTGCTGTTTACGAATGTAAGTTTAAAAAAAATTTTATGCGGTCTCATTTATACATTTGGATTTTTGTTTTGTGTGTTTTTTCACAAATACATAGTTAAAACTAGACCTGACAGAGTTGCCCTAGAATTTTCTTCTAAAATTTTTTTTAATTTTATAATTTTAGTTTGTACATTTAGATCTTAATCTACCTTGAAAGTGTTTTTGTATATTGTGAGAGGCCCAAGTGAATATTTCTTGAGTTGAATTCATGGTGAATAAAAACAGAAACAATATTGGAAGAAAATATTCCATTTTCAGACAGTAACTAGTTAGGAAACATCAAAGTTTTGGAAGTAGAGTAAGAAATACTTAAAAGATTATAAGGCGACACACACAAATGAGGGGGCTCCACAATGTTCATAGAAAAATGAAATGGAAAGATAATGAATTTTTTTTCATTAACTTTTTAAAGCCCTTTCAAATAGATATATATGTTAATATCATATTTTCTATTCTTTGATTTCTATATGGTTTCTTTAAAGTCCAAAAACTAAGCCTTTATAATATTCTATATTTAACAAAATTTAACAACCCCTTCCAAATAGCCCTTCTCTATAAAAATTACTGTAGTGTTTTCCTTATAAATTTGACCAGGATTTTCTCTTATTTCTTACACACACACACACACACACACACACACACACACACAAAATTTTAAAGCACTTATTTAAGAACAAAAGAGACTTGGTGGCCCAAAGCTGTCTTCTAAACAAAATATTGGTGGCTCTGTGGTAGAAAGGCCTGCCAATTTGCTTCCTTGATATTATAATAATTAAAAAAAATCTAATGTGGCAGTTCTGCTTTGTAGACTCGGGTGGGGGTGGGGGGGATCATCATGAGTCAGAATCAATTTGATCATACCCAATAACAACATCACAGAGCAGTGTCAATTGAGAAAACTGTGAGGTTATTTTATTCTCCAATCAGTGTCATGCCTCAATTCTGTTAGAGCAAAGAGGAAAAATTCTTATTGAGAACCATAGAGATACAAGAACTTACTTTTAATCATGACTCCAAGAATCAATATCTCTATTAACAGGTACAAGGACTTCATCTTCTCCTAAGCAGCTGTTCCTCACAGTAATACAGGCAGAACTAAGAGGCTGGCCCACTAGTTTCCTCTTCTTAGGTCTGTGATTTGGTTGCTAAGCAACCATTTCTTTACTCTTGGGCCAATGGGCTCTGAGGAAGTTCCTTTCAACATAGAATGAAAGCAGCTTCTGGATAGAGCAGGCTGTGGGAGAGATACACAGTAGTTCACTACTCATCTGGCTGGAGAGAAGCTGTAGACTTCTGTAGGTAGTGACAAAAGGAATGGACCAGGAGTCCAATGTCCTAGAACAAAATAGCAAGTATGGTTGAATTACAAGTAAAGAGCTATTACTGATCTGAAAGGGAATTTTCAAATTCTCAATCACAAGGTCTAAATGATTCTTAATTCTATGATTCAAGGAAAAGACTGCTCAGAAATTTTCACAAGAAAATAAAAGGGGGTCCACTGACCAAGGATGTTTATAGCCTTGCCTTGAAAAGTGTATTACTGCTGAGATAGGTTAAAATACATCATATAATTTGTTTACCCTAATGAAAAATTTAAAAAATTTGTTCTACTTTTTCTGCTTTCTTTTGGACTGAGGTTTTTGTGTTTTAGTTTGTTGTTGGATTTTTTTTCTGTATGTACTTCTTTATATAAAATTCAGGATAGGTAAATCTATAAAGACAGTAACTAGATTGATAATTTCTTAGGGTTATGGCAGGGGAAGTTGGAGGGAAATGAAGAGCTAATAATGGACTCAAGAATTACAAAAATGTTATAACATTGAGTCTAGTGTTGAATATACAACTCTTAGAAATTTACTTAAACCATTGAATTGTATGTCAATAAAATGATAACAAAACCAAGGAACTTCAGGAAAATCCAGTATTTGGTTCAAATTTAGGTAATGGTTACAGAACTGAGTAATCTACTTAGTAGTAGATTACATATATTTCTTTTTCTTTAGAGGTACAGAGTAATCATCAGTGGGTTTATCTGGCAACTAAACCATCATGAGACTCTCATTTCATGATGGTAGAGAGGATATATGGAATTCTAAAGTTGATTTTGAAGAAAAGTTTGTTATGAGAATTGTTTCAGGCCTGGATTCCTAAGCAGCAAGTAAAACCCTTCTCCAAACTCATGACTATTAAGTGGATTCCAATTTATAGTGATCCTATAGGACAGTGTAGAACTGTCCCTCTGTGTCTCTGCGACTGTCACTCTAGGGGAGAAGAAAGCATCTTTCTCTTGAGGAGTGGCTAGTGCTTTTAAACTGCTGACTTTACACTTAGCAATTCAACATGTAACCCACTATGCCAAGGCTCCTTATGTAAAACCCTTAAGCAAACAAAATGTGTTCTCTGAAATTGTTTACCAAGTAATTTTCTCAGGGTACAATAGATAATTATAGGAATGACACATTACATTCCTGATGCAGAGGATCAACATGTAGTTTTAAAATCAGGCTTTAGCATAGCCACCATTTCTTGACAGCATTTCTAAGTTAATTTGGGGTGTTCTTACTGACCACATTAATACTTAGCAATTGTGTTAGGCAGAGTTCTATAGAGAAGCAAAAGTAGGAAACATGATTTTATATATAATAGGTTTATACAGCGGGAAGAAATATAATGGCTAGTTAGTCCACACAGCAGTACAGAGGGCTCAGTTCAACTCACATATGTGGAACAGTTAATATACTGAAGGTCCTTCAACTCATGAGGACTGCAGGTCTAAGGTCAAGGATGCAGACAGTGGAGTCTTCCCTCAGGCAAGAGAAGTTAAGTTAATGCAGGCAGCAGACAGCAGAATATGGACAGTAGCAGTCAGCAGTGTGGGAGCATATTGAAGCAAGCCCCGATGGGGTCTCAAGCTCTAGTGATGCACAGCAAGGCCACAGGATCCACGGGTTGGCTCAACCCATAGGTAGTGCAGCACACCCTTTAGGCAAAGAACTAGCTCAAGCAGCAGCATGCTGGTCTGATCATCAGGGAGACAGGGAGATGGGATGCCAGCCTTGGAAAACATTTATCTCGGTTGCCCTCCATTCAAGCTGTTACCTGATTAAACGCTGTCCACATGTTCCTATAGAAGTCTAGTTGGCACAATAAACCTAACTATCCCAGCCATGTTTAAACTTGCTGGGAGGTCTACTTTTATATGTTACTTCTAATGGAGCCCTGGTGGCATTGTTTAAACACATCAGCCACTCTGCAGAGTTTATCTGCTCTCATAAAGATTTACAGCCTGGAAAATCCCATATAGGTTGTTGCAATGGGTTGGAATCGACTCAGTGGCAGTAGGTTGGACAGATGTATAAAATGCCCTTACTAGGTAAAAATGCAAATAAATAATGAGCTGACTTTATATCCTAACATCTCAAGATTAGGGTGGACCAGAAATGTATAGACTAAGTCAATTGGTTCCCAATTTCAATGGACATTTTTAACCTCAGTCCAAATTAGGAACAGATAAGCTTTAATGTTGAATAAAAGTCACCAATGTTTTTCAATTACTACCAGAAAATTACTGTTTAAAAATCCTCTTTGCTGGCTCAACCATAAAAAAAGGAGGGGGCATACATTTTATAGGTGAGTACTTACCAGGTGTGTTAGAACTGGATTGACTAGAGAAACACATCTATTGACACTCATATGTATAAGAAAGAGCTTCATATCAAGAAGTAATTATATAATTAAGAAAGCATCCTAGTGCAGTCTAAATCAAGACACTAAGTCCCATACGAGTCCATAAATTCCTCTTCAGATTCACACAGTCACATAGAATGATGCAGAATGCAGGAAGACCAAAGGCTGGCGAGTGCAAAGTCAAATGGATCTAAAGTTGGTGGAAACATGGTAGTGCTCTGGCAGCTCTCAGGATCAGTGGCAGAGAGAGGGAGGATTCCTGGGTCTTCCTTATGTGAAGGCCACTCCCACGAAGGAACCAACAAGCTGTGAACTGATTGATAGGTTGAATACCACCCCTACACTTTCATATACTGGACCACACCTTGTTCTCATCACCTGGCCTGAGCTTTGGCAGGCTGGAATCAGTGATCATGGGTTGGAGTGTGTTGAGGCATTGTGTAAAATAAGGCTAGATTGGTAGGCAGTGACTACCCATTCTTACTGGGTTAATTTTTCTATCACTACCAGAAAATTACTGAATGACCATTTTTGGCAAGATAGTGACACAGTTTAGACAGGGATAGAAAAGGGCAAAAATGGCTTTCAATACCATAAAGTACATAGCTTTAAAGAACAGAAATTTATTTTTAACATTTTTTGAAGATAAAAGTACAAAATCAAGGTATTAACCATGGTTTTTCCTGTGGAGAGCATTGGGAAAGAACTGTTTCAGCATCTCTCCCAATTCCTAGTGGTTGCTGGCCATTATTGATATCCCTTTGTTATTTATAGATATTTCATCACATGGCACCTTCTCCTTGTATTTGAAAATATTTTTGTGTCTGCTCTACTCTTTAATAAAACACCACTAAGCAAAAGTTAGATTAAGGTTCAGTCTAGTCTGGTATGATCTCATTTAACAACAATAACAAAACCTCTGTTTTTAATCAAGGTCACATTCATACTGGGCTAGGGCTTCAGTATGTGTTTAGGAGATCATACTGTATTATTTGGCTGAATATTGAGCCTTGTGGGGTGAGTTCATTTTCAGACCTGAAGGTTGACTTCCTCCAATCCTACCAGTTTCTTCTTCTATAATCCAGTTTCCCTGTTTATTTACTCGGCATACAGATTGGATAAGTATGGTGTGAGGATGCAACCCATCTGATGCACCTCCTTCTTGACTTAAAACCATGCAGTATTTCCTTGTTTGGTTTGAATGACTGCCCTTGGTCCATGTAAATATTCCTGATGAGCACAATGAAGTTTCCTGGAATTCTCATTCTTCTCAAGGTTATTCATTGTTTGTATGGTCCACACATTCAAATAACTTTGTATAATCAATAAAACATCTTTGGGGTATTCTCTGATTTCAGCCAAGATCCATCTGATGTCAGCAATGATATCATCTGTTCTACCTCCTCTTTTGAATCTGCCTTGAATTTCTGGCAGCTCCCTGTCAATGGATTGTTGTAGCTACTGTTGAATAATCTTTGGCAAAATTGTACTCACATGTTAATATAATTTTCTTCTATAATTTGCACATTCTGTTGGGTGACCTTTATTTGGAAATGAGTATTTATGGGTTTCTTCCAGTTAGCCAGTTAGCCATCTTCCAGACATCTTGGCATAGAGAAATGAGTGCAACCTGTGCTTTATCAGTTTTTGAGATATTTCAATTGGCATTCCATCAATTCCTGGTGTCTTGTTTTTGGCTAATTTATTCAGTGCAGTTCGGACTTCCTCGTTTAATACCACTGGTTCTTGCTCATCTGCTACCTCCTGAAGTGGTGGCATGTTGACAATTTCTTTTTGTTACAGCGGTTCTTTGTATTCTTCCCATTTTCTTTTGATGCTTTCTACACCAGTCAATAGTTTGATCATCAAATATTTCAATTTTGCAATGCGAGGCTTAAATTTTTTCTTGAGTTCTTTCAGCCAGAGATATACTGTTTAGTGGTTTAAAAAAAAACTCTCGGGTTTTGTACATTTCATATAATACTTCACTTTGTAATTTTGGGCTGCCTTTTGAAATGACCAAGTTCAGCTCTTTACTTAATTTCTTTCATTTGCCTTAGGTGCACTGCAATTAAGAACAAAATTTCGAGTCTCTTCTGACATCTACATTAATCTTTTCTGTCTTTTAAATAATCTTTTGCTTTCTTCCTGTATGATCTTTTTGATGTCATTACACAGGGCATCAGGTTTTCTGTCATCAGTGTTTACTATGTCAAATCTATTCTTGAGATGTTAATGAAATTCAGGTGAGATAGACATGGTCATATTTTGACTCTCGTGGACTTGTTTCCCTTTTCTTCAGCTTCAATCTGAACTTATATATGAGCAATTGATTATCTGTTTCACTGTCAGTGCCTGGTCTTGTTTTAGCAGCCAGTATTGAGCTTCTCCGTTGTCTCTTCCCACAGATCTGGTCAATTTGACTTTTGTGTGTTCCTTCTGGAGAAGTCTACGTGTAGAGTTGCTGTTTGTGTTGTTGAAAAGAAGTATTTGCTGTGAGCAAGTAGTTGGTCTTGAAAAATTCTACTATGAAAGTCCCAGCTTAATTTCTATCAGAAATGCCATATTTTCCTACTGTTACTTCCTCTTTGTTTTCATATTTTGCATTCCAATAAGCAATATTTATCAAAGCATCTTGATTGCATATTTGATCAATTTAGGCAGAATATATTGGAAAAATTCTTCAATTTCTTCATTATTAGCTTTAGTGGTTTCTGTGTACATTTGAATACTAGTTGTTTAAACTGGATTTCCATGTATGCCACTAGATATTAACCTATAACAAACAGCATTGTACTTCATAGTTGATTTCAAAATGTTCTTTTTGAATATGACACCATTCTTCTTGAATTTGTCATTCTTGGCATAGTAAACCATATGACTGCCTGATTCAAAATGGCCAATACCAGTTTATTTCAGCTAAGGCCTAGGATATTGATCTTTATGCATTTCATAAAATTTTTTATAATTTCCAATTTTCCTAAATTATATTTCATATACATCATTGTCCAATTATTTGTAAATGTTTACTGCTGTTTCTTCTCATTGTGAATTGTGTCCCATCAGCAAATGAAGGTTCCGAAGGCTTTAGTTTTGAAGGCTTTACTCTCACCATGTCATTATGACTGACTCTATTTTGAGAAGGCAACTCTTTCTCAGTCATATTGAGAGTGCTTTCCAACCTAAATGGCTCCTCTTGTGGTGTTATATCTGACAATATTCTGCTACTGCTCATGAAGTTTTCAGTATCTGATAATGGCCTACTTCTATTCATAAGGTTTTCAGTGGCTAACATCTCCTAAGTGCATAGAAGCGTTCTGTTCTTGGAAGCTTGGCTGAAATCTGTTCACTGTGGGTGACCTTTCTGGTATTGAAATTCTAGCATCACAGTAACACAGAGGCAATCACATATGACAATTTGACAGTCATCTGGTGGAAACTGTTGGAGTACTGAATAATTAATATACCTGTGAGGGAGATTTGTGAAAGTATATTGTTGCCCCTTCTAGTTGAAGGCAAATTGCTTCTTCTACACCTTCAAAAATAGGATTGAGAAATTAGCATTGGCCAGATCAATACCTCCATTGCCAAGTACCAGGAGAAGTATTAATTTGCTCAAGCAACAAAACCACATCTGTAACAGCAGCTGCAATTGGAGTTACAACCTTATTAAGTTTAAGAAGATCCATTGTCATTTTCAAAGATCCACCTGCCTTCTGCACAGGCCAAAAGGTGAATTCAGTGGGAATATAGTGAGAATTACCACCCCCTATATCCTTTAAGTCCTACAAAGTGGCACTAACCTCTGCAATCCGTTTTGGATTTACTATTTTCCTGGGCAGAGGCAATTCAAATGGCTTACACTTGGCTTTTCCTACCATTATAACTCTCATTCCACATTTTAGAGATCCAATATGGAGATTTTGCTAGTTGCTGAGTATGTCTATTCCAATTATGGATTCTGGAACTGGGGAAATGAGAACGGAATGGGTTCAGGGACTCAGTGGACCCCTTATGAGATAAATCTGAGCTAAAAACTCTATGGATATTTTGATCTCTATATGCCTCCACTCTGACTGGTGGGCCTTCAAAATATTTTGTCTTTGGGAATTTGTGTCAATTCTGAGCCAGTGTCCAGTAATCCCCCAAAGTCTGATTATTTCCTTTCCCCCAGTGAGCAGCCATTCTTGTAAAAGGCTATAGATCCCTTAGGGAAGGCTGGAAGACTAACAGTATAAATCTCTAATGATGCAGCATGGTCCTTTCTTAACGGGACACGGCCTCCCTTTTATTAAAGGGTTGGTGGGCCTGTAAACTGGCTCAAGTCTGGGAACTGATTAAAGAGCCATGTCTCTCTATTCTAGAGACTCATGTTAGATTGCTGTTCACTTGATCTAGAATTCTATTTTAACAGACAGTTAGTTGGCTTCCCATCTATTGCACTCCTAGAGACACGCTTCTGAAATGCACATGAGCCAGGTTACTCTAATTACTCCCCAGACCCTGCTGTCCATTATAGTAACCATGCCCACTGCATCTCTGTTGTCTATGTGCTGTCACTTGCCCTATAAAATCATGGGACTCAAAAAGCCCCGTTGTAGTGTCTTAATTAATTTAGGACAGTTCTTAATGTCAAACTCTCAAACCTGGTATACATAAAACAACAATCACAGGAGTCTTCTGGGATTCTGGTCTCTCTTCATAACTTTGTTCCTTATGTTTTTTGTAAAATACAGTACCTAAGGGTACTCTATTTGTGGGTCAATAGGTATGTTCTGATAAGTTGATTCTAACACCCCAATTTCCCTAAGATTTTGTATACCTTCTTCTATAGTGTACCAAGGTAAGTCAGACACTTGAGTTGCCATAATGTTGGCTATCTTGCAGCCCAGGTCTTAGTGAAGCAACCAAATAAATGATTAGATCCTCTCCTAACCTCTCAAGCTGAAACACTGAATAAAGAATCTGTGTGTAGTGGTCCTATTTCAATAATCTCACAGGGATCGAACTTTATATTCCTTGAACCAGTGTCCCACACCCTTAGTAACTTTTCCTATTCATATTCTCCAGGTGTCTTTATAGATTAGAAAACTCCAGCAATGTTTTACTAGTGAACTTCTTCCTTGATCACCATTTATACCTTGCAGCAACTCTCTGAAATTTAATTCTGGTTATAGATCTAGAAACAATAATGGGTGCTGACAGTGTGTTATCCTGAGGCTTTCAGAAATGTCTTGCAAGGCATCTGCCCCAGGCAGTGCTCCAGATGTAGTCCAATGTGGCATCTCAGCATGCACTGTTGGGTTGGTCTCCTCAAGGGTAGTTTGTTTTACTGAGAGTGGATTAATCTCCTCAGTTGAGAGGAGTGGAACTTTTGACTGGTGTGGCTCAGTGGAATCTAGTTGCTTTCTGATCATCAGAACCTAATCCCCCATCTCTTTTTTTCCCTAATTGATACCCTTACTTTAATATTGGACACTGTTCTAGGTTTTGAATTAATCTGACCCTATAATTCGGCTTCTCATGAGATTCTGGATTTGGTTTTTGGCAATATCAGCTATATCTAGAAGTTTTCTTTCATGGAACAAGTGGAAGCTTTTAGGCCTTTTATGTGGTACTTGAGCCATGCTTCCACAGTTCTGAGTTCATCCCTTTCCTTTGCCATATTTTCTCTTGTAAGGCATACCAGCCAACCAGCTTCCCTATACTTCTCAACTTGACAAAGTTGCTGAAAAATATCACACACATGATCACCCACAGCCTCATCTCCAACCAACACTCCATTTATTCATGGTGATATTTAGGATATTTATTTTATCACTTCACATCATGATTTTTTTTAGTTTTATCGGTACATAATTCATATATCATTAGTTCAATTCAATCATATACAGAAATGTGCATTCATTACTTGAATCAATTTTTGAACTTTTTTTTTCATGATTAAGTTGCTTTTAAATGAGTTGTGTAATCCCCATCAGTTCTAGGGCTCTCTCCATCTTCCCACATACTTTGTTTGCTCCCCACAACCCCCAACTTCCTCATCCTCCCCATCTCCTACTCCCAACCCGACCCCTACATCCCCTATAAATCCTTGCATCAGTTATTGTCTCTATGCATCTACTTCTTCTGTGCTTCACAAACTGGAAAAACCCACACAAACAATATCAACAGAAACAAAATAAAGTGGTAATGATAAAATAATACTACAAGGATAAAAATATAAAAAATCAGTAAGAAAGAAAAGGCCACTACCAGTATTTAAAAGACCTTTGAGGAAATTTTTGTCATGGAACAAGCAGGTTGTTCAGGTTGGGTCAAGAGGGGGATCACAACCATAGATTAACAAAGCCCTCCTTAATAATAGTGGCAGACTTACCTATACGAGCAGAGGCAGAAGCAGCATTCACAATACCTTTAGGCCAATTCAGGCTTGCGAACAAATTTAGAAAACTCACCTTTATGATTTTCTTTCTCTAGAAAAGTAAAACCATGATACTTATAAATGTATATAAGTAGAGAAGTTTATATTGTAAAAGGAGTTTATAACAGGAAAATGCCCACACAGCCAGAGAGAGAGGGAGACACCAGTTGGACCCACTTTTGTGGGTCAGGTGATGTGTTGAATCTCCTCCCAACTCACACAGTTACCAGGCCCAAGAGCCAAAGAAGCAAGAGGTAGAAGGGTGAAGCATGACAAAGTGTCTAGTGGTGCAGTGAGGCAATGTAAATCACAGTGGGACCTCATGGTTGTATTAAGCAGTACAACAAGCCCAGGCTAGAAGGGAGGAAAAAGAGGGACCCAGCTAGCTCTCCACCAAACCCCATCCAAATTCATCGCCATTGAGCTGATTCTGACTCTTAATCACCCTATAGGATAGGGTAGAACTGCCTCTCTGGGTTTTCAAGACTGTACACCTGTATGGTAGTAGAAAGCCTCTTCTTTCTCCTATGGAGTAGCTGGTGGTTTTGAACTTAAGACCTTGCAGTTAACAGAACCACATGTAACCATTATACCACCAGGCCTCCCAGCCCTACACAGGGTCTCCTTATAGCTAGGTCATAGCCTTAAGCAGAAGTGACCAGGTTGCAATCTGATTGATAGGCTAGCCTCCACTCATATTTTCTTCCAGCTCAAAACAAACAAACAAAAGTAACCATCATAAGATCGTATGAGAAAGATTGAAAAAATGCCCATTAAATTAGGCACTTGGAGGTCATTGGCCACCTTAGTGAAAACAACTTCAGACTACTGATGGAGTTAGAATCCAGAAGAGAGTGGTTTATAAGTAGGAATCAGAATGTATGGAAATTGACACATTAGCTATAGATGATCTTTTTGAAGGGTGGAGGAAATTACAGCAGGCAAAGTGTGGGAAATTATAGGAGGACTCCCCCCCTTCCCCTGCCATCCCCAAACATGGGAGAGACTTCAGAAAGCTTAAAATTTGATGGATGATCCAGTTCTTTGAGCTCATGATAGGAGTGATCATCAATAGCCCTTTATGTCTAATAAGGCACCAGTGGAAGGACTAGTCCTATATTGAAGGAGAAATCGTTTCTCTTTTGTAACAGAAGAGGCGTCCAGTATGGTGTACTTTCCTGAAGACACATTTAGTGTTGCTATATCAGAATGTAGTATTTCCTCCCTAAAATTTACTACTGCTCCTGTACTACCAAATATAATTAATAATAATGCTTTTCTCCCCCTACCTATCTCACAGAACTTCTTTCTCTTCTGTATGTTCCCCTCATCAACTATTCCATTACAAATGTTATCGATCTTATCTTCGTAATGTTGCTTGAATCTGAGTTATCCTTTTAATTTATTTCTATTTCCCATAAATGAATGCATACTTTTATTAGTAGTTAAATGTCACTTCTTTCTTGAAGCCATCTCTATTTCTTTCAGCCAGAATAACAGTTCATGTGTTTCACAGCACCAAAATCAAAACAGAAGCAGAGACAAAGCCAAAATAGAAATTACTGCCTTATTGCAATCAATAATATGAAACAGGAAAAAAATGTATGTGAATTCTTTAAAGGAAAATGAATTTGATCTTTTTTTGTTTTGTTTTTCTTTATCTCATATTCTACTCTTATTATTTTAAACATAATTTTATTGGAGGCTCTTACAACTCTTGTTACAAACCATACATGAATTGTATCCGACATATTCCTATATATATTCCATCGCTCTTTTTTAGACATTTACTTTCCATTGAGCCCATGGGATCAGCTCTTTTTTCCCTCCCTCCCCCAAATGAATTTGATCTTTAAACCTTTTTGCATTCACAATAAACTTTATTTTTTAAATTGCCTATGAATCACCCTTATGCTTCTTTAAACAACATATTTCATTTTTTGATTTTTAACTAGCCTATCCCTTTATTCCTTTTATCTATATTTTATAAAACATGTATTCTAAGTAGTTATTTCCCTTTCTACACCTGGTTTAAGTTTATCCCACCACTGAAATGGCTGAATAATGGTGGATTTATCATATTTACCAATCAGCCTTGTGGGTGATCTGATAACTAGAAAAGCAATAGGTGGGTTGGAAGAAGTTTCCTTTAAGATCTATTATGCTTTTTTTAGGTGCCATAGAATCATTTTCGACTCAGAGAAACACAACAGAACAAAACACTGCCTGGTAATGTGCCATCTTCACAATTATTACATTTAAAATCATTTTGTAGCGATTTTGTCACTCCATCTCCTAGAGGGTCTTTCTCTGTTTTCACTGATTTTATTAAGCATGGTGTCCTTTCCCAGGGACTGCTCCCTTCTGGTAATATGTCGATATTTTAGAGCTTCTTTTAAAATCTACGCCACCCTCTACTTGTGGTAGATTCTTTTAGAACTGGGTTTTCAGAACACCAACAAATTAGTATTACCCAGAATCATGCCAGGAACCAAGTAAAATGACCGAGCTCTACTTAACATCCAGTTGAATTTGTTTTTCAATAAGACTGCCTTTTCTAATTTAACATTTTAGTTGCCCATGGTTTTCTGGCTCTACCAACAACAAAACAAAACAAAATTGCTGCCCTTGAGTTGCTTCTGATTCAGAGACCCTCTAGGGCAGGTCCAAACTGTCCCTGGGGACTTTCGAAATTGTAACTCTTGACAGGCGTAGAAAGCCTCATCTTTCTCCCAGAGAGGGGCTGGTGGCTTTGAACTGCTGACCTTGAAGTTAGCAGCCCAATGCATAACCACTACGCCACCAGAGCTCCTACAAACCTAAAATACATAGTCAAGTCCACCCTTTTTCTTTTGCACTTTATCCAACGCAAACGAAATCCAATTCTTATTACTACAAGGTTGACAAGTCCTTTAAGATCTGGGACTATTCCCTAGTCCTACAACTTCTGTACGTTTTATTTGTTCACCAAGAGAAAGGCGTCAGATTACTTGGTAAAATTTGGCCAGCACGAAGGTGTTAAGAGTGCGCAAGGGCAATTTCTGTTGACCACTGTTTTCCTACCCACCTCCACATCCTCCAGTCAATGAGGCAGCTTTAGCCCATTTTTCCCCCAGTCATCTGGTACACCTGCTCTAAAGGTCACGCCTTCAGATTCTCTGGACCACCAGAGGCCCGTTGGAACGGTCGCCACGCACCCTTCCGTTTGGTGCAAGCTCTACGCCCTGCTCCCGTCGAGAGACTAAGTCCAGCCCCCTCACGCCCTGGCACCGCCCCTCCAGTTCCCCGACGTCCCCGGGCCTGCGCCTGCGCCTGCGCTCTGCGACCAAAGCCGCGTCGCTGGGTGGATGAAACCTGGAGAGCGGCGGGCGGCGCAGCCAATGGGAGGTGGCAGTGCCTAGAGGCTGGGAGGCGGGGCCTGCGCGGGTATCAGGTTAGCGCGAGGCGTGACCTAGTTGACAGGTTCTGAGGTGCCGCTGTAGCAGCGGTCGCCGGCTGAGGCGAGTGCGAGCAGAAGGCAACTGCGGGCTAGGGAGGAGGGCGGCGACTGGCAAGTGAGGAGCGGCGTGGGACCCAGACCCTCGTTCACTTTTTCCCTCCCGTGTGCCCCCTCCCACCCCTCCCACTCCACACACACCCTGTTTGCCCGTGAGCCTGGGGAACTTGCAGTTTAAAGCCAGCCACCCCCACGGCAACATGTACCCCAGCAACAAGAAGAAAAAGGTGTGGAGAGAGGAGAAAGGTAACCGGCCCGTCGAGTCTTGGGGGTACGGGGTGTGGGGTGGGGTGGGGGTGGGGGTCAGGGCTGTGTGTGCTGTAGCGCCCCCCGCCCGACCCCCTGTCTTGCGCCCCCACCCGAGGGTGCCGCCTCCCGCCTGTGTCCGTGTGGACACGCGTGCACACCGGCGTGCACGCGCTGCCCTGGTACCTGCAGCTGGCACACACCCCTCTCCTGCTGGCCATACCGGCTCACCGCTCACCTCTCTGGTGGACCTGGACACACTCAACTGCCCAACGCAGGCCCCAGGACCCCAGCTACGACTTTGTCATGCCTGCTGGGGTGTCCTTCGGACACGTGCCCGCGGGAGCCTTATGGGCTGCAGAGGCTGCTCTGCCTGTGCCCCGCTGCACACTCTCCTGTTTTGCCAGTAGTGCCCCCCC
>NW_022109491.1:41028504-41040588 GCF_000313985.2 Echinops telfairi
TATCTATCTATCTATCTATCTATCTATCTATCTATCTATCTATCTATCTATCTATCTATCTATCATCTCCTGCATCATAGTGTGAGCATATTTTGATGTAAACTTTAAATTTCTGGCAATCTTTCTCTTTTTTTGTAGTGAAAGGCATTGCTTCTATACAATAAACTTGTCTATCAAGATTAAGATCAGGTGCGGATAATATAAAACTTTCCTCAGTACCTCATCTTTATAGAAGAAGGATGAAGGGATGAAGAGTGGAACACTGATTTCCTTGATAAAAGCTCTTTTGAAAGTATAGACTTTAATTGAGTGCCCTGGCCTTTCTAAACAGAAGAGGCACACAGTGGTGGCAAGAAGGGGAGTTTATTTGCAAATAGTCATAATATAGGGCTTAAGGCATTCATATGATTTAGTGGTTAATTTCTTGCCTGTTGACTTAAAGGTGAGGTTAGAACTGAAGAGCCGCCAGGAGAGAGGAAGATGTGGCAGTCTGCTTCCATTAAAAGTTATAGCTTTGGAAACCCTATGGGACATGTCTACTCGGTGCTTTAGGGTCACTATTAGTTGGGGTGAACTTGATAATGTTTTGCTGTAAATATATATCTATTTAAATAGAGATATATTATATATTAGTACTAATTATAATATATAATATATATAATATATATTAGGACTACATATACAATATATATTATACATACACACACACACACACACACATATATATATATATATTAGGACTACAAAAGGAGTCCTGAAGGTTTAGTGCTCAAAGTATTTGGCAGCTTACTGAATGGTAAACCCACCAGACACTTAGGGAGAAGGATAGGGTATTTTGCTTTTGTAAAGATTTATAGTTTTAGAAACGTTATGAAGCAGTTCTACTCTGTCCTGATAGGGTCACCA
The DNA here is from genome assembly GCF_000313985.2 of Echinops telfairi. Taxonomy (NCBI): domain Eukaryota; kingdom Metazoa; phylum Chordata; class Mammalia; order Afrosoricida; family Tenrecidae; genus Echinops; species Echinops telfairi. The sequence continues at coordinate 41,029,411 of NW_022109491.1, forward strand.
TGAGTTGCAATAGATTCAATGACAGTGTAGATTTTTAGGCCAGCAAAGGCACCCTGGTGGTGTAGTGCATCAGATGTTGACTTGTAACCTTTGGCTCTTGTATCAACCAGCTGCTCTCTGCAGAGAAAAAGGTGGCAGCCTGCTTTCATGAAGCTTTGGAAAGCCTGTGGAGCAGTTCTACTCTGTCACATGGGGATGCTATGACTCAAAATCACCTACATGGCTGTGAGTTTAGCTTTAGTTTGCTTCAAACAAAGCATAATAAAGAGTTGGCAAAGGAATTTATGTCATTAACTTTGGAAAGATTTAACATAATATAACTGAACAATGCCACATACAAATTATTTTGATGATTATAAGACTATATAGCACTGAAAATCATGGTATCATAAAGCAAATGCCATTGATAACGAAACCTGACATATAAAATAACCCAAAACTCAAATGCACTTCTATTGAATAGATTCTAACTAATAATGACCTACTAGATAAAACTGCCCCATAGGGCTCTTCAAGGCAGTAAATCTTTAGGGAAGCAGACTGTTAAATCTTTCTCCTATGGAATAGCTGATGGGTTCAAACTACCAATCTTTCAGTGAGCAGCTGCGTACATAACCACTGTGCCACCAGTTATCTTGATACATGAGGATAAGTGAAAAATATGGCTCCTAATGTTTTAAGATGACTCTATATAATCAGTGGAACATTTTAAGATAACTACAATCAGTGGGATATCTTCAAAGAAAAGGCCCAATCAAGACACTAATTTCTGGGGGGATCTGCTAGGCCAGTTAAATTGAAAGCAGAGAAGTCAACTTAGAAGGTTAAGTGACAGTGTTTTCGAATTTGAGAGGGTATTCTTGATTTTTTCAGAGGGACACAGGATGATCACTCTGCTTGTTATGAAGAAGTTTTAAGAAAATTGAAAATTGCATTGGTGAAAGAAAGGACAAAACAGTTGTGCCAAAATTTTTTTTCTGTTACATTAGTGCAATAGCTCATTCTTCAAGGTTAGCAAGGACTGTACTATGAAACCTTACTTTGGGGAAACCTTACCACATCACACTGCAGGTTTGATTTTCCCTCCTCAGACTTATTTTTTGTTCTCCAAACTCAAATATAATTAAAAAGGAACACAATTTGAGTCCCTGGAGGGTGCCCAAACTGCTGTTTCAATGTAGTGAAAATCAAAGAGCACAAAATGGTTCAGATAATTCAAAACTGGTTGGAGCAGTCCACTGACAGGGAACTGCTAGAAATTCAAGCGGGATTCAAAATAGGACATGGAATGAGGGACACTATTGCTGATGTCACGTGGACTTGGCTGAAAGCAGAGAATATTAGAAAGGTGTTTGCCTGTTTCATTGACTATGGCACTTGCTATATTTCTTGCTGAAAGCAAGCATTTACTAATGAAGATCAAAGGCTACAGCTTTCAATATGACACCTCAACATAAAACAAGAATCTTCACAATTGAACTAATAAGCAATATCTTGGTAAACTCAAATTTCTTGAAGTTGTCTATTATTTCATTATACTTGGATCAACAGTCAACACCCATGGAAGCTGCTGTCAAGAAATCAACTGATATATTGCATTGAGAAAATCTGTACAAAACTTTCTAACTTCCTGGTTAGACTGTCACATCTTTCTCTTTCAGAGTGGCTGATGGGTTTGAACCAGCAACCATTCTACAAGCAACCAAGCTAATTTATGCTTGGCTGAGCCATAATATGAAGTCCCAAACTCAACATTTATTCCACTTCTGGAAAAGCACTGGCTTATGAGGAAAAGAAAAAGAAGTTGTGTCACTTTTTTATTGTGCCAAAATTAGTTATTATCTAAGGACAAATTGATACCTGAAAAAGTAACCTCAGAAAGAAAAAGAAAACTGCTGTTATAAATACCACTTGAAAATAATGATAATATGACGTATTTTCAGGTACCTATGAACAGTGAGATAATCCAATTATGTTTTGGGTGCCATATTTCTAGATATCTGCTTTTTGGTTTGTTAGCTGTTGGGCCAAGAGAGATTATTAAAAATCTTCAACAATCTTAGCCACATGATGACACTTCTCTCTCAAAAATTAATGAATTATCCCATTTTTGATTTTTTTAAAGACACAGTAGTTTAACTTAACCAGTAAATCAGGTTAGCCTTAGGGATGATGATTTTATTTTTTCTGTTTGAGAAGAAGTACTGTGGACAAAACAACTGGATTCTTAACATTTTTTGTAAACACTTTGCTTCCCTAAGAAACCTAATAACCATGAGTATTTTCTGTGAATTCTGTGTGGCCACTGTAATAACATAACAGACCTATCAGAAAAGTAGAGTGCCTTCGCACGGAAAGTTGGTTGGGCCTTAGGCTGATGTAGGTTAGAGTTGCCTTCCCCATTGTGTTGTCAAAGGTGGTCTGACATGGCCTCCAAGCCATGCCACATATGTCTGAAATACATGAGAAATGCATTCGCTACCCTCACTTCTATTTTCATTATGGCTGTATTTCTTCCAAGACAGATTTGTTTGTCTTCTGGCAATCCATGATCTATTCAATATATTCTTCATCAACACCACAATTCAAATGTATCAGCTCTTCAATTTTTCTTATTCATTACTCAATTTGGAATTGCATAAGAATCCATTGAAATTATCATGAATTGAGTTAGGCACACATCAGTCCCCACAGAGACATCTTTGCATTGTTAAAAAAATACTGAGACGATAAATCTCTGGTTTTTAGCACTTTTAATGATATATAATTTACATATCATACAATTCAATAGTTCAGTCGCATCAAGAAGAGTTTCACAAGCATCACCACAATCAGTTTTACAACATTTATTCTTGTAGTCATTGTTGTTAGCTCCCCACTTCTCCCAACATCCCCAGCCATACCTCTAAGGAACCATTAATCCAGCTACTGTCTCTAGAGGTTTATCTATCCTGGGTTTCATATACCGAAAAAGATGAAAACCTAACCAACCAAACAAAACCTAACTAGAATAACAAAGTAAAATAAATAAAAATCTTAATAGAAAACAAAGCAGAAAATATTAAAAACTGGAGCAAATTTCAATGGATCAGAAAGGAGATCAAATAATAGGGTGATAAATGTTAACCTAACTGAATCTGTAGCAATCCACTTTCTAGTGCATTCTGCATGTTAGCAAGGTTATTCACATCCCTGTTCAATGGTCAGTGGGGATTCACTAGGTGTTTAACCCATGGGTATTTCCCCTTCACTTTTTTAAAATGAAAGCAGTCAAAAGGGAGATCAAATATTAAGATACTATATTTTGACCTATGTCTGCCATAATTGACTTTACAGTGCTCTTTGTCTGATAACAGAGTTATTCACATCCCTCAACTATGGTCAAAGGGTATTCACCAGAAGTTTAATCCATGTGTGATTCCTAAAATCGAGTTTTCGACTTTCACTGTCATCAATAGTCTTTTGCAAACCAGGTGTTCCCAGTTGAAGCTCCGATGTCTTTCCCTTTTTTAGATTTGGATAATTTTATCCACAGGCTGGTGTGCTTCTGCCATGTGGACATAGTTGATGCCTCACTTAGATGGCTGCATGCTTGAAGCCCCTATATGTTATTCCTTCAGATCACTAGGCACCATCTAGTTTCTTCACTACACTTTGCTATAGCACCCATATCTTCAGTGATCGCTTCAATAGAGTGAGCATCAAGCAGGGCCATGCCATAAGAACTAATTGTTCTTAGATTAGGTCTAGAGTTAAGTGCAAACCTCATATCCATTCATGGATCTATGGTTTAGCTATGGTTTCACCTTACAGGTACCATTGTCATTTTATGCTAGAGAACATTATCAGTTGTCTACCTGGGGCATCACTTGCTCTGCCGTCAACTCAAAGCTGACTCATATGGACCCTATAAGACAGGGTAAAGCGGTTTCTGTGAGTCTTGGAGCTTACAAATTTTCACTGGGGTAGAAATTGTCATCCTTATCCTGTGTAGCTGATTGGTCATTCCAAACTGCTGACCTTGCAGTTAGAACCCTAATGTGTAACCACTGTGTATTGATAGTGTCATGATTTTGAGGCTATAAGTCTTTATGGAAGCAGGCTACCTCGTCCTTCTCCTTCAGACTGACTCATGAATAGAACCGCTTTTTTTGGTTGTTGTTGGCATCCTAATGCTTAATCCACTATGCCACCATGGTTCATCACTTTAGGTATACCATCTAATACACCTGCTAATATATGCTTGGTTTACAGAAGAAACTTTCACTGCAAAGATGTAACATCCTTTAAGGAAGTTTTATAGAGCCAAAGATGCTGTATCTTTGTCAGTGTACTTTGGTGGGTTTCATTGTTTAAATGAATAACCGAAGAGTTCTAAATTCCACACATGGTAAACAAATATTATTAATTTAGGATTTTAAACTAATTCAAAACTATATAATGTATTTTCAAGACTTGCAACTTATTTTTTGTCATCTTACTATTTATTGTACTTTGTTTTAAGTGTTCACATTTAAACTGTTAAATACTGTAGATGGGATGGCAGTGGCTAGATTGCATTTCTATAGGTACCTTCCGACATTTACACAATTTTAAGTTGCTTCATCGTATCTTTCAGTCTGGTTAGGAAAATACAAATTCCATAATAGTGCTCTGAATTTTTCGAACAGTGCTTGACAACTGCTGGTCATCTCCCTTTTTCCCATCAGGTGATAATGCTATACTTTCACCATTCTTTTCTCAAGCTTCCTGATCCATAAAGAGCCTATCCTCCTATATTAAATAGATGACATTGCCTTTTACATTTTTGTTATACATACATGTGTGTGTGTGTACCTAGCATAAGCTCACAATTTTTACCATTTTAATTGTGAAATTCCATAGCATTAATTATATTTACAGTGTTATCCAGTCATCATCCCAGATAGAAACTCTGTATCCATTAAGCAACAAACTCCTCACTCCCTTCAAAACTACTTCTGTCTATACATTTGCCTATTTATTTCATCAAGTGGGATCATGGAACATTTGTTTTTTGTGTGTCTGGCTTATTTCACTTAACATAAAGTTTGGGGGGCTCATCCTTTTTGTAGCACATCACAGAAATTTATTTTTATGGCTGACTAATATTCCATTGTAAATATAGGAACCCTATTGATACAGTGGCTAAAGGACTTGACTGCTAACTGAAAGGTCAACTGTTTGAACCTACTAGCTGCTCAGCTGGAGAAAGCTGTTGTGTGTGCTTTTGTAAAATGTATGGCCTAGTACATCCTCTGGGCAGTTCTTATCTGTCTTATAGGGTCAAAACTAACTTGATGGGAGGAAGTTTCATTTTGGTTTTGGTTTGCATGGATATACATTTTGCTTATCTATTCACTTGTTCGTGTACACTTGGGGTGTTTCCATCCTTTGCCTATTGTGGATAATGTGCTGTAATTAACATTGGTATACAGGTATCTCTCTGAGTCCCTGCTTTCAGTTCTTTGGTGTACAGGGTCATAGGTTTCATAACTTTAACTTTTGAAACAACACCTGTACCATATTCTATTCTCAGGAACCCTGCATGAAAGTTCTACAGTTTCTCCACCTTCTTGCCAACAGTTGTTGGTCTCCTGCCCTCCACCCCTGCTTTTGAAAAAAAATTCAGCCATTCATATAATGGTGTGTGAAGTATTAGCTCATTCTGATTTATATTTCCCTAGTGATGAATGGGTGAGGCAGTGGTGATTCAGTGGTAGAATTCTTGTCTGCCATACTGGAGATCTCAGTTTGATTTCTGGTTAGTACAACTCAAGTACAATCACCACCCATCTGCGTGGCAAAGCCGCCTTCAGTAGAGTTTCCTTAATAAGTGAGACTAGAAATAAATGACTTGATAATTTACTTCAGATAATTTGAATGAAAACCTGTGGATCACAACAATTTGATTCACAATTGATCATGGGAATGGCACAGGATTGGCAACGTCTTGATCTTTTGTACATGGGAATACCAACTATTAAAGTTACCTAGTCTGCGGGCAGCTAACAATAACTAATCCTATTGAACAGCTTTTCATGTGCTTATTACTTGTTTGCATATTTATTGGGGGGAAGAGCATATTCAATTTTGCCTGTTATTTAATTGGATTGTTGTTTGTCTCCCTATTGTTGAGTTGGCATTGCTATTTAATTCATAGGGGGAAAAAACACATGCCATTTAACAGAAATATCCCTCTCTAGTTCTTTACATTTCCTTTCATGTGTTAGAGGAAGGATTTTTCTATTTTTCTAAGGTTAACTGCTCTGTGTTCTTTATCCCATCTTCTGTATTCTTTGATATTTTATGCCTATATTTATTTCCTCTACAATATGTTTTATTATTTAGTATCTTCAGGTATCTTTCCTCAGCCTGCTCAAGTTTCTTCCTAAAATAGCCATTCCCTATGAGTCTTTAACTAGGATTTACTCATTTTAGTTTTATTCCTATTTATAAATGACAAAAAACCCAAAAAACAAAATCAAATTCATTGCCATCAAGTCAGTTCTAACTATAGCAACCCATGCATTACAGAGCAAAATTATTCCAAAGGGTGTTCTTGGCTGTAACCTTTATGGAAACAGATGACCAGACCTTTGTTTCTGTAGCACTGCTGGATAGATTCCAATCACCAACCTTTGCAAATTGTTTGTGCCACCTAGGGCATTTTATAATGACATTCACTGTTATTGTGAAATGTATTTTTTATATTTTAATTTTATAATCAAGTTGTACACAGGGGTTTCCAGCCTAAATTCTATTGATTTAGGTTTTTGGTTTATATTTAAAGTAATGTTTATACCATCTCCATGAAACTATTAAGCTAAAAGTGTACTTTTATTGTTGGTGCCATGGTAAAACTGAGGAAATATCTTTGTGACTGCCTTTTTTGTGTGCTTTTAGTTTTTGTACATACCTGTTTAGCATTGTGCATTTTACTACCAAAACCAAATTCATTTCCACTTAGTTAATTCTGACTTAGAGTGACCCCATAGGGCACAGTAGAACTGTCCCTGTGAGTTTCTGAGATTTTGAATCTTTTGGGGAGTAGAAAGCCTCATCTTTCTCCCTCAGAGCTGCTGGCTCTTTCAAACTGCTGACTTTGGGGTTAACAGACCAATTCATAACCTGTTACACCACCAGTCTTTTGTATTGTATTTAAGTAGCAATTATTTTGTATCAGAATTTGCCTAAAAGAGGTGTTGTGAACTCCCCGTGGGTACCGATCACTTTTGTGTCAATGTCAGATAAATATTTCATCTGGCAGGTGGTAGACTATCAATACATAATAATCAAAAGAAAATGTATTTACTTATTTCTCAGACTGTCACAAGAGGCCTTTCTTATCAAACTTTGGTCATTTTCTCCCTGCTAACATAAAATTAATAATACTTTAAAAATATACTCAGATATGAAGTTCATTAGATTTATATTTGGTGTTCTTCAAGATCAATTCTTTGCATTGTTGAGTATGGTTAATATTTTAAGTATAAAATAATTCCTGAGTTTAAAAGTTAAATACAAATAGAGAGTCTATTTTTATTTTTGCAAGAACGTTTGCTGAAGATGACCTTAGAGGAGCGTCGCAAAGATTATGTGAGGGATTATGTTCCTCTGAACACCATCCTGCCATGGAAGGAAGAGATGAAGGGCAAGAGCCAAAATGATGGTAAGTTTCTCACGACACTTTCCAGGTAAATACTGTTCCCATGTATGTCTCCTGCAGGACCATTATTGACCCAAATGAGTGACATTCAATAAATAATGACATTTTATTCTTTTCCATTTCTGCTTACTTGTCACTCAGTTGCTTTTAGTAACCTATTATATGTTTTTTATACTTGGAAATTATATTAATGTCATTCTGAAATATAGCACAATAACAGAATGGTACTTCATAGTACTTTAAAAAAAGAGAGAGATTTTTATTATTCTTCAATAATTCTTGGAACAAATGCCATAAAGAATTTGATGCTTTGGTGGTAAGGTGTGGCCCATTGTATTTTATTAATTTAAGTAATTTTAAGGGTTGGATACTGTTAAAAGGGTTGAAAGAGTAGAGAGAGAAAAATACATACTTTTAAAGGAGAGTATATATTTTGATTCTGTGATAGTATGTCTCTAAAGTATTTATATGACAAAATTTACTATTTCTCAAAATCTTCATGATTTCGATGAGAGTCTATATTGCTTGGGCGTAAATATAAATATTATAATCTATATGAAGTTTTAGGTACTAAGAAATTACATGAAAACACATTCTGAAAAGAAACATAATAGAGTCAGTGCTTCATTTGAATAAACACTCATTGGTGTTATGCTCTGAATGTGAACTTCTGATGAAATTGGGTGCTTTTTATTTTTAATCATTTTATTGGGAGCTCATACAACTCATCACAATCCATACATACATCAATTGTGTAAAGCACATTTGTACATTCATTGCCCTCATCATTCTCAAAACATTTGATCTCCACTTAAGCCCCTGGCATCAGCTCCTCGTTTTTCCCCTCCCTCCTTGTTCCCCGCTCCCTCATGAATCCTTGATATCTTATAAGTTATTATTTTGTCATATCTTGTACTGTCTCCCTTTACCCACTCTTCTGTTGTCCGTCCCCCAGGGAGGAGGTCATACGTAGATCCTTGTAATCGGTTCCCCCTTTCTACTCCACCCTCCCTCCACCCTCCTGGTATCGCCACTAGTCCTGATGAAGGCATCATCCGCTCTAATTCCCTGTTTCCAGTTCCTATCTGTACCAGTGTACATCCTCTGGTCTAGTCAGATTTGTAAGGTAGCATTGGGATCATGATAGTGGTAGGGGGGAGGAAGCATTTAGGAACTAGAGGAAAGCTGTATGTTTAATCATTGCTGCACTGCATCCTGACTGGCTTATCTCCTCCCTGCGACCTTTCCGTAAGTGGATGTCCAATTGCCTACAGATGGTCTTTGGGTCTCCACTCCACACTCCCCCTCATTCACAATGATATGATTTTTTGTTCTGATGATGTCTGAAACCTGATTCCTTTGACACCTTGTGATCTCACAGGCTGGTGTTCTTCTTCCATGTGGGCTTTGTTGCTTCTGAGCTAGATGGCCGCTTGTTCACCTTCAAGCCATTATGACCCCAGACACTGTATTTTTTGATGGCCAGGCACCATTAGCTGTCTTTGCCACATTTGCTTATGCATGAAATCAAGTGCTTTTTAATGTATTTATTAGAAGAGTCCCTGGTTGGTGCTAGTGGTTAAGCATTGGATTTAACTGAAAGGTTGGCAGTTCCAACTCAAATGTAAGGCCAGGTTATTTGCCTTGAAAATCTTTTGGAGTACAGTTCTACTCTGAACATGGGATCAACATGGCATGGAATCCACACCATGGCAACTAACACCACTACCACCACCAGTTGAGAAAGAAAGGTAAACTTTTTTTAAGCCAGAACTTTTGTGTATCTTTAATGTTTTGGTCACCACGCAGGTCTACATGTGATAAATCTGCATAGAACTAAATATACATGCACACAAGAGAATGGTCTGAGTAATTTGGTTGGATGGCATCAGTGTTGATTTCCTGGGTGCAGAACCATACTACAGTTATACAGGATATTACCATTAGGGGATACTGAGTGCAAAGTGAACAGGCTTCCTGTGCATTACTGCTTTCAACTACCTGAGAATGTACAACTATTTCAAAAATATTTTTTCCTTAAAGGCACAAACAACAACAAAGCCTGAGAGTGAAAATGTTGGCTCTTGAACACTCTAGGCACAGGGGAAAGTGGTTCCTACCACACTGAGAACTGTGGGGAGGGAGGCCCAGGTGGAGGTACTCACATTTTCTTACAGTAGAATGCAAAAGACACCTACCTATGCAACAGTCCAGGCAAGGGCTTTCTCCTTTGCTTCTTCGCTTCTATTTCTATCCCTTCCATCTCAATCCCTTTTGCATTCTTCCGCTTTACTCGCATCATTTCCCAATTTGCCAAGCACACAGGAACTAATTGGTGGGATTGAAACACCTGTTGAAGCAAAACCAACAAATGTAATGTATCTTTCCGGGATATAGATGTCCTGGGTCTAAATGCCAGCTATGGATATATTTGTTTTATAATGTTCTGTGAGCCCATGCGAGGATTTATCTCAACTAATGAGGAAATTGTTTCCCTCTGCTTGATGGGGGCAATTCAATTCACTTGGCTCAAACTTTCCAAGCCTCTTCTGGTTAGATTTTCAAAATAACTCACAAGGTCTTTACCAAGCTGAGTAGGGAAGGTGAATCACCCCAGTCACTGGTCATTAGTAACTGATCCTAGGGGTGGGTCCTGGCCTGGTGTGGGGAACACAAACAAGGTTGAGGGGAGAAAAAAAGTGAAGACCCTCCTATAGATTGAAGCAGAAGGCAGAACAAGTTCTCCAGAAAAGAAAAAAAAGTCAAAACAGTCCAAGACTGAAATGGAGACTCTCATTCTTGATCCCCAACCCCACCCCACCCCCAGAAGTGTCTATGAAACCACAAATACAAAAGGAGGCTCCCAAGATCATGCGGACATGATCCCAAATCCATCATTGCCAAAGCCTGGTTCTTTTCTGCCAAAAGACCGACTTTCTTAGCTGCAAGCCTAGGAACTTTAAAGCAAGGAAGACCCAACTGATAATCACCACGCCCCAGCCTGACTCACATTCCCTTGCGGCCGTCTAAAGAATGAACACAGGTGGGATTAAAATTTAAAAGATGTGGGTTCTTTTATATCTTATTCTGCCTAGGAATATGTGTGACCTTGAGCAAATGGGGTAGTGGCTCCAGCCGAAGTTTTAATTGAGTCATTGAATAAGCTGGCTGATCTTCCTGCCCAATGTGACATTAGATACAAGATATATTGGTAATGGTGTAATTAAGACTTTATTTAGAGAAAAGATTGTGTTGTACAATGAAAAGAATACAGGATTTTAGTTCTATGCCTTGAATGACCTAGGTTGATATACCGCTTCATAAAGCTGATGGTGCCAAGCTGTCAAATTACACACAATCTGGGGTCCTACATGCTGGAAGATAAACAAGGGGCCATCTAACTGAGAAATAACAAAGCCCACATGGAAGAAGCACACCAGCCTGTAAGATGACAAGGCGGCGAAAGGGTCAGGTATCAGGCATAAAAGACA
>NW_022109491.1:41040857-41054462 GCF_000313985.2 Echinops telfairi
CCAGGACAGATGAACCCCCCAGGACCAGTGGAGAGAGTGGCGATGGCGGGAGGGTGGAGGGAAGGAGAGGGAGAAAGGGGGAACAGAGGACAAGGTCTACTGTGGCCTCCCCCCTGGGGGATGGACAGCGGAGAAGTGGATGAGGGAGATGTGGGATGGGGTAAGTTATGATAAAATAATAATAAATTATAAACCATTGGGGGCTCGAGGGGAGCGAGGAGGGAGAGGAAAAAATGAGCTGAAACCAGGGGCTCAAGTGGGAAGTGGGTGTCGTAAGAATGATGAAGTCAACATTTGTACTAAAGTGCTGGACACAGATATACCGCTTCATATTTGGGTCCCAGGTATTTCTTTTTTTATAAGTACCTGCTTTGGAATACATGTAGTTCCTTGGGTAGTGCAAATGGTTAACTTGTTTGGCTACTAACTAGAAAATCGAAGCTTTGTATCCATCTAGAGGTATCTCAGAAGAAAGGCGTGGTGAGCTACTTTGACAAGATTATCCATAGACAAATTCTCTAACACACATAAGTTAGTCATTCCACAGAAACTGGCTCTGCTTTAATTTCTTTACATAGTACACATCTTTCATGTGTACATTCTTCAGTGTCATTGAGCACTGGAAAGGTAGCATTAATCAAAGATTTTATCATTTTAATACTCTCAAAGATACTTTAAAAATGTAAATTCACAAAGGATGATAAAGGATAAAAATAATTATACCCTAAACCAAACCAAATATCATTACTGTCAATCCTGACTCTTAGCAAACGTATAAGCCAGGTTAGAATTGCTCTATAGTGTTTCTGAGACTGTATATCTTTATGAAAGCAGGTAGCCTCATCTTCCTCCTACAGAGTGGCTGGTAGGTTAAAACTGCTGGCTGCGGCGTCACCAGCGGCCTTACATTTTAGGAAATGAAGAATATTTACTAAGCTAGGTCAAAATACCAAATTTATATGTAATAATTTATCATTTTAGCTACACTTTTGTTGAAGGCAATTTTGGCCTTGATATCTAAGATTACATGGGAATTTTTGAGCTAGTGTTCTCAAATTTTTTTCTATTTTGCCTAGATTTGTTTAATTTTAACTAAGTGTTTCTTGTTGCTTACTATATTGTAGTAGAAAATTAAGGAAAGAAGGGTCTGGCCAAATATGTTTGTCGCTATTTTAATTTTAAGCCCCTCGTTTCTAAGCAACATAAAATCAGTATATGAGGAGGCTTCAAAATGTTCATGGAAAAATCTACTCTTCATGCATGGAAAAGAGGGAGGAAGTAGATAATATTTTAACTTCGATAATATTGAGAAAGCTATGGACCAGAACAGAGAAGAATGGAAGATGATTATCAGGAGGAAAAAAAAACCCCAAACCTACCAGAAACCCATTAAATACATCATTGGCTTATTGTTTATGTTCCTACTCATCAACTATTACTGGCTGGAATTATAATCTTCTAAGTACTTCTTACATGTCCACATGCTTTAGACATGTTATCAGGAGAGACCAATCCCTGGAAAAGGACATCTTACTTGGTAAAGTAGCGGGCAGTGAAAACGAAGACCCTAGACAACACGGATTGACTTAGTGGCTGTAACACTGGACTCTAACATAACAGCAGTGAGGATGTTGTCGTACTGGTGGTGTTGTGTTTTGTTGTGCTCTGGGTCACCGTGAGTCAGACCTGACTTGATACCCTGTTACAACAACAAATGTGTCTTCCTTTGTATTAGCAAAGGAACACCTCATTTTATTTATTTATTTTAGCAGTTTCATTAGCATATAATTCACATACCATACAATTCAATTGTTTAAATCTATTAAAAAGTGTTGTGTAATCATCACCATGATCAACTTTAGAACATTTTCTTCACTTTGTACTTATTATTGGTTCTATGCCCCATTCCTTCCCCCAAACTCCCCTGCCTAAGAAACTATTAATCCAGTACCTGTGTCTATATTATTGCAGGTTACTAATGTATTTTTTTCACAAATTAAAGATTTGTGGCAATTCTGGGTCAAACATGTTTATTGGCAGTTTTTTCCAACAGCATGTGTTTGCTTTGTGTCTCTGTGTCAGATGTTGGTATTTCCATTCGTATTTTAAACTTTTTAAAAATCGTTTTCTTAGGGGCTCATACGACTCTTATCACAATCCATACATACATCAATTGTGTAAAGCACATTTGTACATTCATTGCCCTCGTCATTCTCAAAACATTTGCTCTACACTTAAGCCTCTGGCATCAGGTCCTCATTTTTTCCTCCTTCCTCTCTGCTCCCCCCTCCCTCATGAGCCCTTGATAATTTATAAATTGTTTATTTTGTCATATCCTGCCCTGTCTGACGTCTCCCTTCACCCACTTTTCTGTTGTCCATTCCCCAGGGAGGAGGTCACATATAGATCCTTGTAGTTGGTTCCCTCTTTCCAACCCACTCTCCTTCTACCCTCCCAGTATCGCCACTCACACCAGTGGTCCTGAAGGGATCATCCGCCCTGGATTCCCTGTGTTTCCAGTTCCTATCTGTACCAGTGTACATCTCTGGTCTAGCCAGACTTGCAAGGTAGAATTCGGATCATGATAGTGTGTGCTGGGGGGGGTGGGGTGGGGGGAACCTTTAGGAACTAAAGGAAGTTGTATTTTTCATCGTTGCTACATCGCTCCCTGACTGGCTCGTCTCCTCCCCAAGACCCCTCTGCAAGGGGCTCTCCAGTGGCCTGCACATTTAATAGAATGCTCAAATTCATTGACATCAAGTCTATTCCAGTTTTTTCATATTTGAATCACACATTTGACTATTTTGGGGTTTTGCTTTGCTTTTCACATCTTATGGTTATTCATATATACTACGTTAAGTGTTTCAGTGTGTGATTTGTTAAGATTTGTGATGAAATGAAATTCCTTGCTGTGACTTTTCTTTCCATAGTCTTTGTAACTGCCACTGCCACTCTGTAACTGCCATTTTACCCTTCCATTGGATATAAAAATGAGCCATCTCTGAAGTAGGAAGAGACTAATCCTATGACCACAATTTCTTTCTTTTAAAAAAAATCATTTTAGTGGGGGCTTGTACAATTCTTATCACAATCCATCCATCCATCCATGGTGTCAAGCATATTTGTACATATGTTGCCATCATCATTCTCAAAACATTTGCTTTCTATTTGAGCCCTTGTTATCAGCTCCTTATTTTTTCTACTCCCTCTCTGCTCTTCCCTCCCCCATGAACCCTTGATAATTTATAAAATTGTATTAATTTGTCATATCTTACACCATCCAACATCTCCCTTCACCCACTCTTCTGTTGTCTATCATCCAGGGAGTAGGTTATATATAGATCCTTATAATCAGTTCCCCCTTTCAACCCCACCCTCCCTGCACCCTACCAGTATCGCCACTCTCACCACTGGAACTGAAGGGATCATCTGTCCTGGATTCCCTGTGTTTCTAGTTCCTATCTGTACCACTGTACATCCTCCGGTCCAGCCGGATATGTAAGGTAGAATTTCTTCATGAGTGCAATGAAGTGTTCTGGAATGGCTATCCATAGTTTGTTTTAATCTATACAATCAAATGCCTTGCCATAGTCAATAAAATACAAGTAAACTTCTTTCTGGCATTCTCTGCTTTCAGCCAAGATACATCTGATGTCAGTAATGATATCCTTTGTTCCACATCCTCTTCTGAATCTAGCCGGAACCTCTGACAGATCCCTGTCAATGTACAGCTGCAACCATTGTTGAATGATCTTCAGCAGAATTTTACTTGAATGTGATATTAATGATATTGTTCTATAATTTGAGTAATCAGTTGGGTCATCTTTCTTTGGAATGGATACAAATATAGATCTCTTCCAGCCCATTGGCCAAATATCTGTCTTTCAGATTTTCTGGCACAGAGGGGTAAGTGTTTCCAGTGCTTCATCAGCTTTTGAAGCATTTAATTTGGTATTCCATCAATTCCTGGAGCCTTGGATTTGGCAAAGACCTTTATTGCAGTTTGGACATCTTCCTTCAGTATCCTTGGTTCTTAGCCATATGCTACCTCTTGAACTGGTTGAATGTTGAGTAGTTCTTTTTGGTACAGTGATCCCTTGTATTTTTTTTCACCTTTTTTGAAGTTTCTTGCATCATTCAATATTTTGCCCAGAGAATCTTTCAATTTTGAAACTTGAGGCTTAAAGTAAACTATGTAACTGATTAAAAATGGTCAATACCAGTTTATTTCATCTCACTAATGCTTAAAATGGTGATCTGTATGCACTCCCCTTTATTTTTTACAACTTCCAGTTTTCTTGGACTCATATTTCATACATTTAACTTCCAATCATTATTCCAAACATTTAACTTCTCACTTTGAATCATGTCTCATCAGCAATTGAAGGTCCTAGAGACTGTAATCCATCTGTATTTATGGTTGACTCTACTTTGAGAAGGGAGCTCTTCCCCAGTTATATTTTGAGAGTTTTATGAACTCATTGGCTCACCTTTTTGCTCTATTTCTAACAGTGTTTCTTTGCTGTTCATGAGATTCAGTACATGACAAGGTTCTCAGTCTCTGAAAGCCTACTATTCATAAGATGTTCATGGCTAACTCATCAGAAGCCTATTCCTTCTTCACAGTCTGTTCTTAGTCTAGAACCTCTCCTGAAATCTATGGGCTTTGGATGACCCCACTAGTATTTGAAACACCATTATCATAGCTTCCACCGTCACAGCAACACAGAAGCCACGACAGTATGACAAACTGACAGATACTACTTAAAAGCAATGATTTATAATCAATCTAGGCATATTTCTATTGTCATTTTCCCTGATATAAAAAGTTAGCGTAAGCATGGTATGATGGTTAGGCATTATGTCAACTAAATATTCCTGGGTAAGGATCGGTGGAGCCCAACCCATCAATCCAGTCACAGCTTGATGACACCTCCTGTTCTGCAATTAATTCCCCAACCCCATTCCACACCTCCCACCCAATTCTGCTCTGCCATCCTGCTTCCTGTTCATCAGCTGCCATGAGTCAGGAGAACCTGACTAAACCCTACTGGACTTACCTAGTTCTACAGTGGTGTAAACCATTTCTTAGTATAAATGTCTTTCCATACCCAACATATACAAGTGTCATTTGTGCTTCTCCAGAGAATCCACCCTAACACACATGGCAGGAGCTTTTGCCATGCTTTGCTGTCCCAAAGAGTAACAGCGCTGGTTCTCTGAATGGTGGTACAATGGAATCATGAATTAAAATATAGTACTAACAGAAAGATCAACAGTTCAGATCCATTTTGGGTGAGTTTCTATGCAGTTTTCTTCTATAAAAATTTGCAGGTTTGGCAATGCTATGCAACAGTTCAACTCCCCTATGGGGTCACATGAGTCTGAATTCACTCCTTAGCAATGAGTTTTTCATCGTTTATGTGAAATTATAAAATTATTTTACTGAGATATAGTAACATATTTCCAAACTAGTAGTTCAGAAAAATTATCTTTTATATCTGACGATATGTGTTTATATTGACATTTGATATAAATATCTTGTGAAAAAAATCAATAAAAATCTGTAAGTCTAAATTTCTGTTCAGGCTTTGAGGTTTATGAAATATTTTGTGATGAATTAATTTTAGTCATAAGTGTGGTCTTTTGTTTCACTTATAGTTTAGGTTAAAAGTTTAGTTATATTTGCTCCCATTTTCATTAGAACTAATTTTTTTTTGTTCTTAAATTATTTCCACATGAAATGATGACTGACCAAAAAAGAAGAGTTATGAACAAAACTTTTGAACCTTTCAGTTTGTTCACTTGGAGATGTAATTTCAGTGTAGGACTGAACTTTGTTAAATTTTACTTAAATCTCAAGTTAAATAATAATATTTAGAAATATCAAAGAAACCATATTTTTTACCGTCTTTCAATTTCAGTACTTTATCCTATATTTTTATTTCCTTTAAATTTGTAATAACATATTTTTTTCATGTCAATAACTTTATTGATCAGCAGGACTGAAGAAATAAGAATATACTTATTTATACTACTAATTATTATATGGAGAGGAATGATGGACCAAAATGGTGGAAAGAATTAAAGAATTTTATTATCTCTAATGAGGTAATGCAGTGAAGTACAATTACTTACTAATGGCTTTTCTATCCATGTCTTTTAACTCTTACCAAATGATTGGGTGGACCTCACAAAATAGGGTGCGTGAAACAATAATAGAGAGAATAATAGAGAGAATCAGTCACTTTTACCATTCGTCTAGGTAAAAGAGAGCCATCTCAATACCAGGGAGAGAGAATAAAGAAAGAAGAGTTACCAAGAAGAAAGCCATTAAGAAAGAAGAACTACTAGTGGACTGCATGCAAGATCCCTGTCTGAAGTGGCAGAGGCTGCAGAGGCACCAGAGGTCACAAAGCTGAGACCATGAGAGAAAGCAGAAAGGCAACACCTAGACTGTGAGGCAAAGTAGTCAGCTTCTCAGCCCGTGGAACAAGGCAAAGGTCAAGGGACATGTGGCTGAGGAGCAGAGGGAAATGTGACTGCTGGCTGAGAAGAGGCACTGTTGTGAACAAAATACTGTATTCTTAATATTTTCTGATCTTGGATTGTGGTTACCTATTAACTTGCCTAGTTAACTTCCCATAATCATGAGCATTTTTTGAGTTTTGTGTAGCCATTGCAATGGATTACTAGACCCAGCAGAAAAGTAAAGTGTGGGGAAAGTAGAATGCCATCAAAGGAATGGCTGGTGTCAATAGGGTAAAGGAAGTTAAATGGTGAAGGCATGTCTGATCTCTGCCTTGTAGGATTCTCCTTCTTACTGAGCCTAGAGAAGGGCAGACATCGCTCTGATTCCATCTCATTGGTAAGCAGTGCCTCAAGTTTTTAAAAACAATTAATTATGAACATTAATTCATTTGATGTTTATATAATTGTATCATGGCATTAGTGAGCTGAAATGGACTGGTATTGGTCATTTTGAATATATGTTTATATAATTGTATCATAGTATTAGTGAGCTGAAATGGACTGGTATTGGCCATTTTGAATCAGAAAATCATATGATTTACTGTGCTGGAAATATCACAACAAAAGGACTGGCTTGGCATTCATTGTCAAAGAGGATTGCTAACTCCACCAGGATGTACAATGCTGTCTGTGCTAGGATTATATATATTTACCTTCAAGAATATCCAATCAGTACAACTTTTATTCAAATTTATGCAGCAACCACAAAAGCTATGTATGAATTAATTGAAGAATTATACCAACAACGTCAGTCGGAAATTGATCAAACATAAAATCAAGATGAATTGATAATTATTGGCAATTGGAATGCAAAAGTTGGAATCTAAAAGGGAGAAATAGAAGTAGAAAAATATTTTCTTGATGATAGAAATGAAGCTGGAGATTGCATGACAGAATTTTGCAAAATCAGTGACTTATAGCAAATTTTTTTTTTCAACAACACTTCTCCAGATGGAATACACAGAAAATAAAATTGGCTACATCTGTGGGAAGACACAATGGAGGCGCTCAATATCAGCAGCTAAAACTAAGCCAGGGGCTGACATTGGAATAGACAAGCAATTGCTTGTATGTAATTTCAAGACAAAGTTGAAGAAAAGTAATACAAATTCACAAGAGCCAAAATATGACCTTGAGTCTATTTCACCTGAATTTTGAGACCATCTCAAGAATAGATTTGATACATTGAACACTAATGACAGAAGACCTGGAGAACACTATTGACAGATGAACTGTGGGAGGACATCAAGACCATCATTCATGAAGAAAGCAAAAGGTAATTAAAAACACAGGAAAAAAAGAAAAGATCAAAGTTGATGTTGGAAGAGACTGTGAAATTTTTTCTTAGTTATAGAGTAGCTAAAGCAAATGGAAGAAAGGATAAAGTCAAAGAATTGAATAGAAAATTTGAAAGATGTGTTGGGCCTGGTTGACTGGAGACACAAATCCAGTACCATTCATATGTATGTATGTGTGTGTGTATATATATACACACAGATATATATATATATATATGCTTTGTATCAAGAAGTAATTATGTATCAAGAAAGAATCCCAGCCCAGTACAGCTCAAGTCCATAAGTCTGATATTAGTCCATAAGGCCCTCTTCAGACTCATGCAGCCACATGCAAATGCAGGAAGTAAAATGCAGGAAGATTAGAAGCTGATTCTGATAGGTGCATAGTCATGTGGATCCAAGGTTGGGGGAAACATGGCAGGACTTTGGCAGCTATCAGACTGTGACCTGATTGACAAGTTGAATTCCATCTTCAAGTTGACACAAAATTATCCAATTACCACAGATCAACCTTTGTCAACTTGACACCTTTACACAACTCAATAGCCATATATAATCTTAAAACAAAGACAATAGTAAAATTATATTTGTGCCTAACATGATACAACTGATATGTGTACAACTGAAAATACACCAGTCTCATTTAAATCTTATACTCTATAAGTGAACAAGGCAAAAATGTTCTGTGCCTAACATTTGCAGCAGTTATGTGAATGCCTATACCTTAATCCTTTAATCCTTTCAACATCTTTCCCCACCTATGAAAGTTTGTAAGCCAGCCACTTCATATGTTTAGCTACCCCTATTTTGGGTTTCCAATTTCTATACTGCCCATTTCTATCAATCCAGTGCTCTGAGGAGACAAGCAAGTCTTTTGATGTGAAGAATCTTCATTCCATTCGGAACCTAGTGTGTCTGAATCCATAAGGAAAGTCAAATCAGGCTAAGACTTCCATCAAAGTCAGCAGGCAATACACACCAATGAACAGGCTTCCTCCAAGACAGATATGTTTCTTTTAGTTGAAGAATACTATTCATATTATTCACCAGGACCATAATTCAAATGCATCAATCTTTCTTTCGTCTTCCTTATTCCATGTCTAACTTTTACATTCATATGAGGCAATCGAGATATATGGATCCAGCACACCTTATTTCTCAAAGTGACATTCTTGATCTTAAATATTTTAAAGAGGTCTTGTGCAGTAGATCTGCCCAATGCAACATGTCGTTTGATCTCTTGACTGCTCCTTCCATGAGCATTGATTGTGGATTCACTCAAGGCAAAATCCTTGACAATTTCAATCTTTTCTCCATTATCATGATGTCACCTATTGGTCCAGTTGTCAAGATTTTGGTTTTATTTACATTGAGTTATAATCCATGCTGAAGGTTGCAGTCTTTAATTTTCATCAAATTCTTCAACTTCTCCTCTCTTTCAGCAGACAAGGTCATATCATCTGCGTATTGAAGATAAATATAAATATACATACACAAATATTCTTGGTCAAAGTTACGTATATTCATGGGTACTCCCATCCGCCCTTCTACACCTGATCAGCTTGTGTGACAATCCATCGACTTGTAGATTTAATTGTTTTTGCAGAATTGTGTATATAATGCTCTTTGCCTTAGATGCCTTTAATGCTTGCAAACCTCCCACGTCTTCTATGATTCATCATTTTTTGCCAACCTGATGCTTATTGTATATTGCCTTCTCCTTTACCCAAGTTAGCATCTGGCCCCCTGGTAATATATCCTTTTTGTAAGGAACCCTTTTCTTGACATTTTATCATAATGAACACTTACAAAGTGTTCCCTTTTGTGACTAATTTTACTCAGCATCATGTCCTCCACGGTCATCCATGTTGTGAGGTAGTGTTACTGGATTCTTTGTTTCAGATAATTTTTTTATGCTGAGTTCATTTTGTGGGCTTTCTAGGCATTTTCTTCATTGCTGTCATTGTAGTGTTTACTAAATATTTATGATGTTCTTTTTTATTTTGATGAGGTTTATTAATTTTCCTTGAGGGTTCCCTGTAATTTATTAGTTCCAAAGATTAAAACAGTCTGCTCTGTTTTGAAATCTACTTGACTTCCTCTCCACTTGTATGTTCTGTAACTACATTCTTCCCTTTATTTTCTTTTAATTGTATTTATTATAATACATCAATATTATTTGTTATATTTGATTCCCTATTTTCAGTCTATTAGGTTTTTTTTTTTACTTTGGGTACTACTAAATCTGGGTTGACTTCTGGGTGGTGGTGTCATGTATGTTAATCTTGGGTTGTTAACTGTTGTTGGTTCTCTGACCACAGAACTGTTATTATAATTTCTTATAAAGTTGGTCTGTTTTTTACAAATTCCTTTATTTTTGTTTATTAGAAATATCTTAACTACACTGTCTATTTGATGGGAAGGCTGGGTATAGGATTCTTGGTTGACAATTATTTTTTCCTTTGAGAGTGCATATTTATCATTGTATTGCCTTTTTGCCTGCATAGTTTCTGCTGAGAAATGACAATTACTCTTATAGATTCCTGGTTGTGGGCAACTTTTATTTTTCCTGAACTGCTCTCAGGATTATTTGCTTTTTTTGATTTTAGAAAGTTTGATTATGCTATTATTTGGTAATTTCTCTTGGGGTCTATCCTGCTTTGTGTTTCTTCAGCTGCTTGCATGCATATCTTCTTATCTTTAATGATGCTATTGGAGATTTCTTCCAACAACTCTTGAACAATTTTCTGTGTGTGTGTGTGTGTGTGTGCGCGCGCGCGCGTGCGCACGCGCTTGCTTTCCTTGTCTCTTCCTGTTCAAGGTAGTGTAATGATCACACATTGGGCTGCAAATCCAAAAGGTCAGCAGTTCAAAACTAAGAGAAAGATGGAGCTTTCTACTCTCGTAAACATTTTCAGTCTTGGAAATTCAAAGGGCCGTTCTACTCTGTCCTATCAGGTCACCTTGAGTCAATGCCAATTCTATGACAGTGAGTTTGTTTCTTGGTCTCCCTGTTCTGGAATTCTAATCACATATATTGTGTTTGTTTTGATTGTGCCCCACATAATTCCTAGACTTTCTTTGAATATGTTTATCCATTTATCTGATTGTTCCCCTAGAATATTAGTATTGGAAATTTGATTTTCTTTCTTTCTTTGGAGAGGAAGACACTTACTTCTAATAAATGGATGAGATTTTCCTTTATAGATACAATTCCTATAAACTTGGGATGTGTATATATATATATATATATATTTTTTTTAATTTTACTGGGGAATCTTACAACTCTTATCACAATCCATACATACATCCACTGTGTCAAGCACATTTGTAAATATGTTGCTATCATCATTTTCAAAACATTTTCTTTTTACTTGAGCCCTTGGTATTGGCTCATTTTTCCTCCCTCATCCACCCTGCCTCCCTCATGATCCCTTGATAATTGATACATTGTTATTGTTTTCATGTCATACATGGACTGCTGTCTCCCTTCACCCACTTTTCTGTTTATATGTAGATCATTATGATGGATTCCCCCTTTCTCTCCCTACCTTCCCCTTACTCTCCTGGTATCGCTACTCTCATTATTGGTCCTGAAGGGTTTATCTGTCCTGGATTCCTTGTGTTGCAAGTTCTTATTTGTACCAGTGTACATTATCTGATTTAGCCAGATTTGTAAGGTAGAATTGGGAGAATTGGGGTCATGATGGTGGGTGGGGGAGAAGCATTAAAAACTAGAGGAAAATTGTGTCTTTCATCTATGGTATACTACACACTGACTGGCTCATCTCTTCGTTGTGACCCTTCTCTAATGGGATGTACAGATGAGCTTTGGGTCTCCACTCCACCCTCCCCCTCATTCACATCGATATAATTTTTTATTTGGGGCCTTTGATGTCTGATACCTGGTCCCATTGACACCTCATGATCACATAGGCTGGATTGCTTCTTCCATGTGGGCTTTGCTGCTTCTCAGCTACATGGGTGCTGTTTATCTTCAAGCCTTTAAGACCCCAAATGCTATATCTTTTGATAGGCAGGCACCCTCAGCTTTCTTCACCACATTTGCTATGCACCTATTTTGTCTTCAGCAATCTGTCAGGGAAGGTGATCATCACAGAATTCCGGGTTATTAGAACAAAGTATTCTTGCGTGGAGGGAGTACTTGAGTAGACACTCAATGTCCATCTACTACCTTAATATTTAACTTATAAATATATGTACGTAAATCTATTTCCTTATCATTATATAAAAATGTATTTACATATGTACATGCCTGTATTTAAACCCCTATAATGTCGTTTGCCTTCTAGTTCTTTCCTCTATTTCCTTTTACTTTCCTCTTGTCCCACTATCCTGTTTGGCCTTCATTCGGGTTTCGGTAATTCCTCTTGGCTACCTTGCCTTTGATCAAGCCCCACCTGCTAGGCATCCCATTCCCTCCTCACCATACATTTTAGATCACTTGTTATTCCCTTATCCCTGGGTTTGTTGGAAACCCACTTCCTTTCCCCTGTCTACCCCCTCTCCCATGTCCCCCCAGAACCGTCACTCCCCTTGTTTTCTCCTCCAGGTTGTTTATCCTGTCTATCTTATCTAGATAGACTTGCAGAGACAAAAATAAGCACAACAACAAGACAAAGTAAAACATAACAACAAAAGAAAAGAAAACAACAGCAGAAAAAAAAAGTTTAATTTTCAAGCTAACTAATTTGGTTTTCCACTGCTTTAATCTACTCTTTTGCTCTTTCAATGCATATCTATCTCAGAAATATTAGTATTGTTCTGGATTTTGTTTTGCTGTTTTTGAATGGTGTGTTAGGCTGAGTTCTCTAGAGAAGTAAAAGCAGTGAAGGTTATATATGGATATATACAGAGAGGTTTATATAAAGGAATTAGCTTACATAGTTGTAGAGGTGGGTGGGCCACATGTCAGTCTTGAGGCTTTTCCTGAGTTAGGCAGTTTCCAGAGTTGATAAACCCAAGATCAGCATATCAAACAGTTGGCTTCTAGCTATTGGAGTGAATGAATCTAAGCTTAGTAAGTAAGATGGTAGGCTTCTGACAATTCCTAGGCAATACAGCAAGCTGTACGCTCAAGTCTAAAGAACTGGAGGTTCGATGATAAGGCAGATGCAGGATCCTGACCCAACAAAATGCAAGCAAGATTTTTCAGTGTCCAATTATATTGGAAGCAGGCCACACCCCCCAAGGAAACCTCATCATGAGAGATTAATACAGCAGTTCTCAACCTGTGGGTCATGACCCTTTTGGGGGTCAAATGACCCTTTCACAGTGGTTGCCCAATTCATAACTAGCAAAATTACAGTTATGAATAACACTGAAAATAATTTTATGGTTGAGGGGGTCACCACAACATGAAGTCATGACATTAGGAAGGTTGAGAACCACTGGATTAAATAGGTCTAACTACCATACAGCTAAGAATAGTGGCTCAGTCAAGTTGACAGAAAACCTTTAATATCATATATGGTTTCTATTTTTCCATTCATTGTGTTGCTTCTTGTAATGTTTTCCTGAGTTTTTCTAACTTTTTTTCTCCTGTTTTCCTTACTTTTATGTGTAGCTCTCTTGATCCTTCCTTTTCTAAAAAATCAATTTATTGGGGCTCATACAATTCATCACAATACATAGATCAATTGTGTAAAGCACATCTATACATTTGTTGCCCTCGTCATTCCCAAAATTCGCTTGCCTCTTGGGTTCCCGGAATCAGCTCATTTTCCTTTTTTCCCCTCCCCCTCCCTTCCTCCTC
>NW_022109491.1:41056452-41084231 GCF_000313985.2 Echinops telfairi
TTCCCCCCTTAATCTTAAATATATTTACATATGTACATGTCTGTATTTAGGCTTGTATGTATGCTCTTTGCCTCCTACTTCTTTCCTCTATTTCTTTATGCTTTCCTCCTGTCCCAGTACCATGTTCAGCCTTCATTCTGGTTTCGGGAGTTCATTTCATTATTGTTATACTGAGCCCTAAGTGACTCATCTCCCCACTACCCCTCTGCAAGGTATGTCCAGTTGTCTGCCTGGCTGACTTTCATTCATCTTTCTTTTTCTTTGTCATCCTTGGATAACATCACAAAGTTCAGAGAGCAGTTATCACAGCCCCAGCCTTGCTAAGATCAAATTTAAAACACTGATGAGAATAGAAAATTATACAAGTAGAGGCTGACAACAAACCCACAATGTGTGAATTGTTGACTTGTACAGATTAAACTCTGAAGTGACCGGACACTTTTTATACAAACAGTGGGGTTTGCTGATAGAACAGGAAGGGGAAAGGAAGAAAAAAGGATAAAAAATAAGGAAAGTGAAACAAAAACCAACAAGCAAAGTAAAGAAGAAACAAGGAAAGGAGAAAACTGTGGCAAGGGCCAGAAAGGAGTAAATTGTGGTGGGCCGGTTTCTCAGTACATGTTGGTACCCTTTATCAGCCAAGGATCTTATAAGGTGGTCAACAGGGGGAGAAGATAGGAAGCTGTGTCTTTGATGGAGTGTCTGCCCCATTAGCTATTGTCTGGGGTCTAGGACCTTATCAGGTAAATGAATCCAAAAGTAGCAGGTAACATGGCAGGCCACTGATTGCTCACAGGGTTGGCAGGCAGTTGGGCACGCCATTGGCTCAAAATCAAAGAACCAGAGGTTGATGCCGCATATGCAGAATCCACACCAGCAATAAGAGAGACAAGTCTGTTTACATAGGATTGGGCCACACCCCCATAGAAACTTCCTTTCACTTGCAGCAGGGTGGTGAATTCTTGTATAGTCCTCCTTCAACTGCCTTTCTGCTCACAGCAGCTTCCATTATGGAGTTGTTCACTTTATGGAGAGCTGGCAACTACCAAACTACTGAGAGCCCTGGCTGGTCAGCTTGACCCCAACCCTAACTATCACACCTTGTAAACATTAAATTTAACATATATGTCATTTAATATCTTATATTAATGATTTCGTGACATCAAAGGTTTTGTTCTTTTGATTTACATACGTTTAAGTTTTGTTATTTGATTATTATGCATATTAAAATAGGTGAATGAGTTTATATCATGTAGAGATTTTCAGTAGTCTAACTTGGTTTACAGGTGGTAAAGAGAAAGCAAAAATCCAGTTTACTTTGACTTGGTAGCTTTTCTGTGATAGGTACTTACATATATATTAAAACAACTGAGTACCCGGAATTGGCAATTTCTTCCCTGGATGCCTGCTTTCTTGTTAAGGAAAGGCTGTGTCTAGAGCAATTATATTTTCTTCCCTAAATGATAGTTTAGACTAATGAAATTTCTTTGGGGCCAAAGGGAATAAACTTCTTGAGTTTTAGCATAGAATATCTTATAAGCAAAGCTTATTTCGTTCTCTAGATACTTGGTTTAAGATTCAGTTCATTTTGGCATCCGTGTGTTATATAACATGTCCATTTATATCCTTGCATCCTTTTTCTATCAATATTTTAAGGGATGTGGTCTTTGACAAATAAAAAATTACAAAAATTCTATAGCCTCTGAATTCTTCCTTTAATTCCGATACCACATGGCTGGTCATAGGCAAATGCTTATCTGGTAATTTACTAGACATATACCAAGACAAATTTCTCATTAACATAATTTGGTTCTTTTTAAAAAAAATCATTTTATTGGGGGCTTGTACAACTCTTATCACCATCCATACATCCACCCATTGTGTTCAAGCACATTTGTACATTTGTTGCCATCATCATTCTCAAAACATTTTCTTTCTACTTGAGCCCTTGGTATCAGCTAATTTTTTTCACCTCCCTCCCCCACCCTCCCTCTCTCACGGACCCTTGATAATTTATAATTTTTTTTTCATGTCTCACACTGACCGATGTCTTCCTTTACCCACTTTTCTGTTGTCTATCCTCCAGGGAGGGGGTTATATGTAGATCATTGTGATTAGTTCCCCCTTTTTCCCCACCTTCCCCTTTCCCTCCTGGTATGGCTACTCTCATTATTGGTCCTTAGAGGTTTATTTGTCCTGGATTCCCTGTGTGTCCAGTTCTAATCTGTACCAGTGTAAAATCTAGCTGGATTTTTAAGGTAGAATTGGAATCATGATAGTGGGGAGGCGGGGAGGAAACATTAAAGAACTAGAGGAAAGGTGTATGTTTCATAGGTGCTATATTACACCTTAACTGGCTCATCTCCTCCATGCAACCCTTCTATAAGGGGATGTCCAGTTGCCTACAGGTGGGTTTTGGGTCTCTGCTCCACAGTTCCCCTCATTCACAATGATATGATTTTTTGTTCTTTGATGTCTGATACCTGATCCTTTCGACACCTCATGATCACATAGGCTGGTATGTTTCTTCCATGTGGGCTTTGTTCTTCTCAGCTATATGGCTGCTTGTTTATCCTCAAGCCTTTAAGATGCCAGACGCTATATCTTTTGATAGCCGGGCACCCTCAGCTTTTGCACCTGCTTTGTCTTCAGCAATTGTGTTGGGAAGGTGAGCATCATGGAATGACAGTTTAATAAAAGAAAGTATTCTTGCATTGAGGGAGTACTTGAGTAGAGGCCCAATGTCCATCTGCTACCTTAATACTAAACCTATAAGTTCATGCACATAGATCTATTTCCCCCATAATTTGGTTCTTAAGTGTACTTAAAAGGCCCAGAGAAGTTTGCTCATTGGTTAATCCAGCCAGTCTGGTTCTAGAGTCTTAATCATTTCGTAATGTCTCTTATGCTTTTATGAATTCACTATTTGTACATAAACACATATCTATATACTGTCTATATAATCTCTCTATATATAATCTACTCATGTACTAAAAATAATGATTATGTTTTTGTTGTATTTTGTTAGTTTTTAGCAAAAAGTCTAATAATGATATGTAAGGTACCCTGTTTGTTTTTTCTCACTCAAAACTATATTTTCACACTCTGTTACTTTTAAATGGCTATGCCTGTTTTACTGTGTGTCAGTCTGGGTTGACTAGAGAATTCATAGACACTCATGTGTATGAGAGAAAGCTTTATGTACAAAGCAATTGAATATTGAGAAAACATCCCAGCCCAGTCCTGATTAAGTCCATAAGTCTGATATTAGCCCATATGTCTGATACCAATCTATAAAGTCTTCTTCAGACTCATGAAACACATGCAATGATGCCAAATGCAGGAAGATCACAGGCCAGTGGGTAGAAAGTTTTGTGGATTCAGTGGTGGTAGAAGCATCTTAGCACTGGCATGGGTCTCCATGTGACTCCTCCAGCTCCAGGCTCTGGCTGCATCAGTGTGTCTCCATCAGGCTCATTGTCAGTAATGTTTAGCAGGGAGTGAGTGTGTGTGCCCCACCTCCAGCAAGCTATTTAACTCCATGGTGCCTCCAAATGAGGTCATCAAGCTGTGACCTGATTGACAGGCTAGACCACCCCTCCACTCTTAAGTCTCAAATTGACAACAGATTATTTAACTACCACATGCTGTAATTTAAATATTATAATTGATGAACTTTTTCTTTCAAATTGCAAACAAGATTGTGATGAATATCTTTGTTTTTCTTGTGTATGTCTGAAGGCTTCTTTGATAATTACAGAGTGGAAATGTTGCCTCACAGCAGTGTACATTTGAAATTTTGATGAAATTTCCAAATTGTCCTCCTAAATAGCTAAAAAATTTATACTCATAAGAACATTGTATGGAAACTCTTTTCTCATAACTTTGCCAACAAAAGGTGTTAATTCCCAAAATTTTGATGAGTGGAATGAGTAAGATTCATAACTCTGCTGTTATAACATGCACTTCTTTGACATTTCCTATTTATTTTTAAAAAACACTGCCATTTAGTGGATTCTGACTCATTGTAACCTCTAGGACAGAATCCAAATGCTCCTTGGTTTTCCAAAACTGTAAATCTCTATGGAGAAGTGTGCCCCATCTTTCTCCTGGCTGGTAGATTTGAACTGCCAACCTTGTGGATAGCAGCCCAATGCTTTACTCAACAGGGCTTTTCTTATTTATTAGCTATTTGAGTTTATTCTTAAAATGAAATAATTTATTGTATTTTTTGTTGTTGATAATATATACAGCAGAACATGTACCAATTCAACAGTTATACAAAGGGGATTCAGAATTGTGAGAAAATGAAAATGACAAGGTAGTGGAAAGTTTGCAAAATCTTTTATCCATTCATCACCTCTGCAAATTTTGCTTTTGAATTTCCTTTTTGTAATGTCATTTTTTAATTGTTGAAATTTATTTTTCAAATTTGTTGTTGAACAGCATATTGATTTGGAGTACAGATTCATCCAAGTTTTTAACTTCATTACTTAACATTCCAAGTTATGCTAAAAATAATAATTCTCAAATATTCAGGGAAAGAAAGTAGTAACATAAATAAAATATTGGTTCATTACAAACCCATTTTAAAAAAATTAATCGTTCAGCCATCATGGATTCAATAAGGGATAGGGCTTACGTACTACTCCATCAAGCTTTGTGTAATGTTTAATAACATGTATTTTCTCAGTTGTGATTTCCAGAAGTTGGTTAAGGTGCTCAGTAAAGCTGTACTTAACAAAGTTGAACTGCAGTGTTTGCGAAAATGATAAATTCCTATGGATTTTGATTTAATATTAACAAGTTCCTCATGGCATTGATATGCTATGCGCACTTACCAAAAAAAACCAAAAAAAACCAACCCAATAATAACAATAAAACCAACCATATTCCTGAGTTGACATATAGTGGGTGGTCATACAGGACAGAGTAGAACTGCTCCGTAGGATTTCCAAAGATGTCATCTTTACCAAAGCAGAATGCCACATCTTTCTCCGGCTCTTTCTCTAGAGACGCTGGTGGTTTCACACGGAGGGTCTTTTGGTTAGCAGCTGAGAGCCTAACCACTAGATTTTTGTTTCTCACATTGACTTTGAAATCAGCATTACCATTTAGAAATGGCATCTTCAGGGGATCTACAGGAAAAACCCCACCAGTGAGATAATTCTGGAATACCAGTCAGATACTTGGAACACCAAGGGTCCCTAGGAATCCAACTGTGTAAAATAAAAAATGAATTCAAGGAAAACAGATCTCTGGAGAATGAGAATGATAAAGGAAATAGATGGAACCTAAATAAATTTAGTTTATATTCTAAAAGAGATTTGAAAGTTGAAACAGCCAAAACATTAAAATAGTCTGATCTGAAGAAACAATCTACAGGGTTCACAGGAAAGGAAAAAAAATGTGATTGCTAGACTAGCAAAGAGGCATAGGAATTACAGAACATGGAATTAATGATATAGAATTAAATTGAGGAAGCATAGTAGAGCCTGAAAATAAAAATATTGAGATATTAAATGTGAGCAGATTTTAAATGACACGGTAGACAGAACCAATAATTCGATCATTAGAGGTTATTGAAAGAGCCGGAGAATTTTCAAAAACAGAAAACCAAGAGCATAAACCTAGAGACGATGCATTATTGCATGCATGTTATTAAAGATAGATGATATTGATATAGGTTGCTATGAGAAGATAAAGCATACAAAATGAAGCAAATTTTAAAACAGTATGCTATTTGATATTTATCATAGAAATGTTGTTATTGTTAGGTGCCATCCACTTGGTTTTGATCCAGCAACCCTTTGTATAAGAGAACTAAAGACTGCCCAGACCTGTGCATTCAAATCACCAATCATTATCAAAGCATCTTGATTGCATATTTGATCAATTTCAGAATGAAGACCTTGGGAGAATTCTTCAACTTCTTCATCATTAGCTTTAGTAATTGGTGAATAAATTTGAATAATAGTTATATTGATTGCTTTTCCTTGAAGGCAGATAGATGTAACCCTATTACAGACAGCATTGCACTTTAAGACAGATCTTGAAATGTCATTTTTGACAATGAATGCAATGCCATGCCTCTTGATCATGTCATTCCTGACATAGTAAACCATATGATTTTCTTTTATTTATTTTTCCAAACCATTTTTATTAGGAGCTAATCCAGACACAATACCTTTCCATAGTTCAATCATATCAAGCAATGTACAATTGCTAGCAAAATTAGTTTCAAACATTATCTTCCTTCTTGAACTCCCTGACATCAGCTCCCCCTTAGCGCCATGACCACTTCCCCATCACCACCCCCATACACCTCTACAAATCCTTATTCTAGTTGTCTCTATAGAGTCACTCATCCTGGGTTTCATATACCAAAAAACATTGAAAAACACATAACAGAGTGTCAAGGAAGCTACCAACTATGACAAAATACAACAGAGATAAGTCCCAATGTGGAAAAAAAAGAGACTTAAAATCCAGATAAAGCCCAAAGTGTATCAGAAGGAAGATCAAGTGACAAGATTTTAACCTTCAAGTCAGATTTATTATTTTAATCTACTATAGTTATCTCTCCAATACTCTCTCTCTAATAACTCTCCAACACTCTTTCTGATTCCCATCCCTCAATTATGGTTACACAGAAATCACAGGAGGCTTATTTCCCGTGTCGAGCCTGCAACTGTATTTGGGGCTTTCATTGTTCTCACCTTCTGCAAACCACAATCTCACAAATTAAGCTCTGATACCATTTCTTCTTTTATATTTAGATTATATAATTTACAGTCCTTTGTTCATGGATGTTGGTGTGTATCTTCCATCTGGGCTTAGTTGACATCTCCCTTAGATGACTGCTTGTTTAGAAACAAGCCTTTAAGACCCAAGATGATATTCTGATAGTCAGGCACCATCTAATTTCTTCACCACACTTTGCTACAGCATCCATATCTTCTGTGTTTCCTTTATGAGGGTGAGTGTTGAGCAGGGTCATGTTGTAAGAACTAATTATTCTTAGGTTGAACCTAGGATTAAGTGTAAGCCCAAAATCCATTCATGAATCTTTGTTTTTTATCTGGGTCTGGGTTTACCTATCTATCTACCTTAGAGGCATCCTTGTTGATTTGTGGTAGAAAATCGTAGCAAACACCAGCCTGGGACATAAGGACCTTCTGTTTATAGTGCCATTGATTAGCCCATGTAAACTATCTTATTTTTTGTTCAAAATGGCCTATCCTAGTCCATTTTAGCTTACTAATGCCTAGGATATTGATCTTTATGCAGTCCATTCCATTTTTGACAACTTACAATTTTTCTAGATTCATACTTCATTGATTCCAAGTTATTATTAATAGTAGATTTTGGCAGCTGTTTCTTCTCGTTTTGAGAAATGCCCCATAAGCTAATGAAGGTACCAAAGGCTTTATTCCCACAGGCTTTCACGTCATTATGGTTGCCTCTAATTGAGAAGGCAGCTCCTCTTCAGCCATATTCTTAGTGCCTTCCAACATGAGAGGTTTATCATCTGGCATAGCTATCTCTGACAACTTTCTGCTGTCATTCATGAGCTTGTCAGTGGCTAATTCCTCAGAAGTGTTCTGCTAATAGTCACAAGGTTTTCAGTAGTAATTGCTCACAAGTGTACAGCCTATTCCTTTATTCTTAATCTAAATGCTCTAACCGCCACTTACTCACTTTGGGTTTTCCTGCTGGTATTTGATACCAGTGACAGTTTCCAGCATCTCAGAAACACACAAACCACCACAGTATGACAAACTGACAGGTAAGTGGTGTGGTAAATATGATAGGGCTGTGCATGCTTAAATGTGTATAAGAAAGATGAAAAGGCATGAAATATTAACACTGTTACTTTTTTGGGAAAGGGTTGGATAAATGAGGGAAGAATGCTTTACTTTTTCCTTAAATCAAATGTTTTTGTAAGGAAAATATAGTTGACCCTTGAACATCATGAGTTTGAGCTGCACTTATGTAAGGTATTTTTTCCTGTTACTATTGCTGTGAATTCAAGTGGTATCTGCTTAAAATGCTATTTGACTCCCATCATCTCTGCATATAAGCAATTCACCCCTGCATTTAAGGGGGATAGATGGGTGACAAACTAGCAATTATTGGAGTGATCAATTGCTCAAGTGGAGATAAGAGACATCATGTGCCATTTTAAGTGGATACATGGAACACTGGAACTCACTGCAATACCAACAGGAGAAAACAAATCAGCATATAAGTGGCTCTTCACATATTAAACCCACATTGTTCAAGGGTCAACTATAAATTAGATGTGAATTTTTGACTGCATAGATACTTGGCATCCCTAACCCCCATGTTATCCAAGGGTCAACTGTATTTTTGTATAAAAAAAAAAAACCCAGTAATTTTGGAGTGGGAGGAAGGTAACATGAAGGTTCCAGTGGTTACCTAAACCATTTAAACTTGTATATAAGGTTAAGTAAAAAAATATTGCTATAAAGTCATATACAACTTTATTAAACAAAATGTGAAGATATTGTTTCTTATCATATCCTCCATTTTGGTCTATATACTTCTGATGGTGGTATTTCCATCTTTCCAACCTTTCCTTGAAATTATGGTCATAACTTCAAAACAGTTTTGACATCTGGGAGGGACACAAATCCTATTCCTTTTAAATTATCTTGTGAGTTGTGGGGACAAAAATAAACGTGAAGGAGAAAGATCAGAGTAGTAGGGCAGATAGGGTCTGTTTTCCCAACAGAATTCTCTTAGATCAGCCCTGACTACCTTCGAAGAATGAGCAAGAGCTTATCATGATGGAAAAAACCCACTGGTGAAACTTTTCTGGCCTTTTTCCACTAATGAATTCTTCAATTTTGTTCAAACTTCTTCGTAATAAGATTCTATTTTTGTCCTGTATTAAGAAAATCTATCAAGATTACCCCTTTAGAATTAAAAGCCAGCAGCCTTCTGAGTTGAGGTCTCTTCCTTGAATTTAACTGATCCAGCAGATTCCCATGGAAGCCACTGTTTGGATTGGATTTTGTTTTCTGGATTGTACTGTTAAATTTATGGATTGTTCCCAATTATAATTATTAATTCCATAGTATTATCTTCATTAGTTTTGATCTTGCTTGAAAGGTTGGTGGGAAGATCAGCTTTTTGCACCAGCTGATCTTTATGCAATGCTGTTTGCACCTATTAAGTTGAAGGCTTGCTGAGGCCAAGATACTAGCTTAAAATAGAAAGTATTGGACTATGTGAGACTCCAACTTCAGTCACTATCATATCAATGCTAATTCTACAGTCACGTTAGTGTTAATCCTGCAGTCTTTTTCTACAAGTTTCTGGATTTCATCCAGATGGAGGTTGACATTCTTTCTTCTCTTGGTTCATTTTGAGTTCTTTCTGACTTTCTTTAAAATACTCGATCCTTCTAAAACTTTTTTTTAAAAAATAGGGCAGCATTACTGTAAATTTGCTGCAAGGCTTCAATAATTTAGGAAGGTATCCACTTGAGTTTGTTAAAAATTTAAAATTAGCCTTGCACTCATAATCATGTTTTCCCCAAGACCCCATTTTCAGCCAAATAACAGAGGGTTCTGTAAGGTGAACAGTAACACTAGGAATATATTCACTCTTTAAAATACTCTGCCTTTTGGGCACTTGCCCAAGGACAAAGTTCAGAAGGCAGGAAGGGATAGGAAAGAAGAGATGGAAAAGAGAAATAATTACATTGTGGGAATTGTAACCAGTAACATGAAACAAAATGTCTATGACTTGTTTGAATGGAAAACTTCACCCAATTCACAATAAAATGTTTTTTTAATTGAAAAAAAAAGTGTCCTGTGTTTGAAGGCACCCTAACGTGACTAAGACAAGTGCATTAATGAAAGTATTGTCAGCAGCTATCCTGTAATTGAAGAGGCATGTTTAAACATGGTTTATTTGGAATAAATTCATGTATGTATAAACTAGTAGTAATACTTCTTTATTTACTCTCATATACTCTCAAGCACATAGGTAATTTTTAGCAATTCTCTTCTCCTGTTGTTCTTAAACTCTTCTACTCACACACGCATTTTCACATACTTTTTGAACCATTACTTCAAGAATATGAGAGTATGGTGACAAAGTCCTTCATTGTATGTAGATTAGATAAAAGATGATAAGTACGTAGAGCAGTGGTTCTCAACCTTCCTAATGCCGCGACCCTTTATTACAGTTCATCATGTTGTGGTGACCCCCCCAACCATAAAATTATTTTCATTGCTACTTCATAACTGTAATTTTGCTACTGGTATGAATCGGGCAGCCCCTGTGAAAGGGTCATTCAACCCCCAAAGGGGTCGCAACCCACAGGTAGAGAACCGCTGATGTAGACAGTATCTTAAAGCAAGGATGTCACTAGTCTCAACCTAACATCTTTCTTGGATTGAGTAAAGATGTTAATAAATTAAGAAAATGAATAATAGAGTTTAAAAAATTATGATGTATTCAAGATTATGGGATACAGATCCTGGTGACTTTTCTCAGATTGAGAGTAGATATTACTCGTTATCTATCTAAACAGCAACATGTGAATATAATCACAGAGGTGTGAATTGGTGTTCTGGGCCATCTGAAAGGGCCCAACTATTTGTAAGGCAACGTGTATAATCCTTGGCCCATCTGCCACATCTACTATAACCCTTTGCCACCTCTGCCATCATTCAGGATTCTCTCTAGTGGTTGAAGAAGTGATGGAGGGAGAGAGTACCTGAAGATTTTTCTCTTTTTTTCATGGAAAGAAAATCTTACAGGTATCCTTCTTCTTAAATATTTTATTTGGTTGCTGTGTTTTTATTAGGTAAAGTCATTCTTTGTCAGCAAAAAATAACAAGTGCTGGAGAAGCTACACAAAGCTTGGAACTCTCCTACACTGCTGGTGGGGCTGCAAATATGTACAACCACTGTGGAAAGCAATACAGCAATACTTCAAACAACTGGGAATAGAAATTCCATATGACCCAACAATCTCTCTACTGGGTATATATCTTAAAGAAGTAAGAGTTATAACACAAAGACACATATCCACCCACAAGTTCATCACAGAACTGTTCACAGTAGCAAGAAGATAAAAACAACCTAACTAACAACCAAAAGAAGAATGGATTTAAAACTTTGGTGTATGCACACAATGCATTCTTAAAAACAATGATGAAACCACAAAGCACCTCAGGGCATGGATAGACCAGTAGAAAATTATGCTGATGAACATGATCGGGAACAAAAGGAGAGTAGAAGGAAATAGAGGAAAAAATTAGGAGGCAAAGAACATTTATAGAGCTCTAAATACAGGCATATACAAATGTAACTACATTTATATATAATGATAGGGCAATGGTTCTATGTAGATATATTTATTTGTTCAGTATTAAGGCTCCAGACAGACATTGGGCCTCCACTCAAGTACTCCCTCATCACAAGAACACTTTCTCCCTCATCACAAGAACACTTTGCTCTAATCACCTGGCATTCTGTGATGGTCACTTTCCCTGACAGATCACTGAAGACAAAATGGATGCATAAGCAAATGTGGTGAAGAAGGTTGAGGGTGCCCGGCTATCAAAAGATATACCATCTGGGGTCTTAAAGGTTTGAAGATAAACAAGCAGCCATCTAGCTGAAAAGCAACAAAACTCACATGGAAGAAGCACACCAGCCTGTGTGATCATGAGGTGTCAATGGGACCAGGTATCAGACATCAAAGACCCCAAACAAAAATCATGTGATTTTGTTTGTGAATGTGAATGAGGGGGAGGGTGGAGTGGAGACCCAAAGCCCATCTGTAGACAATTAATTGTACATCCACTTACAGGAGAGTCACAAGGAAGAGGCGAGCCAGTCAGCGTGCAGTATCGCACTGATGAAGCATGCAACTTTCCTCTAGTTCTTTAGTGCTTTCTCTCCCCAACTATCAGGACCCAAATTCTATCTTACAAATCTAGCTAGACCAGAGCATGTATACTGATAAAGATAAGCACTCACAACACAGGGAATGCAAGACAGATAAAGGCTTCAGGATCAATAATGTGAGAAGCAATACCAGGAGGGGAAGGGGAAGGTAGGGGGAGTAAGGAGGAACCAATCACAATGATCGATATATAACCCCTTCCCAGGGGGTCAGACAACAGAAAAGTGGGTGAAGGGAGACAGCGGTTGGTGTAAGACATGAAAATAATAATAATAATTTATAACATCAAGGATTCATGATGGAGGGGGAGAGAGGAAAAAAATGAGGAGCTGATACCAAAGGCTCAAGTAGAAAGAAAATACTTCGAAAATGATGATAGCAACATTTATACAAATGTGCTTGACACAATGGATATATGTATGGATTGTTATAAGAGCTGTAAGAGCCCCCAATAAAATGACTTTATAAAAGAAAAGTATGCTGAATGAAATTAATAAAACAAATATTATATGAGACCACTGATATAGAGGAGAAAAGCAAAGCAAAACGAAACAAAAACACAAGATAAAGGCTTTCATATCAAAGGTACCAGACTTTAGAGGTTACCAAGGCTTTGAGGGCAAGGCAGGGAAGGTGAAACAATTGGCTAGAGAGTTGACAAATATTTTCCCCCAAAACCATATGTCTGGGGATTTCTCAGAGATCTGCTTAGAAATATATCTATTGGAAGTTTTAGATATGGTTTCTTCATTATTTCTATTAACTGATAACTCTTTTATTTCTTTAAAATGGTAATATGATATGGGAAACATGTGAATGTGTGGGGGGACAGTTTTTTTTTTTTTAGATAAGTTGCACTGTATTCGTGTACCGATTTAATTAAGTGGAAGTAAACAAAGACATAAAATGGAAGTAAACAACATAAAATTGACCAGAATAAAGTGAGTGAAATGAAAGCACATACCAGTAGAGATTTTCTTTTAAATTAATATAAATAAGAAATGTTGCTCCAAAGAGAGAATTTTAAAGCATTTTAAAAATTTTTCATTCCTGGGTTCTCACCCTTACCCCGCATCCCCCAGGTTGTGTACTACTAGGGAAAGATCCCTTTTATCCCACCTCACCTTCCTGTCCATTTTGAATCAAGAAAGGCTATTAAAGACTCCTTTGTGCAGAATCTATTTTGAGGAAGGAAGAAAAATGCTGTTGAAAGAAATCAATCAAATGGGGTGATAGAAAAGTGAACTCTTGTGGTGTGTTTACTGCTGAGAGAATTTCATATTGTGAATATAGAGAATATAGAGAGCTGAGAAGGGAATCAGTTGAGCAGTAACAGAATTTTGTGGATCCTGGTGTTCAAATGTTGATATTCTAAAGTGAACAAATGCTGTTTTAGTTCCACAACTTTGTGTCCTTGCTTTGTGCAGTTATCCTTAACTCTTCTTACATTTAGAGCCACTTCCTCTGCTAGCACTTTTGCTTCTATGTGAACAAAACTTCATAAAATAAATGAAATATATAGTGCTTACCAACATGTAAATAACTATAGTTTACTTATCCTTGGGATTTTGATTCCTCTTTTGAATTTAAATTTTGGTAGTTCTCAAAAACCAATTAGAGTATATGTGTGTTCTCGTCAATAAATATTTAATTTTTCAGATGAAACATGATGCCTCTTCCTATTTTGTTCAGTATTCTTAACTTTCTACCCATAGATAGCTCGATGAACTGAGATTTTGTTTTTACACTTAACTAATCATACTATTTGTGGAAGTCATTCTAAATGGAAGAAGAGTTTAGGATAACTGCACAAAGCAAGAACACATGATTTTCTGTTTTTCTTGAGATTTTTATAAGCCTAATATTACTGTGTATGTCAAAATATACTTTTGACAGTAGTGAACATTTTTTAAATATCAAGAGCATTAATTTTGTTTTCTTTGTTTTTCAAACTAAATGTTAAATCCAGCTGACATATTAACCCTGAAATGACATATTTGTCTTTGTTTCTTAAATTAAGTATTTATTTATCTGCTGTGGAATATATCTGATATGATTTCTATATGTATCCTTTAAAATTTATTGTTTGTAATTTTATCTTAGTATCTAGTCATAACCTATTGGCTAAAATGTCTTTGGAAGACAAGAAAAAGCACAATTTACAGCCACTTAATCGATGCCAATTCATAGCGACCCTTAGGACAGGGTAGAATTGCACCTGTGGGTTTATACTGTAGCTCTCTGTGGGAGTAGGAAGCCCCGTCTTTCTCCACTAGAAGACAGAAGGAGGACTTTATGTGTCTGAATGTGTAATGATTGATTGCATTAACTATCTAAGCCAATATTATGAATTCTGAACCTTGTTTCTCATTTTTCATTTACCTTAAGGGTCATAGATCAGGTTATGATTCATTTTTAATATGATATATCTACATTCAAGAATGTTCTCCTTAGTCTTTCTCCAAAAAGGATTTCTCTCATAAAGTGGGTTGTAGTTTTAATGTCCGTTATTAGGAGAAGACAGGGTAAAATTGAATGTGTGTTTATATGTAAGATTTTGACTTTGTTCGATCTAAATTGTGCAAGCATTTATTACTGCACTGTCTGCAGTGGCAGAGAGCTAGGAGTATTCCCAATGTGCATCAAAAGATTGAGAGGTTGCAACAGAGTATTATGGTGCTTTCAGAAAACTGGGTTAGATTTATATCTTTTGATATTGAGATATTAATAATATCTTTATATATTAATGTGTAAGAAAAGCAAGTTATGATTCATAAAGTACCCTTTTCAAAACAACTTGTCTATGTTTAAGCATGCTATATACATTTGCCTACTAAGACAGTTGCAGTGAGATATGCATCTATTATCATGGAATGTGGGATGGAGGATGAAGAAGGGAAGGGTTCTTTTTATTCCTTTCATAATTTATTCCTACTTTATAAAGTGAAAGGAACCCTGGGTAGGTAGTTGTTATGCAGTAGGCTGCAATCCTGAAAGTTTAGCAGTTTGAAACCACCAGCTGCTTCATGAGAAAAAGAGGGGCTTTCTACTCTTTGTAAGCAGTTGCAGTCTTGGAACCCCACAGGGCAGTTCAACCCTGGCCTGTAGGGGCGCTATGCGTTGGCATTGACTCAGTAGCAGTAATTTTATAAAGTGAAACCTGTGTGAGCCAGAGCTTTATAGGACAACCTCATTTTTTTCCAGTTCTTGCAAGTTTTGGACCTTTTACAGAGTGCAATGTTATGACTTTTCCATTGCTGGAAAACTTTTAGCAGAAAATATTTCAATTTTCCTTCTCTGTCAGGTTTCTACTGTATACAGGTTTTCCTTTTGGAGGTTTTACTGTAAATTTTTTGAGAATGAATTTAAAATTTATGGAAAATTGAGTGGAGTTGTTTATTTTATTCTTTTAGAAATTTAACTTTATCGAATAAATTAAGAACTATAGAAACAATTAAAATACTTTTGCTATTACTATAAAGTAAATTAAGAAACACTCACCAGTGATTATCATCCATGGGAACACTGAAATAGAAGCCAGCTTTGCTTATCAGAGAGAATGAGTATCAAGCTGAAGCAGACATTTGAATGTGGCTGGGCAGTACTTTATAGAACAGATAGTATCGGAGCAAAGATTTAATGAAGAAGCAGCTTGGAAGTGGCTGACGGAGTACCAAGTAAGCAAAACGAATGCCAGAACGATTGAGTTCTACATCTCTGTAAGTCACGTACAAGCATATAAACATGTGTGAGGGAGTGGCAGGTAAGGCAGCAGTGGAAGGAGTCAAGACCACATAATAAAGGGTCTCATAAACTAGGCTTTTTTTAATATTCAAATGAAAGTAAAAAAGAATCACTTTTGTGTTTTGTGTTTGTCTTCTTAAAATATGATTCTGGTTCACCAAATCTGGAATGAGACTCTGCCTTCACAATTGATATTGATTCTGCTGGGCCTTTAACTACACTTTGAACTAGATTATAAACTGTTTTGAGATGCTTTGTTTTTATCTTATGGGGGTTTCAGGAGTGATATAATCAAACTTTCATTTAAAAAATCTTGTCTGTAGTGGTAGTAGAGGAGATATGCTGACTATTTAGACTCGGTAAGGTAAAAATGAAGAACTGAACTATGTGACACTTTAGAGGAAAAAGAGGAATGGAGTTAAAATATATGCAGACAATAGCATGAAATATTCCTGCTTATGAATTGGTTGAGGAGAAGAGATGTTGAGGGATATGTAATTTGATATGTGTTCTAGGTTTAGGACTTGGCCATCTGACGGGTATTACAGTTAGGGTCCTTACAGGGTTAGTTTGGTGCCTTGGGGGAAATAAGACAAAAGTACCTGCTAGGCAATTCTAAGTGACTGAATTATCATGCCTTAAAAGCATATACGGACACTAGAGAATTATTAGATCCTCTCATTTCAACATTTATTGAGAGTCTGATGTTTGTCAAATACCTCTGGTTCTGCCTTAGGCTACTTTCCACAGAGTGAGCAGTTAGAATCCACCAGTCGCTTCATGGGAGAATGATGAGGTTTTCTATGCCCATAAACAGTTACAGTCTTGGAAACTCACAGGGGCAGTTCTCCTCTGCCCTACAGGGTTGCTATAAGTCAGAATAGACTTGACGAAAGTGAGTTTGAATCAGTTGGTGTTTGCCAGATTTTCTGCTAATGCTCAGAGTACTGTTGTGGTTAGGTGCTATTGAGCCATTCCCAACTGTTCTCAATGGTATGTACAACAGAATGAAACACCTCCTGCTCCTGCACCCTCCTCACAATTGTTCCTATGTTTGAGTCCATTATTGCAGCCACTGTGTCAATCCACCTTTCCACCTTTTTTTTTTTTTTTTGGTGCCAGTCCATCTTGTTGAAGAGATTCCTCCTTTTCGCTGTCCCTCTACCAGCATGATGTCCTATCCCAAGTACTGGTCTCTCCTGACATGTCCAGAGTACAAGAAGTACTCTAAGGGCTGAAGTGGAATCTTTTATCTATAAGATCTCTCTACTGAATGGAAGAAATAAAACAAAATCAATGTCTAGAATTTAGTGTGATCAACCCAATATTGAAAGGTACCTAGATGGGAATGATTCCTGAAGACTACTTTGGGAACTTTTCATTGGAGTGACAATTCAGCGAGATGTAAAATAGTGAATAGAAATTCTACAAGCAGATTGGATGCAAGAGTGAGAGTAGACACTCAACATGGGAAGTGTCCTTCCTGGTTTGTATAAGTTGCAGATCATTTGCCATAGCAGTAGTTCAAAGTAGAAGGTCTTTGGTGAAAGGTAGCTGCAGAGGTCTAATGTTATACTTCTTCTTGGGCATGGGTAGCGCCTAACCTGTAAATAATGAGGAAAAGGACACCTGGCATGGTTATTGTACATTTTAGAAGAAACAATCTGGTTCCTGTGTGGATAATCAATTGAATAGAGATCAGATTGATCAGCTCAGATAGGTAGTCTTAAGCAGTGCTCTAAGCTCATATCATCATTCCCCAAACTGAAATGCTTTCAGAGGCAAGGCAAGTGAGAGGAATGTAGGGAGAAGTCATGGTGAAAGGTCTAGAGGGACAAATTCTGTGGTGAAAGGGGAATTGTAGTACGCATTCCCTTCTTGACCAAGAATTCATATAAAAAATCTCAAAACAATTGTTTATTCTGATCAAAACCAAGGAGAGTCAATGGTGACTGAAAGACCAAATGATTTGGGAAGTTGATTTCTGTCTTGAGAGAATGGATGTTTGTAGTGCCCACTAACAGCAAGGGGATATAAGAAAAAATAAATGGGTTTTTGGTGAAAAATGAGTTCAGTTTAGATATGTTTAGTTTGAAATATTTAAGAAATAAGAAGAATTGTGAGAACTGGTTGGAGAATGAAGGAAAAAGTATGTAGAGAGGAGAGGACTGAGAATGCAACTTTAAGGAAATTGAAAAGTGGCCACTGTTACAGGATTAACAGAATAGTGTTCAAGGTAAAAGAGCCTGGGGGTTTGGAGATGCTGGAGGAGAGGAATCAGTGTTCCAGTAAAGAGAAATGCTCACCAGTGTCACATGCCCCAGAGATGTTGTTAACATAAAGACTGCAGGGTCCTTTGGATTTGGTAAGGTACAGCCATTAGCAGAGTGGTGCAGAGCAATTTTAGTGGGGCTTATAACTTATTTGTGAAGTGATTGGAAGCTTCAGGGAATGATTTTCTTTCAGAAGAATGCCTTCTCTGCTTTCGCTATTCAATAAAGGCATTTTCTCAAAGCTTGAGTTCATGATTGAATGGTCTATTTATAGACTATCCATTATGAGATAAATTACTCTTAGTTATATAAATATGTTAACAAAAGTCATAAGAA
The DNA here is from genome assembly GCF_000313985.2 of Echinops telfairi. Classification (NCBI taxonomy): domain Eukaryota; kingdom Metazoa; phylum Chordata; class Mammalia; order Afrosoricida; family Tenrecidae; genus Echinops; species Echinops telfairi. Next base: position 41,074,759 of record NW_022109491.1, read on the forward strand.
AATATAAAGCTAGATATGATTATATTTAAAGCTGAAAAAATTGCTAATTTAACAAAATTAAAAAGTTTTTATATTTATAAACTTTATTTATTCATTTATAGACTTTCATATCTACATTGATGTTTTAATAGTCTTAGTTTGTGATGCTCCAAGAAAATATTTTCTACTCATTTAAGTTTAAGAGAAATACTGATTTTAGTGTCTTAAGCTTGTTTTTAAGATATAAAATGATTTAAGTATGGCATGACATTCTCTTTTTAAAAATTATCTTAAAAATGGGTTATCACGTTTAAATGTTCAAAAACATTGGAATGCTTTATGGTTTTTATTCATTTTCTTTTGCTGCCCTCTAGTGGTAGGCCTTTGAAATGCAGCAATTAACTGAAAAAAAATCTCATTTCTTATTTTGACTTCACTGGTGTTGAGCTGTGATCTGCAAGGTCAGCAGTTTGAAACTACCAGCCGCTCCATTAGAGAAAGACGGAGCTTTCTACTCTCATAACCAAGTTGCAGTTTTGGAAACTCACTCACGGAGCACTTCTACCCTGTTCTATAGGGTTGCTATGAGTTCGCATCAACTAATGTCAGCGAGTTTTTTGGTTTGGTGCATTACCTCAGCCCATACTGTTTGCTTGCTTTTTACAGTAATGTGCGTGATTTTTTTGTTTTGTCTGTTTAGAAAGACTTTTATTCTCCTTTCATGACTTGTTGTTAAGAACCATTGAGTTGGTTCAGCAGAGCAAAAAGTACTGCCAGGCCTGTGCATTCACCATGGTTGCTATGCTTAATTCCATTGTTGCAGCCACTGGGTCAATCTATTTTTGACGATTTCCAATTTTCTTAGATTTATTCTTCATACAGCCCACATTCCAATTATTAATGGATGTTTTCAGCTGTTTCTTCTCACTTTGAGCCATGGCCTCTCATCAAATTAAAGGGTCTCAAAGGTTTTACTCCATCCACATCCTTCTGGTCTATTCTACTTTGAGAAGGCAGCTCTTTTCAGTTGTATTTTGTATGCTTTCTAACCTGAGGGGCTTATCTTCTGGTATAATATCTGATAATGTGCTGATATTTATATGTTTTTAGAATATCTGACAACATTCCACTTTACCTGGTAAGGTTTCCAGTGGCTAATCACTGAGAAGTGAGCACCTAGTATGTTGTGATAGTCTATTTGTACTCTAGAAACTGTGCTGGGACCTGTCTACTTTGGATTACACTACTGGCGTTTGAAATACTCTTGATACAGCTTCCAGCATCACAGCAACATGCAAGCCTTCACAGTACGACAAATTGACATACAGTGGTAGAAAATTTTATTTAGGTTCAAGGAAAGCTGCAAAGAGTTTTCTTTTAAATTTGTGGCTTTATTTTTCTTTTATTATATATGCTGCAAATGTTTACTAGTTTTCCATTAGCCTTTTAATTTATGGTATCTTGATATGCAGAATTTATAAATTCTTATGAAAATTTATCTATCTTTGATTTCAAGCATAGGAAAGGCTTCCTCACAAGTATTCAGCTGTTTTTTCCTTTTTCTATATTATATACACAGGTATGTTTTCATTTATTAAGCTATCCCATTTTTACAAAGTTCACTTTATACCATTTCACTTTTAGAAAAGACCTACTTTAGAACCTGCTTTTGCTAACTGAAATAAACATGAAAAGGATTTTTCGCTTTGAAGAAAAAGACAAACGTGAGTTAGCATTCAGGGCTTGTTTGACCATGAGCCTTGACAGAGGCAGCAGGAGAGTGGCATCACCAAGCTCATCACCTGGAACTACACTTAGTGCCAGGCTGTCATAGCTTGGAATTGTGTGTGTGAGTACTGAATGCTAGTGTTATTTTAGGTTTTATTTGGTAGGGTTGTTTTTTTTTTTTTTTGTGGAGTCTAAGAATGCTCAAAAACTTTCCCTGTATAAATTAGTGGTACCATGTATACTCGAGTATAAGCTGACCTGAATATCAGCCAAGGCACCTACTTTTACCACAAAAACTACTTTATTAAGTATGTGCTGAAAAACTTGGCTTATACATGAGTATATATGGAAATTTATTTTCAGCTTTATGCTGTTTCTGCTTATGAAAAGCTACTATCACTCTTTCAGATAGTAGGGAAAACCAGTATATACTTATAGGAATTCAGGTAGTTTGTGTGTGTGTGTGTGTGAACAAAAAGATAATAATTTATTCAATTTTAGTGAAAATATACTTTTCTATATTAATCAGTAAAGTTTTAAATTTTCGTGACATATCCAACACATTTGCCAAACTTAATTCTATGAATTTCATATTTTGTTGCTATTTGAATGGGTTATATTTTTATGTTGTTTTCTAACAGTTTATAATAGTATTGTTTAAAAAGCTTCAAGGTGTGTGTGTGTGTGTGTGTGTGTGTGCGTGTGCATGCATGCATTTATATTGCTACTTGTCACCCTACTGAATTAGTTATTTTTAAGTTTGAAAGCTTAAAAGTTTCCGCTCTAAGGGTTTCTAGATAGAAGGTATTATCACTTGTAATTAATAGTAATCCTATTACCTTTACTTGTTATCTTTCACTTGCCTCATTACAGTAGTTAGAACTTTTTCAAAACCCACTGTCATCTAGTCAGTACTGAGTCAGTGGGACGCCCTGTGGGTTTCTGAGACTGTAACTGTTTAGAGGAGCAGAAAACCCAGTCTTTCTCTCCCTGGTGGTTTCACTACTGACCATGGAGAACGCAGCCAAAAGCGTAGCCACTGCACCACCAGCGTTCCTAGAACTTTTTAAACAATATTAAGTAAAAATAGAAATGATGGACATCTTTATCTCATTCTTGATTTTAAGAGAATATACCTAGTTAGTGTTTCTTAAAGTGTTTCTTTCATATTCCTTGAAATACTAGTTTTTAATTGCTGCTATATAGGTAAAATATTTCTTTTGATGTTTTTGTTTAATAAAACTTTCTGTGCAGCAATACTTTTTTTGTCTTGCTATGTAAACTGAACAAATGTGGAATAGAGTGTGTGAGCATACACACACACACGTACATATATATAGATTTGGCAGAAGATATTTCTGGATATTGATGCACTGCAACTATTTCAGGCATATAGTAGAGCCTACAGGGGAAACATGATAGAAATTTCTTAGCCATAGCCAAACACTTTGAAGGACTATCTCATAGATAATATTGTGAAGCTCTAATATTTCCCCACTAAGTGATTGCTAGATTTAAGTGCATGTATTTTTATTATGTTAAGGAAGAAGCTTTACATTCCTTTGAATAAAATATAATAAATCAAGAATTAGATGTTGGATTTCATTGAATTTTGATGCCAATGAAGATAATTATAACACTTTTCTACTTTGACCTCTTTTGATTTATTAATATGGAATTTCTAGCCTTCTTGAAATAAACCCAGCTGAGTCTTAGTGTAGTAGTCTTTTAATTTACTCATATTGTTTCATTTTATTTGAGTTCCCTTAGTAGTATTTGCTCTAGAGTTTTAGATGTATATTAATGAACAGGATTCAATTTTAATTTTATTTGTGTTATTTTTGTAAACATGCTTATTGTATAAAATTTTACACTGTATATATTTTCATGTGTTTTCTTGTAATATTTTATAAAGAGATTGAAAATTATTTAATTTGTGATAATTTGGAAGAGTTTACCTATGTGAAGAATTTACCCATATACTTTGTTAGGGTAACTTGGGTACTTTTATTATTTCTTCTATAGTTACTGGTCTTTAAGGTTTTTAATAATGTGATCAAATTTGCTTTTAACATGGTAAATTTCAGTGATTACAAGTTTTCAGTGATTATAAGTCAGCCAATGATTATAAGTTTATTAGCAAACAGTTAGGCACAGAATTTATGTATATGTTTGCGTTCTTCCATAACTGTTAGAGCCCCTACATCACTGCAAGTGTTACGTATTTTTAATTAAATTGGAAGTGTGTGGATTTTGATAATATTTTTAAACACTTGGGTTTATTTTTAATTATTCTTTTTACCTGTGTTGCTTCTTTTTTTCCAGTTGTTTTCTAATGATTTGTTTGAATACTCTTATTTTTATTATTTTTTATGAAGGAAACCTGCTTGCAGAGTGGTTAAGTGCTTGGCTGTTAACCGAAAGATCAGTGGTTGGAACTCACCACTGATGTTACAGCCTTGCAAACCCCAGGAGGCAGTGCCACTCTGTTCTATAGGGTCACTAGGACTCAGAATTGACTCCATTACAATGGGTCTGGTTTTGTTTTTTTATTTACTTTTTTAATAGAAACTCATTAATCTTAATTTGCTGCTATACAGCTTTGACCAAGTCTTCATATGGTTTGTTATATATGCCGTTATTTTATTTTCTATGTACTTAATAATTGGAGCTATGATTTTTCTCCTTAAGCTACGTAGGGGGGCATTTTTAAATTGTGAAATGTGTATGTATGTGTTTAAAATATAGTCCTTAATGTTTAGCATTACTATATTGTAATCAGATAATAAGGCCTGTACAATTTCTAGGTTTTGAGAATTTAATGAAATTGTTTTTCTTATGACACACTAAAATATAAGGTGAGTCTTCTATAAAGTCTATAATTTAACACATTTATTTATTGGCTTTATTATCTATGTTGTATATACTCTTTCAATTTTTTACTGTTTCTGTTGTCATCATCATGAGAACTATATTAAACTTTTTCAATATTGTTGTGTGTTTGTTGTTTCTCATTGTTTCCAACTTCTTTGGCTGCTATATTATTTGATGCTTAAAAATTTGTAACTGACATCCTCATAGTTGATTTTATCTTTCATCAATTAAAAAATCATTAATATTTTCAATAAATGCTGCTGGTGAATTGAAACTTTATTCCTTCTTTTTACTGTACACATTTAATTGAAGATCTAAATGTGAAAAGTAAAACAATAAAGCTTCTAATGAAAAACTAAATAAAATATTCTACTGATCTTGAGGTCAGAAAGTATTTTTTCTGCAGGGCAAAAACTTAATAACATAAATGAAATTAAGAACTATTATAAGAAAGATTAAAATCAAACCAAAGGTACTTCCAATATACTTATGTTTTGAAGAGCTCATATCCAATAGTTTTATTGGCAAATAGTTCACATATCATACAATTTAATAGTTCAAGCATCTCTAGAAGAGTTGTACAATCATCAACACAATCAGTTATAGAACATTTTCTTCATTCTTGCACTCATTATTATTAGCTCTTCATTTCTCCCAACATCCCCTGCCCTACCCCTAAGATTCCATTAATTCAGTTACTGTCTCTATAGATTTCCCTATCATGAATTTCATATACAGAAAAGTGTTTTTTTAAGAAAAACTAAAACTAACAATAATAACAAACTAAAACATAAAATTCCCAGTCAAGAAGAAAGCAGAAAATGTTACAACAACTTTAAGTGCATCGTAAGGGCAATCCAATAATAGGGTGCTAAATTTTAACCTAACTGCATCTGCAGCAATTCACTTCCCAATGCATTCTGCATGATAACAACGTTATTCACATCCGTGGTCCATGGTCAGAGAGGATTTTCCAGGAACTTAATCCACATATATTTCCCTTTCACTCTTTTTCCCCTTAACTGAAACAACTTTAGCATGGGTCCAAAGGGAGATCAAAGGATAACATATTACATTTTAACCAAACTATGTCTGTAATAGTGAACTTTACAATGCTCTCTGTCTGATAACAGGGCTATTCACATCTCTCAACTATGATCGGAAGGCCTTCACCAGAGGAAAACCAGGGGTTTGAAATTAAAGCTCTGATACCATTCCTTCCTTTAGATTTAGATTATATTATGTACAATCCTTAGATCACGCATTCTGGTGTGCTTTTGCCATGTGGACTTAGCTGATGTCTCACTTAGGTGACTGCTTGCTTGAAATAAAGCCTGTAAAACCCCAGATGCTATTCTTTCTGTTAACCAGGAACCACCTAGTTTCCTCACCACATTTTGCTAGAGCACTCATATATTCAGTGATGAGGATGAGCATCAAGAAGGATCATGTTACAAGAACTAATTTTGACAGCATCTATTATGTGTGTGTGTGTGTGGAGGCTGATGTAACTGAGAATGATGAGGACAAAATGGAAAAGAAGACACTGTGGAAAATCCAAGGTAACTGGGAAATAGTGTATGTCCCCAGTTAAAAGGAAAAGAGAGTAGTTCTCGGGGGAAATTTTAACTGTTTTGTTTATGAGAATGGAAGTACAGTGAACCCTCGTTTATCGCAGTTAATTGTTCTAGACCCTACCGTGATAAATGAAATTCCGCGAAGTAGGATTCCTTATTTGTAATCAAATATTTTCGTAGTTAGAGCATAGAGGACATGAAAAAACACCCTTGAGTCACCATTACACTCGTATTACCCAATTTATTAAACGAAAAAGGGAAACTACAGTAAAACATTTTGGACTCATAGCCTCAGACATGGCTCTCAAGTTTTCATCAGCTTCTCTGATTGTCTTATTTGACTGATTTTCCCATTTGCTGAGGTCTGCTTGGTTATCCTCTAGGTCACTGGTGCAATTCTCTGCCTCCTCAAGTCTGTTGGCAAAGTCCATCAAATTTCCACTGGATTTTGTTATTTCATCTCCTAAATCTTGTATTTCCCTTTGGTGTGTTACCTTTATCTTCTCTGTCATTTCATGCTTTTTCTGTATTGCTTCCCTCATATCCTGTATGACTCCAAGCAACATTCTGAAACTTTATTTCTGTGGCAGGTCAATATCTGCTTCTTCTATGCACATGGTTAGGTTCATGACTTCTTCTGGCATTGTCTTCTGTTTCTCCTGATTTTTCGTTGAGGCTGTTAGGACTGGTTGCAGTTTACATATAATTTTAGAACAGCCTGGAGCCATCTTCCAGAGTTGAGTACTGGGCTCTCTCTTGGGGGACTCGTATGAGAGCATCTATGAACTACCTGCCAGTAGCTGTACTGATGGGGTCAGGCTATCACTGTATCTTCCTGTGGTTTCACTCTTACCCTAGCCGACCAGTATTCCGTCATTTGGAATATGAGTTGGATAGTCCTCTCATGTGACGCTAGTTGGGTTGTTGTGGGCCCACGAAGGCGTGGCTTTACTGGCTGATTTCTAAGTAGGACTCACTGTGCTCGGAGCACCTCGGGTGGCATGTGGTATTTCCCTCTGCAACTGGCGTGCCCAGGAGGGCATGTTGGTGTACCCTAATTGGTGTAGAGCACTGTAACTTTCAAGGGGAATTACTGTAATCAGAGAGATCACCTTGGAGTTTGGGTGGATGTTCCCACAGTAGCGTGGTGCCCCACCACTGGTGGGCAGGAGTTTCCACCAGTCACTTGTAGGGCCTCATGGTTTAGGTTGGAATTCCCCCCACTGTTTGAAGGGGAGAACTCCGTGATGCTTGGCGTATGGAAGAGGACCAGCGTGATTTCCCCAGCTGCGTGTAAAGCCAACAAATGTGGGTGGGAGCTCCCCCAGTTGGGCCTTCAACGTTTCCCTAGGTGGAGGGGAGTGGCCTGGAGGCCATTAGTGGCTTGTGAAAGGAAATAGATGGAAAGGAGAAGAAAGAGAGAGAAAGAAAACACAGCCTGGAGCAACAAGGCCAAGCAAACTCACACCCACTCACACACACACAAATAAAATACACAGACTAAACAAAAGTGAAAACAGTAAAAAAGAAAGAAAGCAAAAAGGAGAACTGAATCTGCTAAAACTTTGGCAGGAAAGAGAGAAGAGGGCAGGCTATAGTTCTCCCCACTGGGTGAGCGGAGTTGCCCTAGGCAGAGGATAGGGGTCTGGAAACCAGCAGTGGCATGTGGAAGGAAAGAGAGGGAGAGGAGAGAACCATAAAAGCATAGAGGAGAAGAGAACAAAGAAAGAAATAAAAAGAGAAGAAAGAGAAAGAAGGGGAAAAAACTCATGTGCTCACTAAGATTGGCTCTGATGGTAGAGGGAAGAAAGAGAGAAGGAAGAAATAAAGAATAAAGGGTTAACTGATCCCTGATTACCTGAATGTGGGGGCAGAGGGGTTTAAACCCTGCCCCACTATGGCAAGTTGGTGTGCCCTTTTAATGCAGGGACCCAGTGGTACTGGGCAGAATTGCCTTGTTGCTGAGATCACCTTAGAGGTCCGATGGAGGTTTCCTCAGCAGCACGGCGTGCTGTAGATGGCTGTCACAGCTGTCTCGTGTGATGAGCAGCACTCCCACAGAGGGCAGGCTGGAGTTACCCCTGCTATTTGGGATGTTTTGCCCTAGGCGGAGGGTAGGGCCTGGAAGCCAGTAGTGGCGTATGATAGGAAAGAGAGGGAGAGAAGAGGAAAAAGAAGAAAAAAGAAAGAGAAAAACAAAACAAACCTGAGCTCATTGAGACTGACTGCAATGGGAAAGATAGAAGGGTGAGTGAATAAAGAAAGAAGAAATAGAGTGGTAAGTAAGGAAATAACTGAGACTTGCTCACCTGTCCGTGGGGCTGGAGGAGTTCCAACTCTTCCTCAAGGTACCTGGGTGGTGTGCCCATTTGATATAGGGTTCCAGAGATGCAGGGTGGGATTACTCTCGAAGGCAAGATCACACCAGCAGCAGACATCAGTTCCCACCACTGTACTGGCTATGGAGTTCACAGTTATACCTCCACATCATTCCTTTTATACAGTCCTATATCCAGTATGAATCTATGAAATTTGGAAGCTGTCGAAAATGCTATGGAACACAGAAAGATTGACATCCTAGGTAGACAATTAGTAGCTATTTTGAGAAGATAATCATATGGTTTACTATGAGAGGAATAATAAATTCAAGAGGAATGGTGTTGCATTCATCCTTAAAATTAGCATTTCAAGATCTATCTTAAAGTACAACAATTTTGCCTATGGTAGGTTAATATGTATATGTCTATAGATAAGTTCACTTAAATTTATGCACCAACCACTAAAGCCGGTGAGGAAGAAATTGAAGAATTCTAACAACTTCTTCAGTCTGAAATTGTTTAAACATGCAATCAAAGTTGCATTAACAATTATTGGCAATTAGAATGCCCAAATTGAAAACAAAGAGGAAGGAACAATAGTTGGAAAGTGTGGTCTCAGTGATAGAACCAGTCTGAGATGGCATTTTAGAATTTTGTAAGAGAAACAACTTCATTGCACATACTTTTTTTTTCCCCAGCAAAAATGGTGACTATATATGTGACCTTTACCGGATGGAATATAGAGACATCGATTTGACTATATCTGTGGGAAGCTCAATATTATCAGCCCAAGCAAGGCCAGGAGCTGACTATGGAATCAGCTCATTGTTTGCTCATATGCAAGTTCAGGTTGAAGTTGAAGAAGATTAAAACAAGGCCCAATAAGGCCATCAATGAGGGAATTGGGACCAACTTGAGAACTTTGGCACAGGGAATACATAGGCTATCAGAAATAGGAAAGGACACAAACACAGAGGAGGCACAAATTGACAAATGG
>NW_022109491.1:41087523-41129723 GCF_000313985.2 Echinops telfairi
CTAATAAAATGTTAAAAAAAAAAAAAGACAAAAAAAACAAGGCCCAAAACAAACAAACAAAAAACCCCACAACAAACTTACTGCCACAGAGACAACTCTAACCTATACTGACCCTATAGGACAGAATATAACTGGCCCTCTGTGTTTCCAAGACTGCAAATCTTTACAAGAATAGGAAGCCTCACCTTTTCCAGTAAAATGGTTTGTGTTTTTGAACTGCTAACCTTGTGATTAGTAGCTTAACATATAACCCATTATGCTATCAAACCACAAAAACCAATAACTCACTATTGCCAAGTTTATACCAACTCATAGCAACCCTGTAGGACAGAGTAGAACTGCCCCTGTGAGCTTCTAAAACTAAATCTTTACAGGAATAGAAAATCCTGTCTTTCTGCTGACCTTGCAGTTAGCAGCCTAATTCATAACTAGGGCTCCTTTCTAAAAGAGCCAGATTACAACTTTCAGTATAGCTCATCTAAATTTTGAAAAAAAATATTATGCAGATTTGACTTTTGAGTAAAAGAACTGAACTGAAAATTTCAAAGAGCAGCTAGAGAAGACAAAGTATTATACTGAAATGTGCCAAGACCAAATGTGCCTAGAATGCCAAAGAATAACATACTCAGCATAGCTTAAACTTTAAGAACTGAAGGGAAAAAAAAACAAGCCCTGAGTTGTGATATTGTAGGGTTCTATGGTCAAAAAGAAGATGAACAGAATACATAGAGTCACTGTGCAAAATGATTTGGTCAACTTTAACGATTTCAAGAAGTAGCATATGACCAAGAACTAGTGATATTGAAGGAAGAAGACCAAGCTGCATAGTATACACTAAGAAATTTGGAACACTGCCTAGCCAAATGATTGGAGGAAATTAATATTTATGCTTATTCCAAAGAAAGGTGACCCAACAGATGTGTAAATTATTAAACAATAGCTATTATATACAAGTGAAAGTTTGCTGAAGATAATTCAAAACCAGTTGCAGCAGTATATAGACAGTGAACTGCCAGAGAAATTCAAGCTAGATATAGAAGACATGGCATAAAGAGTATCATTGATGGTGCCAGATGGATTTTGGCTAAAAGCAAAGAATATCAGAAAGATGTTTATGTGTGTTTTATTGACTCTGCAAAAGCACTAGACTGTGTGGATCATAACAAGCTATATATGACTTTGAAATATAAGAATTTCAGAACCTGTAATTGCTCTTATGAGGGACTTGTACGTGACTAAGAATAATTTGAACAAAGGAATATTGCATGGTTTTGAATCAAGAAATGTTTGCACCGAGGTTTTGCTCTGTCCCCATACTTATTCAATTCTGTGGAGCAGATAATCTGAGAAACTGAACTATATGAAAAAGAATGTGGCAGATGACAAAACTTGGCTTGCTGAAAGCAAAAAGGACTTGAAGCACTTGTTGATGAAGATAAAATCCATCATTATGGATTCCCACTTAATGCAAAGAAAACCAAAATCCTTAGAACTGGACCATTGCCAATATCATGACACATGGAGAGGAGATTGAAGTTGTCAATGATTTCACTTTGCTTTGACCCACAACCAGCACGCATGGAAACAGTGGTTAAGAATCAAATAATGTTTTGCACTAGGCAAATCTGTTACACAAGACCTCTTTTAAACAGTAAAGAACAAATACATCCATTGAAGTCCTAAATTGAACCTGACCCAAATTATGGTATTTTCAAGTACCTTGTATGCATGTGAAAATAGGACAATCAATAAGGAAGACTACATAAGAATTGCTATATTTGATTTATGGTGTTGATGAAGAATACTGAATGATAAACAAAGCTTGTCAGAAGAATAAAAAAATATATCTCGCACAAAGTAAAACCAGAATGCTCTTTACAAGTGAGGATGGTGAGACTTCATCCCAGTAGATGGTCAGTAAAAAAGAGGAAGACCCCTGATGAGATGGATAAACAAAGTGGTTGAAATAAGGACAATTTTGACAATGGTACAGGATTGTTTTGCATGGAGTAGCCATGAGTCAGAAAAGACTCAAAGGCATCTAGTTACAACAACTTTTAGTCAATGTATAGCATGTTTTTCTTCCTTTTAAATTATTGTGACTTTTTTAGATATTGGTTTTACCACTATTTTTAGCAGTGTTTCGGGACATATACAGAGCATACTATACTTGTTGATCTTTGTGTCTCTTGGCTAGTTTGTGGATTCAGTCTTAATTCCTGAAAGTCAACAACCCTTGTTCTGATTCTAAATTTGAATTGGTTGTTGTTGTTAGGTGCCATTGAGACGAACCTCATGCACAACAGAACAAAACACTGTTTGGTCCTGTGCCATCCTCACAATTGTTCTTAGGTTTGAGGATATTGTTGTAGCCACAATGTAATTCTACTCCTTGAGGAATTTCCTCTTTTTTGCTGCGCTTCTACTTTACTGATGATGTTCTTCTCCAGAGACTGGTCCCTCCTGACAACATATCCAAAGTATGTAAGACAAAGTCTCGCCATCTTCACCCCTATGGAGCACTCCAGTCTCATTTCTTCTGAAACAGATTGAATTGTCCTGTTACCCTCAATATTCCTCTCCACATTTCAAAGGCAATGGTGCTTCTTCAGTCTTCTTTATTCAATGTCCAATTTTCACGTGAATATGAGGCAATTGGAAATGCCATGGCATTGGTCAGGCCCCTTTAGTCTTTGCTTTTCAACACAATAAAGAGGACTTGTACAGCAGATTTATCTAATGCAACACATCTTTTGATCTCTTCACTGCTGCTTTGATGAGCATTGATTGTGGATCCAAGTAAAACGAATCTGGACAACTTGCACCTTTCCTTGATTTATCATGAGGTTACCTATTGGTCTAGTTGTGAGGATTTTGATTTTCTTTACACTGAATTATAATCCATACTGAAGGCTACAATCCTTGATCTTCATTAGCAAGTGCTTCAAATCCTCCTCACTTTCAGCTAGCAAAATAGTATCATCTGCTTATCTCAAGTTGTTAATAATATTTCCTCCAATCCTGATGCCACACTCTTCTTCATATAATCTAGTTTCTCTGATAATTAAATAAGTATGGTGAAAGCACACAACCCTATCACACACCCCTAGTGATTTTAAAGCATGAAGTATTCCCTTGTTATGTTCACACACTGCCTCTTGATCCTTGTACAAGTTCTGCACAAGCACAATGAAGTGCTCTAGAATTCCCATTTTTTCTCAAGGTTATCCATAGTTTGTTACGACCCACACTATTGAATGCTTTGGCATAATCAATAAAACACAAGTAAACATCTTTCTGTTATTCTCTGCTTCCACCTAAGATCCATCTGGCATCAGCAATGGTATCTTTTTGCCAAGTTCTCTTCTGAATCTGACTTGAGTCTCTGGAAGCTCCCTGTCAATGTACTGCTGCAACTGTTACTGGATGATCTTCACCAAAATTATACTTGCCTGTGATAGAAATGATATTGTTCTATAATTTGAGAATTCTGTTCGGTCACCTTTCTTTGGAATAGGTATAAATATGGATCTCTTTGAGTCAGTTGGTGAGGTAGTTAGTTTATTGTGCCAACCTGGCTGATAAACACATGTGGATTAATTGAAGGGTGGAGAGCTAAATGGCTCTATGAGCCTCGTCTTTCTTGTCTCTTGCTCTTTGATCATTGGACCACTGTGCGGCTGCCTTGCTTGCTCTTTGCCTCAATTTGCAAGCTATACTACCTGTGGGACACCTAATCCGTGGACTGTGTCGCTGTAATTTGAGGTTTCTTCAAGACCTGCTTAGCCACACCATCTCTTGAGCTGTGGACTGTCAGACCCTGTCATCTGGCTGACTGTTGGTGACCTGCCTTGCTGTTTGCTACCTGTGCCCGGATAGCCTGAATTGCTCTACCAGGCAGCCCTCAAGACTTGAAGGACTGCCAGTGTCTCACAACTGTCTCACAGGAGTGAGTCGCACTGAACCATTTGTACTGCTTTATAATTTAATTAACTGTTTATTTCTTATGTTATATATCTGTCTATCTGTATAAATATATATAAAATTATTAGCATTCTGGTTTTGTTTCTCTAGAGAACCTGGTTTAACACAGTTGGCCAAGTAGCTGTCTTCAAAATTTCCTGACTCAGATGAATGAGTACTTCCAGTGTTCTCTCAGCTTGTTGAAACATTTAAATTGGTATTCCTTCACTTTATGGAGGCTTGCCTTTGGCTAATGCTCTCGGTGCAGCTTGAACTTCTTTCTTCAGAACCAGGTTTTGTTCATATGCTGTCTCATGAAATGGTGTAATGTGGTCTTGTTCTTTTTGGTACAATGGCTCTGTGTGTTCTTTCCATCTTCTTTTGGTGCTTCCTACGTCATTCAATATTTTTCCCATAGATAGAATCTTTCAGCATTGCAACCGGAGGCTTGAACTTCTTTTTCAGTTTAAGATAAGCCGAATGCTTTCTTTTCTTTTGATGTTCTAATTCTTGGTCTTTGCATATTTCTTTATAATATTTGGCTTTATTGACTTGAGCTACCCTTTAAAATTTTCTGTTCAGCTATTTGACTTCATCATTGCTTCCTTTTGCTTTAGCTGTTCTACGATTCAGAGCACATTTCAGAGTCTCTTCTGACATCCACTTTGATCTTTTCTTTGTTTCCTGTCTTTTTAATGGCAGTTTGCCTTCTTCAGGATTGATCATCTTTGAAGTTCTTCCAGAGCTCATCAGGTCTTCTGTCACTAGTGTTCAATGAGTTGAATCTGCTCTTCAGATGTTCACGAAATTTCAGGTCGGAGGGACTCAAGGTTGTATTTTGGCCCTGTTTGGATTTTCTTCAGCTTTATCCTCGACTTACATATGCGTCTGTTCCAAAGTCAGAATCTGGTCTGGTGTTAGCTCCTGATATTGAGCTTCTCCATCATCTCTGAACAAAGATGTTGTCAATTTTATTCCTGTGTGTTCCATCTGGAGAACTCTATGGGTATAATCCCCTTTTGTGTTGTTGAAAAAAACATATCAGCTATGAACAAATTGTTAATTTTGCAAAATTCTATCGTCATTTCCAGCTTAATTTCTATCATAAGTCCATATTTTCTAGGTACTGTTCTTTCCTCTTTGTTTCCAATTTTTTTCATTCCAGTTGCCAACAGTTGCCAATAATTACCAATGCATCTTGTACATTTGATCAATTTCTGACTGAATTTGTTGGTCCAACTCTTCAATTCTTCATAACTAGCTTTTGTGGTTGGTACATAAATTTGAATAATAGCCTTATTGATTGAATTTCCATAAAGGCAGATAGATATAATCCTGTCATAGATAGCATTGTACTTCATGATTGAATTTGCAATGTCTTTTCTTGACAATTAATGGCATGTCATTCCTCCTGATTTTATCATTTTTGGCATAGTACATTACATGAGATTTTGTTCCAAAATTTCCAGTAGTAGTCCATTTCAGCTCACTAATGCCTTGGATATTGCTCTTTATATATTCCATTTCATTTTTGACGATTTCTAATTTTCCTTGATTTATACTTTGCACATTCCAAGCTCTGATCATTACAGATATTTGTAACTTTTTTCTCCTTGTCTTAAGTCAGTCCTCATCAGCAAGTGAAAATCCTGCAGTCTCCACTCCCACAGGCTTTACCATACTCATCCACCACGATCATTTCCACTCCTCAGTGCCCTGACCCAATGGTCCATCTTCCAGCATTATCTCTGACAATGTTCTGCTTTCATTCGTTAGGCCTTCTTCCATTTTAAAAAAATCATTTTATTATGGGCTCATACAACTCTTATCACAATCCATACACACATCAATTGTGTAAAGCGCATTTGTACATTCATTGCCCTCATCATTCTCAAAACATTTCCTCTCCACTTAAGCCCCCCGCATTAAGTCCTCATCCCCCCCCCCACTCCCCATCCCTCATGAGCCCTTGATAATTTATAAATTGTTATTTTGTCATATCTTGCCCTGTCCGACGTCTCCCTTCACCCACTTTTTGGTTTTCTGTCCCCCAGGGAGGAGGTCACATATAGTTCCTTATAATCGGTTCCCTCTTTCCTACCCACTCTCCCTCTACCCTCCCTGCATCGCCACTCACACCACTGGTCCTGTAGGGCTCATCCGCCTTGGATTCCCTGTATTTCCAGTTCCTATCTGTCCTAGTGTACATCCTCTGGTCTAGCCAGACTTGCAAGGTAAAATTCGTGTCATGATAGTGGGAGCGGGGAGGAAACATTTAGGAACTAGAGGAAAGTTGTATTTTTCATCGTTGTTACATCGCACCCTGACTGGCTGGTCTCCTCCCCGAGACCCCTCTGCAAGGGGATCTCCAGTGGCCTACAAATGGGCTTTGGGTCTCCACTCCGCACTCCCCCCATCAGTCACTATGGTAAGATTTTTTGTTCTGATGATGCCTTATACCTGATCCCTTTGACACCTCGTGATCACATAGGCTGGTGTGCTTCTTCCATGTGGGCTTTGTTGCTTCTGAGCTTTATGGCCGCTTGATTACCTTCAAGCCTTTAAGACCCCAGACGCTATACTTTTTGATAGCCGGGCACCATCAGCTTTCTTCACCACATTTGCTTATTTGCCCGCTTTGTCTTCAGCGGTTGTGTCGGGAAGGTGAGCATCATAGAATGCTAATTTAATAGAAAAAAGTATTCTTGCATTGAGGGAATACTTGAGTGAAGGCCCACATTAGGCCTTCTTGCAGTATCTGACAGTGTATCAAAGTCTTGCACAAGGTTTTCATTTACTCCTTCCTCTAAAGTAGGGAGCCGAGTCCTTCTTTGTTGTCTGTTCTTAGTCTGGAAGCTCTGCTGAAGCCTGTTCACTTTGGATGACCCTGCTGGCATTTGAAGTACCAATGACATAGCTTTCAGCATCACAGCAATACACAAGCCACTACAGTACAACAAACTGACAAATTATGATGAATTGGTTAACAGACCTTTAAATAGTCAAGATTTTACATCGTTAGTGAATTATGAGGGTACCTAGTATCTTAATAATATAGCCATGAAAATATCATCACTTGGCAATAATTATTAAATGAAAACAAGGTAAATATGCATATGTAATAGAAATAATACATATTTTAAATATGCATATTTTATATGCATTAGCTATATTAAAGATATCTTATTGCTTTTTTTTAACATTTTTATGTTTGTGGCGATCACACAAATATGAACAGTGTGCACTCACTCATTGAAAAATATTGCTAAATATAGTAGATTTTATTTGTAACTATACTCTGCTTATATTGATTAAAAGATGAAATATTTTAAAAGATTTCACTGGAAGAAGTTGAATGTAAAATCTGCTAATGAAAGATTCCTTACATTTCTTTTTCTCTGGTTATTTGATGAGAATTTTTTAATCCTTGCATATGAATAGAGAAGTATCTTTATAATATTTTTCCAAAATAGCCTAGGAAATAATAATAATAATGATTAATGAAAATCTTTTTTTTTTCCTTAAATATTTTTACTTTTGATTCTTTTCTTCTTCAGAACTAGTGCTTTTAGTACAGTTTGGTAATTATGCAAATGTGTATGATTTTCACATATCAGTTCTATAAAAAACATTGAAGGAAGGAGTTGAGAGAATACTAGTCCAGAGTTTCAGGAAGATATATATCTAAGTTTTTAAGGGCAAGTGTTTATATTTTTCAAGTATCCTAGATTTGGAGATATTATAAAACTTCTTACATTCTTCAAATGCACTACTTGAATAATAATAACACTGATTTCAATTGTTATGGTGCTTGGCTTCTCTAGTACTTCAACCATAAATAGGAATTACGTGTTGTTCAACTTTTGTGATAACACATTTTGAGGAATTAATAGTCTTTATTTTTCTGTGAATAGTATGCAAAATTTATAACAGTTTACTGTGTTTCCTATATTTAAAATTATGCCAGTGATATTAGATGTATAATAATCATTTAGAATCATGTTTAAAACTTACCATAGGGCTTTCTAAAATGTTTGTGTTTGGGTCCTATCCTCAGAAATTTTGCTTTGTTCCATAAAGCATACTTGCTGAAAGTACCATAAAGATTAACAAATAAAAAATAGAACCTTTAGAGATTAGTGACTTGTAAAGTAGGAATTTAAAATACTATATTCAAATCATTTCTGAACAGAAACTTGCATTTATTTGTAATAGCCTTTCTATTATTGTTCAGTAAAATATTTTAAAGGATTAACTTTAATTTGGGAATGTTCTTTGTACTATGATTATTTTTAAATCCCATGTTTTCTATCATGCTCTCTTCAGCCTTGTTTTCTTACTTCAGTAAATGCTTAAATATTTATGATGTGTCAGTTATTGTGCTAGGAATCTGGAATGACTTAAAAAGGCAATAAACACCAAGCTAGCCTGGAAATTCTCATCTCAGAGACAGAAACTGAGAATTGATAACTACATAATATATTGAATGAGAAACCTATTTGAGGTAGTAGAGAAGACTTCATAAAACATTTGTAGGAGCTCCTAAAAGATGAATAGACTTTACCAAGGAGATGAAAGAGAATGGCATTCCAGTTAATGAGAACTTCATTTACAAAGAAATAGAAGGATAAAAGAGACTGGTTTGATAAAAGAATTGGGTGTTGGATGAGTTGTGGAAGATAAGGGTTGATCAGATAGGTTAGAGCCAGACTGGGAGGAGACTTTTATCTTTTGATTTAATTTATTTTAATATTTAACTGAGAGTACTAAATTGTGGTGTCAAGAAGTAAAGATGATTTTGAGATATTTTAAGAGGAGAATTGGTAGGACTTAACTAGTTGGATCCAAGTGAGGAGACTTAACATTGAACTAAAGGTAAAGGAGTTAAGAGCAACTAGTTGGAGGAGTTAAGGAAAATGCAGAATTTAATGAAATGTGATATCTACAATCCTCAACGGTGCTTCAGTAAATAAACAAGGACCTTCTAATCCAAAAGCCTTTTTAAAAACCTTTATCTGTTTTAACAGTATTTCAGCATAAGTACACTCTCCTTTCTCACCATCTAATACCATGTTTACATGTGTCCCTTTATAAAAATAAAGCAGTGTGATCTGGTAGTCTACAATCAGTGCCCATGTGTGATTTAAAAATCTACTTTGAGTAGTTAAAACTATGGAAACAGATATGTGCTGAAAGGTTTATATATAACAAACTTTATATTATAGTCTTATATTTATGTATATGATTAGTCATATCTAATGACAAAAAAGGCAAGAGATCTAAATGTTCTCAAAAAGGGATGAATTAAATGTTATGCTATATTTCTTTGCTGGATTGGTAAACTTAAAAAGGATGAGCTGTTGTAATAAAGAGCCCAGGAACCCTGGGTGGTGTAGTGGATTCCATGTTGGGCTACTACCCTCAAGGTCAGCAGTTTAAAACCACCAGGCACTCTTTTGGAAAAAATATGAGACTTTCTACTCCTGTAAACAGTATTGGAAACCCACAGGGGCAATTCTTTTCTGCCCTATCGGGTCACTATGAGTTTGACTCGACTCAATGGCAGAGTTAGTGAATAAAGAGTCCTCATAATAATTCAGAGGAACCCTGGCACCATAGTGGGCGACTACATGTTGGGCTCTAACAACAAGGTCAGCCGTTTGCTCCCATCAGCATCTCTGAGGGAGAAAGACAAGGTTTTCTATCCCCATAATGATTTACATCCTCGAAAACTCAATGGGGCAGTTCTACTTTCTCCCAAATGTTAGAATTGACCTAATGTCAGTGAGTGAGTGAATAATAATTTTATGGTTTAAAGATTTTTTTGTCTTTATTTCTTAATTTATGTAAAATAGATGTTTCAGATTAGGTAGAAGCTCTATTTCAAGTAGAACACAGGTTTCTTTAACCCTATTTCTTTTTTATAATTTAGAGCATTATAGTCTAAGCGGGGATGTTTTACCCTACTTCTTTTTTATATCTTAGAGCTCCATTGTCTAACCTGGGATGTAGCACATCCATATTCTGGCTGTAATGAAAATGTTTTTGCTAAGATAATCAGTGCTGACATTATTGGTACAGCCAGTGGGACTTTTTCATCCTTGTATTACTACTCTGTAACATTTGATGCTGCTAATCATTTCTTTATTCAACTTTTTCCTCCTTCGGCTCCTTTATGTGGGTTCCTTATTTTCTATCTGAGTATTCACTCTTTGTGTTATTTTCATGTGCCTTTCCTATTGCACAACCTACAAAAGTTAGTGTTTTTTAGTAGTCTGTCTTTGGCCCGTTTACATTTATGTGTGCATCCATGATGATTTCATCCATGCCACTAGCCACTTGATGACGGATTCTAAATCTGCTTCTCTGGCCTGAAAACATTTCTTTAGAGGTCTGTTATCTGTATGCATAATGCCTTTATCTGAATACTCTGCAAGAAATTAAAATTTGACAGATTCAAGACTGAATTCTCTTCCTTCTTAAGTTGGCTTTCTAATTTGTACTTCCTTTCATAGACACCCAAGATAAAATCTGGGAAGTGAACCTCAGTAAATTTCTGTGCCCTCTTCTCCTCCAATCTCAGTGAGATTGGAGCATTTTATTAAATATGCTATTTTGCATTACTTACATTCTCCTTTTACCCCTTACCTCATTGCCACAGTCTTGGTTCAGGCCAAGACTATTTTATGAGCTTCTCATGGGGTCTCTGTCTCCATTCAGAGTCCCTTCCAATCTTGCTTATTGATTAAATAGGTCAGTGATTTTCTTCAATTGGCCTGTGGCTGTGTGTTTTCAATTGTATAACATCTGGCACAGTGCCTAGTGCAATTCAGCTGTTAATAAATACTTTATACTAATGATAATCACAAGTGGAGATACTGTGAATAAAGATAAAACCAGAGTAGTAATTATATTAATTAAGTACTTATTAGCATAACCCTGAAAGAATATTGGGAGAAAATTAAATATAACTTTGACATGGAAAAAGTCATGGAACTAACGAAAATAAAAACTTGGTTCACCGTTGAATATAACCTGCAATTTTAGTCAGAGAAATCAAGAAGTTTGTTGCAGATAGCACTGTGTAGAGAAAAAAAGAACATACTTCCCAACTCAATCAGTTTATTAATCTAACATCTGTTCCTTTAAATTTGGATAAAACCATATAGACCCAGCCAAGGCAGCAGGTAACAGAATGCCATAGACTGCATATTCTTGTGCTGGTCAGTTAACCGAGATTCTTCTTGGGCACCTGTTTTGTCATCTGATCTCTGATGCTCCTTCAGATGCTCCTTTGTATTTTCCCTGACTCCAGCTTTCTATTGGACTTCTTCACTCTATTTGCTCACCTCATTTTCATGTGTTCAGAGCTTCAGGTGAAACATTTCCATCTCTATTCCTTATTCATGGGCTATGGCTCTGGAGATGAGAGAAGTATTTGAGTATGGTTAACAACTATTTTTTCAAAATAAGATGGGTATGTGTTGGTATGTATGGCACCAAGCAGGAATTCTGCCCAATCTGTAAGGTTAATAGTAATTATCTTCCTTCTCCTTCTATATAACATCTATTGTATTTTCACTATGTGTATTTGTCTTACTCCATTTAATCCTGACAGCAATCCTATGAGATAGGAACTCTACCTTATCTGTGAGGAAACTGAAATCCAGCGATGTTATGTTTGACTAGTGTCAGCTAGTAAATGGCAGGGCTGGATTAAAACATAAGCATAATGCTTTCAGAAACTCTGCTCATTATCTCCACCCTTCATTAATTATTAGAAGAGGGCATAATATAAGAGGTACATATATAGTTATAACAAAAATAAAGGAGAGGCTTTAAAAATGTATTAAACTTCAAGATGTGTGAGGCATCATCATGAAGGAAAAGGTAGTTCTGTCTTTAAGTAGTTCTGTGATGTTGGGTAAGTAGCATAACCTCTCAGTAGGCCAGCTTTGTCATGTATAGAGTTTCAAAGTCCCTTTAAAATTTTTATCAAATTCCAATTAAAAAATTAATTTCATGCTTTGTAATTCCTTTCTTCCTCTCTATTTAGTAGTGATACATTACTGTTGTATCATCTGAAAATCTCAATTTTGCATTTAAATCACACAAATTATTTATAAGCTTTGTTTATGTCACCATAGAAGTCCATTATGTTTTAGTATGTGAATTTTAATCTCTTATGGAACAAATCCATGGGGTTTAGTGGTGCAGTGGTTAAATGCTCCATTGCTAACCTGAAGGTCAGCAGATCAAACTCACCAAGTGTTCTACAGGAGAAAGATGGAGCAGTCTGCTCCAATAAAATTTTACAACCTTGAGAATTATTTGGGATAGTTCCACTCTGTCCTGTAGGGTTGCTAATGAGTTGTAATTGATTTGATTACAATGGGTCTTTATGGGCATAGAACAAACCAGATTCTCTTAAACAAACAAACAAACAAACAAAAAAGTTCAAGGAGTCAATAGGCCAATCAATTCTAGATCTATTATATATTTACTATATCATTGCTTATGTGTGAGCCCCTGTACAATCTTAATGTTAGTCAGTTGAACAAACATTTATCCTAAGCTTCAGAAAGTTTACAGAAATGTTCACTGTGTAGTATCTTGAAACTTAGTCTTTGAGAATTTGAATTTTTATAAGATAATAAAATATCAAGACACTATTAGGAAATATTCTATTTTTGTGTCAGAGTTTCAACATAAACCTAGACACATAGAGATTTCAAAAATTTAAAATTTTCACAATATTCCTAATTCCAGGAGATCTTTTTATAACTTATAAATATGTATATGTATATATGCAATGGTTCAAGAAACAAAGGTTTTCTTTATTACATGTTATGCACTGTAATCCACCACTTGTCTGTCAGTTTGTCTTCTGTGGTGGTTTGTGTGTTGCTATGATGCTGGAAGATATGTCACTGTTACTTCAAATGCCAGCAGGGCCACCCAAAGTGAACAGATTTCAGTCGAGCTTCTGGACTAAGAACTGATTAGGAAGAAGGAATCAATTACCCAATTCAGAGAAGTAGCTACTGAAAACTTTATGAATAGCATGGGAAAATTGTCAGATGCTGAAGGCCTAATGAATGGAAGCAGAACATTGTCAGAGATGAGGCCAGGAGATGGACCCCTCAAGTTGGAAGGCCTTCGAAATGTGACTGAGGAGGAGCTGCTTTCTCAAAGGAGAGTCAAGCATGGTGACGTAAATGGAGTAAAGTCTGTGGGAGTAAAGCCTCAGGATCTACATTTACATGACTCAAAATGAGAAGAAACTGCTGCAAAAACCTATTAATAATCAGAATTTAGAATGTACATTATGAATCCAAGAAATATCTTAGGTATTGGTGAGTTAGAACAGCCTGGGATTGGGCATTTTGAATTAAAAAATCATATAGTTTACTATGGTGGGAATAACAAAATGAAGAGGAACGACGTGGTATTTATTGCCACAAGGATCACTTTAAGATCGATCTTAAAGTACAATGCTGTCTGTGATAAGATAATGTCTATCCAACTTCAAGGAAATCTAGTTAATACAACTATTATTCAAATTTATGCATCAACCACTAAAGCTAGTGATAAATAAATGGAATAATTCTACCAATGTTTTTTATCTGAAATTGATCAAACATGCAATGAAGGTGCATTGATAATTATTGGTGACTGGAAAGCAAAAGTTGAAAACAAAAAGGAACAGTAGTTGGAAAATATGGTCTTGGTGATAGAAATGAAGCTGGAGATCGAATGAATTTGGCAAGACCAGTGACTTGCCCTCGCAAATACCTTATTTTAACAACATAATCAGCAACTATATACTTGGATTTCTCCAGATGTAATTTACAGACACTAACTTGACAATATCTGTGCAAAGAGACAATAGAGAAGATCAGCACCACCAACTAAACACGAGCCCAGGGCTGACTGTGGAACAGATTATCAATTGTTCATATGTAAGTGCAGGTTGAAGCTGAAGAAAACTGAAGTAAGTCCACAAGAGCCAAGATATGACTTTGAGTATATCACAACCTGAATTTTGAGATCTTGTCAAGAACAGATATATGCACTGAACACTAATAAGAGAAGACCCCATGAGCTGTGGAAGGCATCAAGAACATCATTCATAAAGAAAGCAAAAGGTCATTAAAAGAAAGAAGAGATCAAAATAAGTTGGTCTTGCCAAATTCTATCTAACCATCTCTATCACCAAGACTATATGGAGAAGACAATTAAAATATTATTATGAAATGTGCAAAGACCTAGAGTTAGAAAACCAAAAAGAAAAAAAACATGCCACCATATCTTAAACTGAAAGAATTAAATTCGAGCCTCAAGTTTCAACACTGATAGAGTCTTTGGGCAAAATGTTTAATGATACCAGAGGATTAAAAGATGGAAAGAATACACAAGAGCCATTGTACCAGTAAGAACTGGTGGACATACCAACATTTCATCAGCAACATTTCAGAAAACAAGGCACCAAGAATTGGTAGAATACCATTTGAAATGTTTCAACAAAGTGATGAAGCACTGGAAGCACTCCCTTGCCTATGCCAGGAAGTTTGGAAGACAACTTCTCAACTAAATGACTGGAAGACATACATATTTGTGCCCATTATAAAGAAGAGTGACCCAATAGAGTGCTCAAATTATAGAACAGTATCATTTCTATCATGTGCAAGTAAAATTTTGCTAAAGATCATCAAACAACAGTTGCAGCAGTACATTGACTGGGAGCTGCCAGAGGTTCACGATGAATTAATGAATTCAGAAGAGGACATGGAACAAGGTGTATCATGGCTAATGTCAGATGGACCTTAGGTGAAATCAGAAAATGCTGGAAAGATGTTTACTTGTGTTTTATTGACTTTGCCAAGGCATTTGAATGTTTGGATCAAAAGAATGGAAACTCCAGAATACTTCATTGTACTCATGAGGAACTTATACATGGATCAAGAGGGAGTTGTGTGAACAGAACAAGAGAGTACTGCATGGCTCAAAATCAAGAAAGGTGTTCATTGGGTTGTGTTTTCTTACCATGTTTATTCAATTTATATACTCAGCGAATCAACAGAGAAACTGGATTATATGAAGATGTATGTGGCATTAGGATTGGAGGAAGGCTTAATACAACCCGTGATAAGCAGATGACACAACCTGGCTTGCTGAAAGTCAGGAGGACTTAAAGCATTTGCTGGTGAAGATCAAGGATTCTAGACTTACCATATATACTTGTGTATAAGCCGAATTTTTCAGCACATTTTTTCCAGCATATTTTTAATGCAGTTTTTGTGGTAAAATTAGGTGTGTTGGCTGATATTCGGGTTGGCTTATACTAGAGTATATATGGTAAGTGTGGATTACAACTCAATGTAAAGAAGATCAAAATTCTTATAACTGGACTAATCAATAGGTAACACCATGATAAATGGAGAAAAGATTGAATTTGTCAAGGATTTTATCTTGCTTGGATCACAATCAGTGTTCATGAAGGCAGTCAAGAGATCAAAGAATGTGTTGCATTGGGTAGATCTGCACAAGACATCTTTAGAGTATGGAAGACTGAGATATGCCCTACTCAAGCCATTTTCTTTTCAATTGCCTCATATGTGCTTGAACTTTGGACATTGAATAAAGAAGATCGGAGAAGGATACATTCATTTGCATTATGGTGCTGGTGAAGAATCTTGAAAGTACCATGGACTGTCAAAAGAACAAACAGATCTGTCTTGGAAGAAACAGTCAAAGGTCTCCTTACTGGGAAGGATGGTGAGATTTTTGTCTTATGGACTTTGAACATATTGTCAGGAGAAGACAGTTCCTGGAAGAATATATCATGCTTAGTAAAGTTCAGGGGCAGGGGTGAAAAAAGGAAGGCCCTTTATATATGATTGGCGTAGAGACTGCAACAGTGGGCTCCAACATAAGAACATTTGTGAAGCTGGTACCAGGCAGTTTTTATTTTGTTCATAGGGTCCCTATAAGCCAAAATGGACTTGATGCCATCTAACAATAGCAACAACCAGTCATGATGCTACATTCTTCTTCATATAATCTAGCTTCTCTGATTACTTGTTCAGCATACAGATTGAATACGTATGGTGAGAGGATACAACCCTGACACACAACTTCCCTGATTTTAAATGATACAGTACTGATCTGTTTGAACAACTGCTTCTAGGTCCATGTACAGGCTCTGCATAAGCACTATGAAGTGTTCTGAAATTCCCAGTTCAAAAGGTTATCTGTAGTTTGTTTATAAGACTGTAAATCTTTTTGGTAGCCTCATTTTTCTCCTGTGGAGTAACTTGTGGGTTTGAACTGCCAACCTTGTGATTACCAGTCAAAGGCCTGTTTCCTTAGGCCTACCACTTTTTTTAAGGAAAGAAATGATTTCTATGAGGAAGACACAGAGAGAAAGGTTCATTCTAATGGCCACAAATTATTGTCTTAGTTTTGACCAATTTTTCCCTTTGCCTGTTGGGGCCTAAAGATAATTTAGATGACTTGTAGCCTCTTCTCTCTAATCCTCCAGATATCTTATCTGAGACGTTCATCCATGCATGTTCACCTCACACTGTTTTAGTGAATAATTATTACCATATATACTCTTGTATAAGCTGAGTTTTTCAGCACATTTTTAATGCAGTTTTTGTGGTAAAATTAGGTGATATTCGGGTCGGCTTATACTTGAGTATATTCCATAAAAGATTGCACAGCTCATAAGTACTTTGAAAACTTTAAGTTTGTAAATCACTTTTTCTAGAAGTATATCAGAAATCTTTTAATACATAGCAATTCAGCATATTTACAAACACGTATTTCCTCTAGCTTTGTTTTACAGGTTTAATTTGTCTTAACATTACTCTTTGTTAAAAAATAAAATGAAGAGTCAAATTTTTACTGTTACTCTGAAACATTTTAGAAGAAGACATCAAGTTTTAGAGCATAATAGTTTTGTTGTGTCTGAAATATACTGGCTTGCTGGCTCTTGCATGCCGAGCAAGCAATTTCTCGTTTAACTCTAGTTGCATGCTTGAGACTGATATGTTAATACAGTTTGACATAAAAGGAGTACTTTTAAACATTATATTCTCCTTGATCTAGCAAACAGCTGAACATAATGTTTTGTTCACAAATATTCTTTTTAAAGAGGGCTTTTATGTAACTGGAACAAAACAGAAATAAAGTACTACACTGAAAATTGAATTTGATAGTTACACAGCTCTTTCTTATCTCTCTGTAAAACTCATGGTATATAATTTTAACATGGGCCCTTTTATAATAATAACAAATGGTGAATGTTTTTACTCACCTGTATACCATTTCTAAGTGTATTTATGTCCATTATACAGGATACTGCATTTGGATTGAGTAATATAAAATAAATAGAAGATAAGCCACACCTCTGATAATTACATACTTATTTCTACCTAATTGTTTGGATGAGATTCATAATGGCTCTTGTACTAAAGTTACCTTTATTAAATTACCTAATAACATTGCTAATATGATCCCTTTTATTACAGAGGAAAATCCTCAAGAAGAATCACAGGAGAAGAAAAGTTTGAGTGAAAAAGTTTCTCTCTACAGAGGTGACATCACAGTACTAGAGATAGATGCTATAGTCAATGCGGGTGAGTAGTAATTTTTCTGTGACTTATTATATATGTATTTACTGTTTAATTCTGGTCATAAATAGGAATGAGGTGTTTTAGGGAAAAGTTTTCTTATGTATTTCTCATATTTATTTAAGAAACTGAAGATATATTTTATATATGTGCTGGAGTTCATGTTCTGACTCTATAAGATATATAGTTCATTTTGAGACCAGGGTATTAGATCACTGAATTGTTGATGGATTACTGTAGAAAATCTTTAAAATGATCCTTAGTGTCTGTGTTCTACTCTGCAGTCTATAAATAGGAGCTTAAAATTTTAAGTGGTTTTATATAAACTACCAGGCTCTTGTATATTTTTGTAATTTCTAGCCATTGATCCTAGTTCTGTCCTGGAAAGTACAATTGATGACATTTACCTTCTCTCCACATTACTTGAAGGCACTCTCAGGAGCTCTTCTGTTCTTGTCGTGAACATAAAATTAAACTTGTCTTGCTAGCACCCTCAATAGCAGTAACAACAGTCTTTCTTCCTTTTTTAAAAATTGAATGCACAGACTGGTATCTTTTTCACTTCTTACGTCACCACGTAAAGCAATGTGTTTCTTTTATAGCCCTCCTAAACACTGGTACTATATAATTGCTAATTGAACTGAAAATACAACAGAATGTCTAACACCTCTGGCCAATATTAAACAGCACATTCAGCATTGACACAGTGAACCAATTTGGCACTGGTTTAAAAAGTATTATTTGGTCAATGCCTAAAAAATGTTTTATTACATTTTATTAAAAATAAAATAAAATTATGCCATAATAACTATCTGTGATGGCTTATTAATATTCCCTACTTCATACATCATATCCTCTAGATTCTAATATCTATTGTGTTGGTTACATAGGAACTCATGAATAACGTGTTTATTAAGGATGGTAACAGGTTGTGAGAAATGCTCAGGGTAGTTGTTTACCAGGACATGTTACAAACTTTCAGGTCTGCTAATAAATGGCCAAAGGGGCACACCACTCTGCTGTAAGCCTCAGCAGGAAGGCATTCAGCTCAAGTTTCGTTGGTCAGCAAACTCAATTTCCAGAATTAAGTGCCCAGAAACACCCGACTTCAGTAATCCTCAACTGGAATGCACTCAGGTCCACTTCCACAAGGCAGGATATCTAACTTCCCCAATTAGTGCCCACAGGCACCATGCTCTGTAAGGCAGACCCCTGCCCCCAAAAAGACCCCCCTAAACAAAAACAAAACAAAACAAAACCCCACTCATTTAACTTGATCCCTGGGTTGGGAAGTCCATCATTCTGTTCCATGCTCTGGCTCCTGGTTCTGCCACTGCTCCTCTGATGGTATAGCTGTCTCTGAATCCAGGAGGCTCGCTGCACAGGGGTTTCAGGTCCAAAGGACACACTCCACTCCTGGCTCTTGCTCGTAATGAGAGCCCTCTTCCTGCTTCTCAGAGAGCTCATTTTATACACACCAAGATGCCATTACAGGGCATCTTGTAATTGTAATTACTCACAGGCTAATCCTATTAGTATCTTCCCCCACCTTCTTACCATATCCACGCAGAGAAAGGTCATTTGGTGGGAGTTAGAGACTTTGGCTGGACGCCCCATGTTAAATAGTTTGCTGCCCCTGTACTGTCCCATCACTATTTTAGTTCTATCATATTTTATCTTGTCCTCACCCATGTGTATAATGTTTTCATAGCTGCCATCACAGTGTATAAGGATATGACAAATGAACCTGAAGGTCAGCTAAATGTTTCACTCACTCCTCAAAATCATTTGGCAATGGTGGCTCAGCACTAAGACTGTGATGATTGTAACTTGGCCATGGTCTGCATCTCACATTTGCGTTACTCAGGTACTTGAACTAAATAAAACCTAGGCTAAGTCTTCTGCACATTTGTTTCTTCTCTGTATGGTATTATGCATACTTGATATGTTTTTAATTAATTTGATAATTCATTTGTTTATTTTTAAACAATTTAATTAATATACAATTAACATATTTTGATAATGCAATCACATTCATGCAAATTGTGCAACTCTCAGTACAATCAAGTCCAGTATATTTCTTCCTCTGTGTACCCACACATTTTCTAAGTAGTACCTTACACAAGATAAAGCACAAGTTGTAGACCCAAATGACTGAGGTTCAAACTCAGGTTCTTATACTCAGCACCATTTTTTGTTTAAACTTTTTATTTTTAAGCAAATATAAGATACTGCACCTTTGTGAGTTTCTTCCAATGGTGACATATGTTTTAACCTACATTCATTTGAGAGTGTGACTTGTCTCTGTGTGTTTTCCCCTATCCAATTTTATTTCAAATGTAGATTTCTATAATCACAACCACAGTCAAAATATAATACTCTATCATCATCACATGAGAACTTCATTATTCTACTCTGAGGCAATTGTGTGTGGGCCGCTTCTGACCTGGGTACAAGGGAGAAGCAAATCCAACTCTACACCAGCCCAAGGTCAATTGCCACAAGGCAGAGGTCAGATATACCTCCACTTTTCAAAGTTCTTTACCCTAATCTGACACTAACCATCCTTTCCAGGATACTCTACTTCTCTGCTCCATTCAATAATTCATTGCAATGGCTACATAGAACTCAAAAAGGTTTATTAGGGCATTTCACAGGTTACCACAAGCTAGGATCAGAAAACATTAAGGATACAGTCCTCTTGTCCACAGCACCTTTTCTCAGTCATGCCAGCAGCCACATTTCTCTTTCCAGTCCTCAGCTTCTCAATGATGGGGTCCTCTGGCCTCTGCCTTGTTCCATGGGCCAGGAAGCACCATTATGCCTCACAGTCTCTGTGCCACACCTCTGCTCTGCCTCAGTCCTGTTGCTGCTTCTCTTGTGTATCTCATGTTCTCAGTGCTGTGGTCCTATTGCCTCTGTGGTTTCTGCCACTTTAGGTAGGGATCTCCCACCTATTCTGATGGTGGCTCTTATATCTTGATGGTTTGGGAATTTCCTATTTCTGCTTCTTCTATGGCTCTCTTATGCTCACAAGAATGATAAAACTGCTCTGTCTTCCCCGCACTAGGAGCAGCTCATCTGCTACTGCCTCTCATCCCCTAAAAATGTACGCCTGCGCCAAATTCGTCTCCACCCCTTCCCTGGTCAGGAGCACCTCCCAGCTGCTTAGCCGACCACTGTTTGTGTTGGTGCAGAAATGGCCCGAGACACTGACAGACAAGCGCTTCAGCAGCTTGACAGCCCCACGTTCCCAGACCTCACTTATCCCTAGTTGCAGCTTCCAAACCAGCACCGTCTCAAGGGGCATTGACACAGCCGCCATTGCGGCCGGGGGCGGCCGCAGTTGGAGCGGCAGGCTCTGGAGCTGGCATTGGGACTGTGTTTGGGAGTCTCATCATTGGTTATGCCAGGAACCCTTCTCTGAAGCAGCAGCCCTTCTCCTACGCCATCCTGGAATTTGCCCTCTCGGAGGCCATGGGGCTTTTCTGCCTGATGGTGGCCTTCCTCATCCTCTTCGCCATGTGAAGGAGCCTTCTTCACCTCCCATAGTTCTCTGTCCCACGTCTCGTCTGCCCTATATGTTGCTTTCCCTGCACCTCCCCAGGCGGCCCGGGGAAAGAAACTGGCTCAGGGTTTGACAGAGGGAAGACAAATAAATACTGCATTAATAAAGAAAAAAATGATAAAAGTGACCAATTCTTCCTATTAGTGTTTTATACACTCTATTTGCATGATCCCACCAAATCTTTTGGTAAGCGTTACAAAGACGTGGATAGAAGAGTCATAGTTAAGCAATTTTACTTTACCACATACTCCTTTGTGTTCTTACTCCCCTCACCATCCTCCTCTCTGTTCTCTATTGTTTGTCATTTTAAGACCATCATATGAATAAAATAATACATCATATAACACTTTGCTTGCCTTTTTCTATATATAATTCTCTTGAGTTTCATTCAAGTTTTACAGGTGTAAGGAGTTCATTCATTTTTATTGCTGGGTATATTGCATGAGTATGCAGTATAAAGGCAAACAAGTAATCAGTTGCTATGCAGAACTTTGAAATTCTCTTCAGAGCTATATCTAAGATGCTAGGGTCAAAAGAAAGACAGACAAACCAGGGAAGCAGGTGAGTGCATGGTGCAACTTGGAGGCACATGTATCGAGAGTGCTTGGAACAAATACAGGCGGAGGCAGGATCATGGAGTGCTTTGTATCTCACATTCAGATGCTCACACTTTTTTTTCCTTTCTATTGGAGAAGGTGGGAATTCTTTGAAGAATTTTTCAGAGTTCTGATGTAATCAGATAGGTGTCAAAAAGAAATATTTGATAGCAGTGTGATGAATAAATTAGGGAGAGATTAACTTGTGGTGGAAAGTAGAAGCAGAGATGGAACTTATTTGTACTAAATAGTTAAACTGAACTATGTCTGATAATCTCCCCCTAGCTCATTACCTGTAATGTTGGTGTTTCTGACTTTCCCCCTCTAACTCTGGGATGAGTCTTTGTTAATTCTGGTTCGAAGCTAGTTTGATTCAGACTTAGTATGACTACACAAGATCAGGGAAAAACATTTTTTAAAATCCTCCTAAATATAAGTACATTTATTCTTTCAAAATTAGAAATTTTCCTAACTTGTCCATAGGCATTTCTAAGGCATTGCCCATTTGGCTTTCCCAAACTTTTCCACTAAAACTCTTCTTACCGTGTCCGCATAAGATCTTTTTTTCTGGATTTCTCCGTCTCATTTAGTACTGTTGATATTTAATATTCTTTTAGTTCAAGAATCCATACTCGGCAGGCTCTTCTCATTAGTTTTACAGGCACAAACTTAAAAGCCACATCATTTCTCACCTAGAATATTGCAGTAGATGCCTGATGGCTTTCCCTTCAACTTCACTTGTTCTCCAGATGCAGTCAGATTGCTCTTTATAAAAAGCAAATCTTCTCATGTTATTTTTCTGTTTGCATAGTTTTAATGGCTCTCCATTTGATAGCATCAGAGACTCATTCTTTAATCTGGTTTTCAAGGCCCTGCCTCAGTATCCTTCAGAGAAATCTTTTGCCACTGACTTACACTTTGTGCCCCCTTTCCGACTCATCCTTATCTCCTACGAGTTCTTTTCTGGGGAACTCTGACTAATGCAGCACTATATAATTCCTAGAATATATCCACAGTTAGTAATGATAGCAAAATCATACTACTTAATTCTTGAGCACCTACTGAACAAGTGCAGGGATGATCCGTGGAGCACAAGTTTATATTCTGAAAATAGAATCAGAAAAAGCTGGATTGATCAGATCCATCTTTATTGGGGAACTTACACACAAAGATCCGTGGCAAGATTGTTTTTTTCCGGCTTGGTACATAGAACCGTTAATACTTTTATAATAGCGTTTTATGCTGTCTTGTCAGTTGCCTTCCCGTCAGGTGTTTTCTGGGCTGGGTTTTTCTGTTTTCTGAGCTCTCAGAGATCCAGCCTTCTGGCCTGCAGCTTTTGTGCCAAGATTTTCACAAAGGCAAAGCCTGAGTTAATTGTGTCGCAGTCTGTGGAGTCTGGCTTTATATAATTAGTGCTTATGTATAAAGATGCATAGAGAGAGCCAGGGGAAAAACACATCAAATATTTGATGGATTGCATTATTTTTGTACTAGTTAATGGGTTTCAATTGATGTTACCATGAAATCAGGTGTTTGGTGTGATTTTTCCTAGTGCAGGTCAAGGCCTTGTTAATTACTCTGATTCTCTTCAATCTTGTATTGTCTACGACCCTCATAATTCTTATATCAGAAAAATGATTTTTTATGAATAATTATTGCAAGATAATTATGAGTGTTTTTCAAGACTTACATACTGATAGACAAATATATGAAGGCATAAAAGAGTTTATATCTTATGTCCCACAAAATTTAGGGACTATAATATTTACTTTAATTGTTTTCAGGAAATATTATTGAATTATGAAATTTTAAAAGTCAAGTAATTACCACCTTGTTGATCAAATAGGTTGGCATTAACTCAATGGCAGCTAAAAAAAGCAACAATCAAGGGTAAAGGAACTAAACATTACTAGTGTACATTTTACTTCATTAATTGTAAATGTCATAATTAAACCAAATTTTGAGATGATTTGATAGCCATTTAATAGCTGGATATACTTTAATTAAGAATATATGATGTAGAAGCTGCCTTTTATATTTTGTAAATCAGGTTGGGAATGAATTTTATAGAAGAAATTTTTATGAGGGCAGGTCCAAAAGTAGAACATTCTTTAGAAGCAAGAAGGGTGAGGCTTAAATGACTGGTCATTTGGAGAAATCCATTACAAACTAGAGGGACAATGAGGTGCAAGACCGTCAATGAGATGGACTGACACGATGGCTACACTAATAGGCTTTAAAATCTTTAACATAGGAAGGATTGTGAGGATAAGGCAGTAGTAGACAGTATTTTATTCTGTTATGCATAGGGTCACTATGAGTCAGAACTGATTTCAATGAATCTCACACTATTAATAACAACAAAAATATTGCTATAAATGTACAGAAACATTGAATAACCATATCAAAATGCACAGGTATTATTTAACAGATTCTTTATCTTGTCGATAGACTTCTGAAGGAGGTAGTTGCATCTGTGTAACTTCCCTGAAGAAGTCTGTGCTCTTTGATCTGCTCCACATAAAAATGGCAGCTTTGTCAACCTAGGGGACTCGAATCCTGTTCCGTCTCAATATTTTTTGAATTTTGGGAACAAAATGAAGCCTGAAAGGAAAATATCAGAGCTGTAAGTTAGAAGGGATAAAGTTACTTAACAAAATTTTCATAGGACAGCCATTGATACCCTCAAAGAATAAGCAGATGCATTATTAAATGTAAAAAAAATATATATATATATCCTAGAACAATACTCTTGACCTTTTTTCTCACCAATACATATTTTAAATTTTTTAAAACTTTGTACTAATAAGTCCATGTGATCATTCTATGTATTCTGGAAAAACTTATCAAGAATACTCCATTGAAATCTCAAAACACAGTCATTAAAGTCTTCTGAACTGACATCTCTTCCTTAATTTAACTAGCCCAACAGTTTCCAACAGAAGCCACTGTTGTTGTTTTTAAGACTTTTAAAAATTGTGAATTTAGTGGGGGGTTATATTTCAGATCATCATTTTGTATTGCACACTTTAGAGTATTTATCCAACTCCCAAATAGCTTGCCCACCCCTACTTTAATGTATCTCTCTTGCAGCATCCTATCTCCCCCTTCCCTAAACCAGCACCTATGGGCCTCTAGCCTATTGTTTCATCTTCTGTTCCTTGCCCTACCCCCACTGGTAATCCTGAAAGTCTGTTTCTTTTGCTTTGACAACCTTCGTTTTTGATTTTTTTTCTCTTTGTAACAGGGATCTTATATGATATTTGTCTTTTTGTGATGGCCTAATTTCACTCAGCATAATGTTCTCCAGGTACATCCATGACATGAGGTGCAGAAGTCAGTTTTGATTGAACCTTGTTCTCTGGATTAACTTGATAAATCCCGTACTCATCCCTACTTGCATGTGGTTGTATAAAATTGTCTTCATTCACTTCATTTTGTTTAAAAGCTAGCTGATCTTCTTGGAATACTTTTGTACCTGTGGAGCCACAGTTTACTGAGCCTAAGGGAGTTACTTAAATTTGGAAGTGCTGAACTCTGTGAGATCCTAACTACAGTAGCTATCACACCAGTGTGCATTCTATTGTCTCTTACTAGTTTCTGGACCTCAGCTACACTGTCTTCCTTTGTCAAAGTTGATGGTCTTCTCTACCTTACTTAAAATAAATGATCCTTATAGAAGCTGTTATTTTAGATAGGGCAGCATTCCTGTAAGCTTATTGTAAAGTTTAAATTATTTGGGAAAATATCTACTTGCGTTTCATTAAAATTTTGATATTAAGTCTGTCTCAAAATATTTTCTGTCTCACAGAAAGTATCTTTTTTTTTTTTGGTACTCTAATGAGAACAATGCAAGTATATGAAGCGGCTTCAAGAATTTTATGGAAGAATTCTCTTGAATTTTTAAAACTTTTTATTGTGAAAGGTGGGGGGTTACATTTCAGTTAATCATTTCATCATATTTAACAACTTAAACTACTTATCAAACCATCTAAGAGCTTACCCTGCCCCCTCCTTTTTCTGTCTTCTTTCTTGTAAAATACTATCCCACATGCTTTCACCCAAGTTAAAATTCTATTAACTTTTAATTCCATTTTATCCATGAATTTTTTTTAAAAAACCTTGCATTAATGAGAGAACTTATCAGCAGTTATTCACTAATTATAGTCTAAACATGTTTGTTTGGAATAAACACATGAATGTGTGGACAGAAATCTTAGTTGCAGTTCTTTTTGGATTTGCCCTCATAATTATGCTGTCAAATTGATTTGTCTTTTTCTTATTGGTGTCTAACTTTGGTTTTGAATTCAGAATGACTTTTCCCAACCAAAATTCAGATTGTCACTAAATATTTTTCTTTACTTCTTTTCAAATTTCTTTATATTAAAACCAATTCCAAAGGTATGCTAATAAGAAATGTGAAGCAGTAATATATCTATTTTAAATTATATTTATCATATTTACCTTTTATTGATTTATTTAATAATTTTAATGGTAACAGGTATGTTTATTTTACACTTCAGATCATCAACTATTCATCATTCGACCTAATAGTTTACCCTTCACCCACTCTTTGATTTCCCTTCTCCCTCTTCCATTTCACCAGAGTGAACACCCATCAACAGTCTAGCCCACTGCTTTACCTTCCCTCTTTTACTCAAACCCCTATGGCAAACTCCAGTCTGTTATATAAAAATCTTTATCTTTCTTCTTCTTCTCCTCCTCCTGCACCTCCTCTTCTTTTTCCACCAGTGATATCATATAATTTTCATTTTTTGTGATTGACTAATTGCACTCAGCATAATGTTCTCCAGATCTATTCATGCCATTACATTCTTCAGCGTTTCCTCATTGTTTTTTAGTGATACATAGTATTCTATTGTATGCATCTATCAAAATGTCCTTATTCTTTCTTTTAATGATGGGAATTTGGGCTATTTCCATTTTTTCCCACACTTGTCTCTCAGTGTGCCCTACTGTGGTGACATGTGTATTGCTATGATGCTGGAAGCTATGCCACTGGTACTTGAAATGCCAACACGGTAACCCAAAGCAAACAGGTTTCAGTGGAACTTCCAGAAAACAAAGGAGGAATCAGCTGCCCACTTTGGAGAAAGCCACTGAAAATCTTAATTGTCAGATACTAATGCCTAATGAATGGAAGCAGAACATTGTTGGGGACAGTGCTGGGGAGTGGACCCCTTGGGGCCAAGGGCACTCAAAATGTGACTGAGGAGGGGCTACTTTCTCAAAGTGGAGTTGACCATGGTGATGCGAGTAACACCTGCAGGAGTGGAGACTTCAGAATCTTCATTCGTTGATGGGTCACAACGCAACGTAATGAGAGAAAGCTGCAAATATATGCTAATGATTAGAACTTGGAATGTTCAAATTATGAATTTGGGCAATTGTGAAGTTGTCAAAAATGAAATAGCACACATAAATATCAGTATCCAAGGCATCAACGAGCTGAAATGGACTATTTGCCATTTTGAATCAGAAAATCATGTAGTTTACTATGCCAGAAATGACACAATAAAGAGGAATGGAGTGCCATTCATTGTCAAAAAGGACATTGCAACATTAATCTTGAAGTACAATGCTTTCTGTGATTGGATTATATATATCCACCTTCAATGAAATCTAATCAATACAATTATTATTCAAATTTATGCACCACCAACAAAAGCTAGTTGTGAAGAAATTAAAGAGTCCTCCCAATGACTACAGTAGAAAATGGATCAAAGCTTCCATCAAGATACATTGAATGAGAGGGCGTGTGGGCGGCTGGTGCTGCGCTCGCCTCTGGTTCCGCACTTGCCACCCTTGCCTTTCTGGCGCCCTGCCGGCCTCAGGATGCTGCTGCGGCCCCGACACCCGGCCCCCTCCCGGGCCCGTGCCTCTCGAGACCCCGGAGCCGTCTTCACCAGTGCTCCCCAAGCCGGAGCCAGGGCCGGCCGGCAACGCCCGAACAACTCCCCGCCAGCCGCACCAGCCTGGCGTGCTGGCGGCACCAGTGCAGTCCGTGTCGCCGGCTTCGGCGCAGCACAGGCCCTGGAGCGTCCGGGAGACGGAGCTGCTGCTGGCCACGCTTCCGGAGCCGCCCGCGTGGTGCTCGTTGCGGCGCCACCGCCGCCAAGCGCTGCCCACCTCCCGCCGCGTGTCGGCCGCGCTGGCCCGCCAGCAGGTGCGGCGCCCGCCGGCGGAGTGCCGCGGCCGCCCGCCCCCCCAGCGCACCTGACCGGACCAGCCAGACGCCTCCCCGCTGCTGGCCGAGCGCGACCCTGATGTGGAGCACAGCTGGACTCTCCGGTTCAGCCGGGACTCCGCTGAAGCTGGAGGCGCCTCCTGCGCCCCTGAGTCGCAGCCGATCTGCCTGGTGGCCACTTGCGCCCCTGAGGATGCAAACCCGCTGCCCGCCCTCCCCCCTGGGCCTGTGGGACCCGCTGTGTGGCTGCCTTGGGGAGCGCACACCCCCTCACGCGACCTCCTCGCTGTAGGACACCTTTCTGCAGAAGCTGGGGCACTTGGGTTACATCGTGGCCACCTGGGGCCCGCTACGCGACCAGCTGCTGACCCTGGAGCAGCTGCGGGGCTCCTTCCACTACACCTTGTCCCTAGCGGTCCGCTTCATTCCTGTCTGGCACGTGGCTGTGATCCCCTGAGCCCCCTCCCAGAATCCCTCCCGTGCCCCACCCCCATCCAGGTCCTATACTTTCACTAAAAGTTGTTCTCCTGCGTGAAAAAAAAAAGATACATTGATAATTATTGGCAATTGGAATGCAGTAGTTGGAAACAAATAGGAACAATAGTTGAAAATATGGTTTTGGTAATAGAAACAAAGCTGCAGCTCACATGATAGACTTTTTTGCAAGACCAACAACTTGTGCATTGCGAAGACCTTTTTTCAACAACACATGAGGCAATTATACACTGTGGACCTCTCCAGATGGAATGCACAGAAATAAAATTGACGACATCTGTGGGAGGAGAAGATGGAGAAGTTCAACATTAGCAGCTAAAACTGGGCCAGGGCTGACTGTGGAACAGATCATCAATTGCTAATATCTAAATTCAGGTTAAAGCTGAAGAAAATTAAAACAATTCCAAAATACAAACTTGATCCTTTCTCATCTGCAGTTTGAGAACATCTCAAGAAGAGATTCGATCCATTGAACACTAATGACTGAAGTCCTGATGAGCTGAGGGAGGACATCAAGACCATCATTCATAAAGAAAGCAAAGGGTGGGATCCCCCTGCAGAGGGGTCTCGGGGAGGAGACGAGCCAGTCAGGGTGCGATGTAGCAACGATGAAAAATAAAACTTTCCTCCAGTTCCTAAATGTTTCCTCCCCGCTCCCACTACCATGACTCGAATTCGACCTTGCAAGTCTGGCTAGACCAGAGGATGTACGCTGGTACAGATAGGAACTGAAAATACAGGGAGTCAGGGCGGATGACCCCTACAGGACCAGGTATGAGTGGCGAAACAGGGAGGGTAGAGGGAGAGTGGGTAGGAAAGAGGGAACCGATTACAAGGAACTATATGTGACCTCCTCCCTGGGGGACGGACAACAGAAAAGTGGGTGAAGGGAGACGTTGTACAGGGCAAGATATAACAAAATAACAATTTACAAATTATCAAGGGCTCATAAGGAAGGGGGGAGCGGGGAGGGAGGGGAAAAATGAGGACCTAATGCCGGGGGCTTAAGTGGAGAGGAAATGTTTTGAGAATGATGAGGGCAATGAATGTACAAATGTGCTTTACACAATTGATGTATGTATGGATTGTGATAAGAGTTGTATGAGCCCCTAATAAAATGATTTTTAAAAAAAATAGGAAAGAAAGAACAGATCAAAGTGGCTGTTTGAAGAGACTCTGAAAATTGCTCTTGATTGTAGAGTAGCTAAATTAAATGGAAGAAATGATTAAGTCAAAGAGCTGAATAGAAAAATTCAAAGGGGGTGTGGGGAGGGAGGGAAAAATGAGTTGATACCAACGGCTCAAGTAGAAAGCAAATGTTTTGAGAATGATGAGGGAAACAAATGTATAAAAGTGCTTGACACAATGGATTTATATATGGATTGTGATAAAAGTTGTACGAACCCCCAATAAAATGACTTTTAAAAATTAAAAAGAAAAATCATGCCAAATATAAATGATAAAGCTCAATAGTATTGATTATATATATATATATAATCAATACCTTTGGATAAACAATTTTTAAAGATCTCCTATATAATAAAAACTTAAAATTCATTTGGAAAAAAAAAGAAAAGATAAATATTATAAAGCAGTGTGCTAAAACCTAGAGTTAGAAAACCAAAAAGGAAGAACAAACTCGGCATATCTTAAGCTGAAAGAACTGAAGAAAAAATTCAAATCTTAAATTGCAATCTTAAAAGATTCTAAGGGCAAAATATTGAATGATGCAGGAAACATCAAAAGAAGGTGGAAAGAATATACAGACTCACTACCAAAAAGAACTAGTAGACATTACATTATTTCAGGAGGTAGCATATGAGCAAGAACCAATGGTTCTGAAGGAAAAAGTTCAAGCTGCACTGAAAGCATTAGGCAAAATCAAGGCCCATAAATTGATAGAATACCCATTGAAATGTTTCAACCAGCTGATGGAGCACTGTAACACTCATTCATCTCTGCCAGCAAATTTGGAAGACAGCTATTTGGCTAATTGACTGGAACAGATGTATAATTTTACCCATTCCAAAAAAAGGTGACTCAACAGAATTATCAAATTGTAGAACAATATCATTTATATCACATGCAAATAGGATTTTGCTGAAGATCATTCAATAACAGTTGTAGCATTACATTGACAAGGAGCTCCCAGAGATTCAGGCCAGATTCTGAAGATGATTTGGAACAAGATATATCATTGCTAATGTCAGATGGACCTTAATTCAAAGCAGAGCATACCAGAAAAATGTTTATTTGTGTTTCATTGACTATGCCAAGGAATTTGAAGGTGTGGATCATAACAAACTATGGATAACCTTGAAAAAAAAGGAAATTCTAGAACACTCTATAGTGCTTGTGTGGAACTTGTCCATGGATCAAAGGGTAGTTTGCAAATGAAACAGGGAATACTGCAAGGTTTAAAATCAGTAGAGAAGCTGGAGTGTTTGAAGAAGAATGTGGCATTAAAGGAAGGTTTATTAACAACCTGAAATATGCAGATGACACTACCTTGCTTGCTGAAAATGGGGAGGACTTGAAGCACTTGCTGATGAAGATCAAGCAAGATTGCATTATTCAGTATGGATTGCAAGATCATTATAAATGGAGAAAACCTTGAACTATTTTGCCTTGCTTGGATCAACAATCAACACCATATTAGGTAAATCTCTGCACAAGACATTTTTATAGTATTGAAAAACAAGAACGTTACTTTAAGGACTAAGGTAGGCCTGACCCTCGCCATGATATTTCCAGTTGCGTCATATGTTTATGAAAGTTGAACACTCAATAAGGAAGACAAGAAGAATTGATGCATTTGAATTGTGGTGCTGGAGAAGAATATTGAAAATACCATGAACTGCTAAAAGGACCAATTGATCAGTCTTGGAAGAAGTATAGCAAGAGTGTTCCTTTGAGACATGGATGTGAGATTTCATCTTACATGCTTGGGACACGTTTTATGGCAAGATCAGTCCCATGAGGACATCATGTTTAATAGAAGAACAATGAAAAGAGAAAGGTGGCCCTCAATGAGATGGATTAACACCATGGCTGCAACAATTGCTTCAAGTATAGGAAAAATTTTGAGGTTGATTGAAGGACCAGACAATGTTTCATTTTGTTGTGCATAATGTTGCTATGGTTCAGAACTGACTGGATGGCTGCTAACAACAAAAAGAGCACTGTCTTCTTGCTATTTTCAATAGTGCCTGAATGAACATGGGTGTTCATGTATCTATATTTGTACTTCCTTAGGGTATATAACCAACAAAGTGATTGCTGGACCATATGTAATTTCAATTACCAGTTGTTTGAGGTCATCACTTTCCACAGTGATTGCACATAATTACGGTCCCACCAGCAGTGTATGAGGGTTCTGATTTCTCCTCAGCCTGTCAATCATTTATTTTTTTAAGCTTGGTTGTCATTGTTTGTATAAGGTGTCTCATTGGTACTTTTATTTGAATCTCCTGGATGACTACTGTTCATGACCATTTCTTCATAGATTTGCTGCCCATTTGGATGTCATCTTAGGTGAACTGTCTGTTCATATCCTTTGACTACTTTTTAATTGGGTTATTCAATTTTTTTCTTATTGACATGTTATAGTTTTATATAGATTTTATAGATTAATTTTGTCTATTGTGTTGTTGCCCAAAATGTTTTCTTCCCACTCTGAGGGTTGTCTTTTTACTCTTCTGGTGAAATCTTTTGAGGCACATAAATGTCCTATGTTTAGTAGGTACAAGTCATCTATTTTGCCATCTACCAGGTATGTTTCCATCTTATATTTTATAGTATGTCTAAACCCTGGATAAGGGTCAATAAGTCCATTCCTATTTTCTCATTGATGATCTTTGTAGCTTCAGGATTTACAATTAGATAAGTGAACCATGTTGAGTTTACTTTTGTACATAGGGTTATTATGGTATAGGTCTGTTTCATTCTTCTACAAATGGAAATCCATTTTTTTTGCTAGACTCTTCATTTTTTGAAGAGTTTACCTCTTTTTCATTTATTGTTTTTCGGTATTTGTCAAATATCAGTGATTTGTAGATGGTTGAATTTATTTCTGGGCTCTCTATTTTGTTCCATTAGTTTATGTATATATAATTGTATCAGTACAAGGCTGTTTTACCTACTATGGATGTGTAATAAGTTTTGAGTTTGGAAAGTGAGCAGCCTTCTACTTTTGCCCATCCTGAGTCACTTTCCTCTTCAAATGAAGTTAGTAACTTGTGTTTTCCATTTTTTAAAAGAGCTACTTGGGATACTGATAGGAATTGCATTGTATTTATAGATTGCTTTTGGGAGTATTGACATTTTCACAAGATTAAGTCTTCCTAGCCATGAACATCGAATACTCGTCCTTTTTAACAGATGTCTTTTGGTGTCTTGCTGTAGTGCTCTGTAGTTTTCTTTGTTTAAGTCTTTTGTTTTTCTGGTTAAGTTTATTCTTAAGTATTTCATTTGTGTGTGTGTGTGGTTATTGTAAATGCTGTAGTTTTTCTGATTCCATTTCAGAGCTCTCTTAGTTAGGAATATAGGAATACAATTTATTTTTTTAATGTTCATCTTGTATCCTACCACATGCTGAATCTCTTGATTGCTTCCCGCAATTTTTTGTTGGAGCGATGGGATTTTTATGTATAAAATCACATCTTTTAGAAGTAGAGTTTCACTTCTTTGTCAATTTGGATTCTTTAAATTTATTTTTCTTGTCTAATTGTTCTAGCTAAGACTTCTAGAACAATGTTAAATAAGAGTGGTGATAAGGGACATTCTTGTTTGGTTCCTTTTGTAAGGGAAATACTTTCCGTTTCTCTCCATTCAGTCAGATATTAGACATTGGTTTTGTGTACATAGCCTTAATCATGTTGATAAATTCCCTTTTACTCCTATTTTGTTGAATGGGTATTGGATATTGTCAAATGCTTTTTCTGCATCAATTGATATGATCATATTATTCTTCTGCTTTTTTATGTGGTAGATTAAATTAATTTTCTAATGTTGAATCATCCTTGTGTACTTGGTGTGAATCTACTTGGTCTTAATGTGTTTTCTAAAAATACATATCATTGGATTCTATTGGGCAGTATTTTGTTGAGAATTTTTCCATTTATGTTCATGAGGGATATTGGCCTTTAGTTTTCTATATTCATAACATCTTTGCCTGGTTTTAAAAGGCAAAAGATTTATATCATCTGAAGAGAAAATGGAGTATTTGTCTGGTTTTAATCTCAGAACTATGCTTGCTTCATAAAATAAATCTGGAAGTATGCTGTATTTTCTGTATTCCAAAATGATTTGTGCAGAGTTGCTGTCAAATCTTCACTGAATGTTTCCTTTAATTATCCTGTGGAACCCTCTAGACCTGGACTTTTTACTGGAGTGGGTTTTTTTTGTGTTTTTTGTGGGTTTTTTTTGCTGGCCTGATCTATTTCTCCTGGTGTTTTACGTTTTCAACATCAGTCTATCAACATCTCCTTGTGGTTCACGTTTTCAACATCAGTCTATGTTAATTTCTAGAAATTTGTTTATTTCATCCAGGTGTTCAAAATTTGTGGTAGTGCTGTCTTTCATAGTAATTGTTATGTTTTTAAAATTAATTTTAATCTGTTGTCGCATCATCCATTCTTTATTCTTTATATTTGCACCTTCTCTTTCTTTACCTTCGTTACGTTTGCTTGCAGTTTATCCATTTCTTAATCCTTTTAAAAACAAACTTCTTGTCATGTTGATTTTATTTCTACTTTCTTCTAAGTGATTTATTTCTGCTCTGTTATCATTTATTTTCTCCTGGTGATTGGAAGTTTTATTTTGTTGTTCTTCTTCTGGTTGTTGAAAATGATGGGTCATGGTGCTTATTTTGGTTTTCTCTTTGAGCATTTATTGCCACAGATTGCTTTCTGAGTAATGTTTTTGTTGTGTCCCAAACCTTTAGTATGTTGTATTTTTGTTCTCATTTGTTTTGAGCAATTTTAGTTTTTTTTCATTCCTTATTTAGTCAATTACCCATTAGTTTTTAAGTTTCCATGTATTTGAGTTTTTTCCCTTTTCTCATTATTGATTTCTAATCTATATTATTATGGTCTGAAAAATGGATTGTAAAGCCTCAATATTTTAAAATGTATTAAGGCTTGGTTAGTGCCCAAGATATGATTAATTCTAGAGAATGTTCCTTGTGGACAGGAAAAGAATATGTAGTGTGGTGGTGTTGGGTACTCTGCATATGTCTAGGCGATAAAGTTTGTTAATTGTGTTGTTTAGTTCATCTGTGTCTTTATTATGTTTTTCCTCAGGATTTGACCTTTCTTCAGAGTGATGTTTTAAGTTCCCTATCATTGTTGTTGTATTGTCTATTTCTCTTTTTAGTTCTATAAGAGTGTGATTAATGTTTGGGGTCTTTCACTGAGTGCATATATGCTTATTAAGATTATATCTTCCTGTTCTAGTGTCCCTTTAATAATTTTGAAGTACCTTTTTTTGGATTTCTTTTAAGTCATTTCATCAAAGATTAATATTATCAATCCTGCTTTCTTTCCTTTGGTTACCATGAACTTGATATATTTTTGTCCATCCTTTGATTTTAAACCTATTTTTTCTTTGTATCTAAGATATGTTTCTCCTAAGTATATATTAATGAGGTTTGTTTTCTTATCCAGTTTGTTCCTCTCTATCTCTTGACTGGTGTGTTTAATCCATTAATATTTGGTGTCCTTATTGATATGTTGTGGGTTTCTTGCTGTCATTTTGCTATTTTGTGTGTCTCCTTTTGTGACATTATTGGGTTCATTACCCCTTACATATTTCTGTCTGCTCTTGAACACTGTTTTTAAGTGTTTTGATTTCTGGGTGAGGTTTTGTATGTTGTCCTTTAATATCTGTTCAGAGTACTCCTTTTAGTACTTTTTGTAATTATTGTCTTGTTTTAAAAATTCCTTTAATTTTTCTTTGTTTGAACATTCCCTTATTTCTTCATATTTGAGAGATAATTTTTCTGGATATAAGATTCTTTGTTGGCAATTTTTTTTC
Organism: Echinops telfairi; assembly: GCF_000313985.2. Classification (NCBI taxonomy): domain Eukaryota; kingdom Metazoa; phylum Chordata; class Mammalia; order Afrosoricida; family Tenrecidae; genus Echinops; species Echinops telfairi. The sequence continues at coordinate 41,123,029 of NW_022109491.1, forward strand.
TTCCAAGGTTCTATATATGCCATTTCATTGTCTTCTTGCCTGCATGGTTTCTGCTCAGAGATATGGGCTTATTCTTACTGGTTTTCCTATGTAGGTGACTGTTCTTTTTCCCTTATCTTCTGTCAGGATTCTCTCAGGTCCTTTACATGGGAAAGTTTGACTGTATGTCACAATGTTTTCTATTGGGATCTGTTTTGTTTCTCTCAGTTTCCTGGATAGTTTCTCCCTTTTATGCCATTTCAGAAGTTTTGTTGCAGCATTTCTTTCACTGTATTCTCTCTCTATATTTTTGTTTCTTCTTGTTTGGAATTCCCATGAGATGTAAGTTGTTCCTATAGATAGTGTCCCACATAAGTCTTAAACTTTTTTCAGACTTCTTTGCTATTTTTGTTGATTGTTTCTCTCATAGATTGCAGTTGATAAATTTGTCTTCAAGCTCACTAATTTGATTTTTCATCCTTTCTATTCTGTTATTTTGCTCTTTTAAATTGTTGTCTAATTCTGTTATCGTATTAGTCATCTTCTGGAATTCTAGTTGGTAGTTTTGTTGTAGGGTTTCTAGTGTTTCTAGTCTTTTCATTGTTCTCTCAAATATTTTTTAAGCCACGGAAAGCATCTGAGCATCGTTCTTCTGAAATCTTTTTTTGATAGCTCTAGAGCCCTTTCCTCATCACAAAATTTGCTTGAGTCTGAGTGTTCACTTGTTTGTGCCTCTCTTTCTTATTTTTTTAGTGTGGATTGAGATTGCCTGCTATCTTTGTGCCAATGTGGTGCAGCTGTTAGAGCTGGCAGTGTTGTTGGGTTGTTTTCAGGTAGTTGACTCTGTCCAGTTTTGACAGAATGGAAAAACAGAAACCATTAAATAAAAGGAACAAGGAGGGAGAAAGAATAGATATGAAAAATGGAAAAGGAGAAAGAAAAAAAGGTAATTTTAAAGAAATTAAAAAAGGAAAATGGAGGTTTTATAAGGGAAATGGGAGGGATTAATAAGAAAAGGGAGGGTGTTCAATTTGGATGATTTTTTTTTTTTTTTTGGCTCAGGAGATTTGTTGCTGTAGTCAGCAGAAATGCAGGCATGCTGCAATGAGAAGGTGTAGTGCCAGGTACACCTGGGGCAGTTGTGAGCTGGCTGGGTGTGCCCAGTGGTACAGAGAACTTGCTGGCTATGCAGAGAGCCATGCCAAGACCTGCTTGCTGGTGTCAGGCAGAGCTGTGTCAGAGCCTGCTTGCTAGTAGAGTCAAGAAGTGTGAGGAGTGGGGTTGGCCCAAGCAGACAGAAGAATGCTGGGTGCCTTGTGGTAATCCCTGTCCCGTCTTCCCTTTTCTCCTCTTGCTCTCATAATTTCGTATATATCTTTTCATTTGGGATAGTTTGACTTTGCCCTTATCTCCTGTCATTTGTTTGCTTTTTCAAATACTTCTTGTTTTTATCTCCTTCTCTTCTACTAGATATATTTTAGAATCATTTCAGCTCTGCTGAAACATGTCCTCTCTGAGTGACTCAGCTGGTATTTGAAATACCTGTGTTATAGCTTCCATCAGTGTAGCAATACAGAAGCCATCATAGTATGACAAATTGACAGTTGAGTCATAGAAAGATGAAGTTATAATTATGTAAATATAGACCTGGCTATTAGATTGACGCTTGTGTTGTTAAATATGGTTATAATTTTGTTAATTGTAAAGTAACCTGCGTTTCAAGCCACAAAGCATTTAGATTGTTGTTATAGAATTCACTTTTTTCAGAAAAGAGAAATGAAATTAAATGAAAGTAAAAATAGTTATTTTAAGTTTTTAATCAAGTAGACAAAATAAAACTTATTATCCATATATGTCAATTCTTTCTTAGAGATTGTCATAATATTTTCTTCATAGTGATTGAGCCCTTAAATTCATGCTTCTTAACATATATATTAAAAAATAGGTGCTATATCATTGAAGGGGAAAATAATATCCAACGAGGGAAATAAGAAGGATAACTAGAATTAATAAGTTTCATTAAAATATGTTTCATGAGGAAAAACAGAGGGAGAAGAAAGAAATAATGGGTGGATGTGCAGAGAAAAGGAGGGACAAAAGAGACAAAAATCTCAGGTGTGGCTTTGGTGTGGGTGCTAAAGTTCTGTTACTATGACAGCATGAATGCAGGCATATCTGTGCCCCTGAGAGGTAAGGAGGTGGGGGGGATGCGTGGGGAAGTGGGGAGGAAGCACTTGTTTTGGTGGATGTGCCAGAGTCTACAGGCCTGCCTAATTTCCCTGGAGGAATGCGTCTCAGGAGGGTAGGGTCACACAATCACACAGGAAGAGAACACTGGAAAAGGACATAAGAGGGAATTATAAAAATAAATAAATCTATTATAATAGAACAAAAGTTTTAAAACTGAGGCAAATAAATAAAAGTTAAAACTTTCCTGTAGGTGAGTTTCCTTGCTGCTTTGGTAATGTTATTGCATGTATATATGTGGGAGGTGTGGTGGGGGTGAGGGGGAGGACACAGATACCAAAGGAGAAAAAAATGACAAAAAAGTGAAGTTTGGGTATTGATTATGACTGTACAAAATCTGCCAGAGATCAGGTAGGTAAGAGATTTGACTGGCTGTGTTGCCTCAGGGATCAGGAAAAATTGTACCACAGAGGCATGAGGTTCAAGGTAAAAGGGAGGCTGGCATTAGGTGTGGCTCCTTTCCTACTTTAGGAACCTTGGATCTATTTACCTTTTATGTTGAATTTCTGCCAGGAAGTGCAAGATATCCCTCCTAGTTGCACTTAACCAGTAGGTGCTAAGGACATCATCTCATGCTTGTTATCTGGTGGCCTTATTTCCCAAACCTTATAACCTTGTTTGATTTTTTTGACTGCTGCTTCCATGACTTTTGATTGTGGATCCAAATAAAATGAAGTCATTGACTTCAATCTTTTATTTATTCATCATCATGTTGTTTATTGGTTTAGTTGTAAGGAATTTATTTTATTTACATTGAGCTATAACCCACACTGTTGTCTTTGCTCTTCATCAACAAATGCTTCAAGTCCTTCTTGCTTTTAGGGAGCAAGGTGTGTCATCTGAATATAATCTGCATATCACAGGTTCTTAATGAGCCTTCCTCTAATCCCAATGCCAAATTTGTCTTCATATAGTCTATCTTCTTAGACTATTTGCTCAGCATACAGATTGAATAAGTAAAATGAAAGCTAGAATCTTTACCCACACTTATCTTGATTTTAAACTATACAGTATTCCCTTGTTCTTTTTCAACAACTGCCTCATAGTCTATGAGGGGGTACTCACCCCCTCAAAAAAAATTAGAGAAAAGCTCCACTAGATGTAAATTTTGTAGTATGGATTTTTCCCACTAGGTGAGCATGAGCCACTTACTCTGAGCTAGTGCACCCAGTGGCATCACCTGGGAAGATTCTCCCTGGTTACTGAATTTTTTCGTAAAAGCAGTTTTGCTTGAACCTCGTTTTTTTGTGATGGCCAATTTAAGAGAACAGTGTGTTGCTGTGAAATTTTGTTTCCTGCTCAGGAAAAAAGCCACAGAAACTGTTGTGATGTTGAACACAGCTTACAAGGACAGCACTATGGGAAATAACTCAAGTGTACAAGTGGTTTTCTTGTTTCCAAAAAGATGACATGTCGATTGGTAAAAAACCACTTTCTGCACATCCATCAACTTCCCAAATGGATGAGAATGTTGACTTGTACTTCATTTGGAGTTTGTTCCACCAGGTCAAATTGTTAATCAAGCTTTCTATATATAGGTTCTGAAAAGATTGTGTAGCAGTAAAAGGCATAATTTGTGGCAGACTGGATGAGTTTTGCCACCATGGCAATGCACCTGCTTATGCAGCCATCTCAGTGTGTCCGTTTTGGGGAAAAAACAGCATGCCTCTCTTGCCTTGTGCACTTACTTGACCTCACTCCATGTGACTTATTTTTGTTTCCTCAAATGAAGAGGGACATGAAAGGACAGTGATTAAATGATGTAGAAGAGGTGAAGGAAAAAAAACAAGGGAGGTACAGTCAGCCATCCAAACAGATTAATTTGAAAAATATTTCCAAGAATGGAATTGCATATTTGACAAATATATTAAGTGTAATGGAGAGTACTTTGAAGGTGATAAGGTTGTTTTGTAAAAATATTAAATTCTTTTTTTGGTACTCCCTTGTATCTATATATAGAGAGATCCACACATGATCATGCAGAGTGTAAGCTCCTTCTGAGCAAAGACCCTCCATCACGCCAATATCTGAAACAGATTCAGGCACAGATTTTTAGCCTAATGTGGACTGGGAAGAAGAAATGAGGGGATAAGACAGAGAAGAGGAAATGATTAGAAGGAAAGGTATTTGCAGAGTGCCCTGGTTGATTGAATAGCATAAAAAAATTGAGAAGGAGAAATCCCTTAGGAGAGATTTTTAAAATGTCTGAAAAAAATATACCAGAAAAAACACCAGAGCATTCTAGGGTCTATGCATAGAAGTCCATATTTGAAAAAAAAAATTGGGGGTAAAATGTTTAAGTTGTCATTTTTATCATTTCTATGTGTACAATTCAGTGACATTATTCCCCATGGTCTACTATCATTACCACTATCCATTTTCAATTGTGTTCCATGACAACAAACAAAACTTACACATTCAATAATAACTCCATTTCCTCTCTCCCCACTATAGCCTCTGGTAAACAAACAAATAAACCTACTGCCATCAAGTTGCTTCCAACTCACAAATCTTTACAGGACCAAATAACCTCAACTTTGTCCTGAGTAGAAGCTGGTGGATTTGAACCATTGACCTTTCTTTAGCAGCCTAACGCTTATCCAGCAGCAAGCACATCCAAGGCTTCTGGTAGCCAAAAATAAAGTTTGGTCTTAAAGTGTGTGCCTATTCTATTTGTCACATAAATGAGTTACATAGTTGTCCTTTTGAACCTGATTTCATTCACTAACCAAAATGTTTTCAAGGTATATCCATGTCACACAGCATTATCAGAATTTCATTTTTGTTTATGGCTAAATAATATTCCATTGTATGATATACCACATTTTGTTTATCCATTAATCTGCGTCTGGACACCCGATTGTTTCTAGCTTTTGACTCCTGTCAGTAGTCCTGCAGTGAACAGTGGCATGCAAGTATAAGAGTCTCAGCTTTCGAGTCTCTTGAGTGTACATTTAGGAGTGGAATTACTGGGTGGTAGTGGTAATTAACCTTCAGAGAAACTAGTAAGCAGCTTTCCTAGCTGCTATACCATTTTACATTTCCACCAGAAATGCATGAGGGTGAGAATCAACATTTTAAATAGCATCCACAAGATTCTGAAATCCACTGAAGTATGACACATACACTGCTCTTGTAACACAGAAGAAGGTTAAAAGAGTGTCTTACTTTTCTTTTTTCTCTCCCTTTGGCTTATTTCCCAAATGGCTCATTTTGTACTCAGTGACCATTTCCGTACAAAAGTGAAAATGAACATTCAGTTTCTGAAATAATGAGATTCTAGGTCTGCAATATGTTCTAGGGAAAAGTGCCAAAGATTCAGAAAACAGATTTGGGAAGGGTGCTATGATGATTCAATACTAAATCCCTCTAGATTATGAAGATACTGCTCAATAAACCTGGCAATAAAAAAATGATAACCACAATTTGTCTGACCCAACCAATCAATGACAGGCTCATGCCCCTTTTTTATTTTTCTGTCATTATGATTATTTTTCACTCAATTCATTATTTTGAATGTGCTTTAGGATTTGAGAAATAATGAGAAATTTTCTATTATCTCTTCCTAGAGTTATGTCATAGATACTGAAATTGTGCCTTATTCCTCATTTCTTAAATTCCTTCTTAGAAATGATTTGTTACCGGCCTTTTTCAATCTTATGAAATATATATATATGTGCTACTAATCTCCTCTAACATTTCCATTCCCTCCACCTTTTCTTAGCTACAGATGCCTAGAGAAGATGACCTCTAAGGAGGAGTCTTCTGTCTTCAGGGTTTAAACAATTACTCTGTCATCTTCTATCCTGTTCTTTTGTTCTGTCATTTTCATGGGACACATTTGATTTTTAAGGATCAATAGTCAATTTAACTTTTTATGCACTATAAATCGTCTTTTAAAAAGTGAAGAAATGTGTTTCTGATTTTGAAGCTATTTTAAACCATATCCAGGTCCTAAATAGGAATTGACTGATGATAATGAGAGAGGCTTCTAATCCACGGGGTATTCTAAGCAGAGTCCAAGTGGGAACTGTGAGAGGCAGATTGATTTTCTTCCATATTGTCAAAGGTAACCACTACAATAGATATTATAAATAAAATATTGAGCTGTAAATTGGTCTAATTAAAGAGTCTAGAAGTATTCCAAACCAAACTCACTGCCACCAAGTTGATCCTGACTCATAATGACTCCATAGGACGGGATAGCACTCCCCTTGTGTGTTTCCATGACTATAACTCTCGATCAGAGGAGAAAACCTCCTCTTTCTCCTTCAGAGCAGCTGGTGGTTTCACACTTGGGACCTTGCAGTTATCAGTTCAATGTGTAGCCACCAGGGCTTCTCTTATAAATATTCATAAGATGTAAATTTGTTAGCTTGTATATTGTTGCTTGGTTTTGCTCTGTCTTGTTTTTGTGCATGTTATTATCTCCGCAGGTCTGTCTAAATAAGATAGGCTGGATGAACAAT
>NW_022109491.1:41130917-41145534 GCF_000313985.2 Echinops telfairi
TTGTGTCAAGCACATTTGTATATTTGTTGCCATCATCATTCTCAAAACATTTGCTTTCTACTTGAGCCCTTGATATCAGCTCCTCATTTCCCCCCTCCCTTATGAACCCTTGATACTTTATAAATTACTATAATTTTGTCATATCTTACACTGTCGTTCATTATTTATTGCTATGGATACTATAAAACACATTCAAGATAAGACATTTTTCTATATATACATACAGAATAATATAAGATCATTTAGTTTTCATTTCACCAATGAATTAAAGCCAACAATTTATACATTTAATGTAAAAATTTGCTTAGTTCCAAATGCTAAGAAGGAATTGAATAAGCACTAATGGAAAATATAGGCAGGCCTTCTCAACCTAGTGGTATTGGATGTGTTTCTAAATTAATTTCCCTCTGGAAACTCACAGGAGGAAATTTTTAGTTGTGTTATTAATTAATTTGCCAAACAAAATGCATTCGTGATCAGCGAAACTGACTGATAAGCTTATGGACATTTTGTATTTGGATTCATCCTCTTCATCTCTTCAATAAACTCCAACTCCACAGAACGCAGGCAACTGCATTAACAAGTCATTGATGTGGGCAGGTGGAACTAATCTTACTACCATTCCTATACTTACTCATTTAAATACAATCCTCTGGTAATTTATTCTACTCACAATTCCAGTATGAAAAAACATACTTCTAGTCTAACGTTTCATTTTGGACATGCAGGGATGCTAAGTGTCATAAGATTAAAACTTAACAAATCCCATTAAACCTGCAAGTTAGAAGAAGCTGAGGAAATTTCATGTCATATATTTGCTCTTCAAATGGTTACAAAAAATGAAATGAATAGTGAGAACACTGCTGTCTTTGCACTGACAGTATACTGAAATAAAATATTTCTTGTCCTCATTCAAGAGCAAATATTGGCTATTTCTATAACTAGAAAGTGAAACTAGATAAGAATATTGAAAAATAATTCTCTTTCTCCTTCAAATGGCTAAAATCTTCGTTTGTACATCAGCTTAAAAAAAACCTGTTGAATTTTGTCATTGTTGGTAGCCTTCTTGACTCCCTTTTATGTGCTTTTCTATGTTTTTTGGTGTATGACACCCAAGATAGGTAAATCTACAGAAACAACAATTAGAATAAGAGATCCTGGGGGGGGAGGGGTCTGGTGGGAAAGGTAGGTAGTAAGGTAGAGCTGATATCAAGGAGGTCAAGAAGGAAGAAATGTTTTGGAACTATACTAGCAATTGCACAACACTGTTTGATGATTAAATTGTGAAGTGCAATGATGTCTGGATTAGTTCTTAATAAAATGGTTTGGCAAATAATGGGAATTAAGTGACTTCATTTAGCCTAAATAATTTTAAGATTTAATTATGTAAGTCAAACAAAAACTTCTTGATCTCCATAACCTAAGGCCCATTTGCCTAAAAGTATTATTCAGCTTCTTTTCCTTTGCCTGTTACTCAAGTTAGATGACTTTTCCCAAGAAAATATATATTTTATGCTTTAAAAAATCCACTGTCAATCAAAACGCATTACATTTGAGGTACAAGTAAGACTATTATTCAAGTATTGTCTCTTTCCTTTTAAACAATATAGAACTTATTTTATAAAGTGACTACTCAACAAACACAAAGTTAATAAAAACCAGGAAATTCCTCTAAATCACCTAAAGTTTAAATGTTTTCATAGTTCTCAAAAATAAGAATATGCAAAATATTATCTACTGAGCAGCTGGTGCTCTTCATAATTACTTATGGAGGCCTAATTTTTAAAAATATATATAATTTTTATATAAATTATTAGATTCAGAAATCAATAGTACTTTTCCATTTCCCTACACATGTAAGCCAAGGCCTTGATTACAGGCAAGTAAAAATAATTAAGAAAACATATTGTCTAATGGCTGCAATCATATTCAGCCAGTATATGTGATAAATATTGCAACTGGGTGTCTGGGAGCCCACAACAAATAGCAGCTCTCCAAAAATCACAAATAAAGAAGGAAAATGAAAAACAAATGATGTTTAGAAATTAAGTTGACTTGTTTATGTAATGGGAACACTAGTGACAACAGCTGGTTATGTATATTGGGTTGCTAACAAAAAGCTGGTAGTTCAAAACCACCCACCACTCTGCAGGAGAAAGATGAGGCTTTTTGTCTCTATAAAGATTTACAAAGGAAACCCTCCAGAGCAGTTCTACACTGTTCTGTAATGTGGTTATGAGTTGGAATTGACTTGATGGAGATGGGGTTGGTTTATGGTTTTTGGTTTTTCATCTGTTGCAAACAAAATATTTTCCTTATTTAAAATTAATAGCACACCCCCAAATTTAATTTCATTACATAATAACTTAAAAAGTAAAACAGCATGGAGTATTTCAAATATGCTTGCACACAAGCATTAGACAGCCTCTAGGCTTCATGAATTGCCAGTTAGCATACTAAAGTTCATCTCCTTGATTGAACTGTAATTAACCTCTGGCAAGCCACGTAATTATAAAAAATCAAACAATGAAAGAGGATATTTATGTTTATTGTTAACCATAAATAGAATTGGACTCCATTTCTGACCCCCTTCCATTCCCTTGATCTCCATAACCTGAGGCCCATTTCCCTACCTCCTCTACAGTTTCTGTCTCACTGGTCCATTCATGTGGAAAATAGCATTAGGGAGCTTATTCCACTTTCTGAAGCTGGAATGCTTAAGCAATGGAGGTTTGCTTAAGCAATGCCTACAGATCTCCACCCAGAAAGCCTCATCTTTCTACTGCAAGCAGCTGGTGCATTCAAAATGCTTACTTTATGGTTAGTAGGCAAACACATAACCCACCAAGCTCCTGTGTTCAAAGTAACATAAGTTAAAATAGCAAAGATTCATCTCTGAGGTTGTTTTTTAGAAAAATATCAAACTGACACACAAAATAAAGGACTATGAGTATAGGATTCCATTTTAAAGACAAATGTATTTGACCAAAAGGTCAATAATTACTCTGAATTCCCTCTGATCACAGACCAGGGATGCGAATAGCCTTGCTATCATGCAGAGTACAGTGTTGTAGTTATTGTCATTTTCCCCTGTATTTGTTTTCTGTTGTTCTGTATGTGAAATCCAGTAGAGGTAAAGCGATAGAAACAAGGACTGTATGGATGGTTTCTTTCAGGGGATGATGGGAGAAGTCGGGTGGGGGGCGGGGGGATGGAAAGGGAGATGATGACAATGAGTACAAAACAGAAGTAAATGTTCTAAAACTAATTGCGTAGATGATTGTGCAACTCTTTTTAATATGATTGAACTATTGAATTGTATGATAAGTGAAATATATGCCAATAAAACTCTTTAAAAACAGAAAGTGAAGGGGAAAGGGAAATGAGTGCACTGGAAATGGGATCACCAATGCAATTAATGCAAATATTGATACACTCTAAAAATATGTACCAGTAAGGAAATTGTTAAATGTGAACCTTATTTGCTGTGTGAACTTTCACTGAGTACACAACAAAATATTACTTTTCTTTAAAAACAAAGACTAGGAGGATGGAAACCAGAAACGTGGGTGAAGGGAGACAGTGGTCACTGTATGATATGAAAATAATGATATTTTATAATTTATCAAGTGGTGATGAAGGTGAGAGGGAGATGGAGGGAAAAAAGAGGAGCTGATCCCAAGGGCTCAAATAGAAAGTAAATGCTTAGAAAATGATGGTGGCAACATATGTACAAATATACTTGATACAATTGATGTATGGATTGTTATAATACCTATAAGAGCCGCCAATTAAATGATCTTAAAATAAGCAAAAAGAAAGAAAGAGTAAAAAATAAATCTGTGGGAAAGTTTAGGGAAAAAAATACCCTTATACCTTGACAGATATAGATTCATTTAACCTTCCCATCCAGCTATTCGACTACAAATACCAAACACTTAAAATTTTTCATACCCCATAATTGTACTTCAATGAACTTATTCCTAGAATTTTATAGAAGGATTTTGTAAATATTTATCTCTTTAGAGGTTACTTTTAGCCTGTTTATGGTAGTAAAAAATGGAAAGAATAAAAATATCTTATAATAAAACATAGTTAAATAATTATCATTTTACATGATGAAAAATTATCTATCAAAGTTTCTATATAAAAATGATTACAATATATTTCAACCCCCCCAAAAAGAGTAATCAGATTTTAAAAATATACTACTATTAAAAATAAAAATATATCTGGCAATGAAAAGTATATAACCTGAAACACAAACAAACATTGAACTTTGACAATGATATTTGATTTATTTAAACAATTGCTTTTATAAGGTGTACACCTATAAAATGTTTAATTTGCAGAAATATTATGGTAGATTTATTTACAACAACAAAAAGAATGGCTGTGGTGTCTACTTACATAGATCCAAATACCATATGGTATTCCATCCCCTGGTTTAAGGTCATGGTTTCATACAACATCCCAGTTAACTGGCCCAATATGAGGTTTAATACAGCTATTCTAGCTCCTAGTTCATTGTGTAGTGTCTATTGTCTTAAAGTCATTCAAGGCACAACAATTGGTCTCTATTTTCCTTGAGCAACAGAGTAGAAGGAGGGCAGGAATACCCACTGCCATCAAGTCAATTTCTACTCCAATGAATTCTCTAAAACCCAAATCCAAACACTGCCATTGGGTCCATCTGAAATCATAGCAACCCAACAGGGCAGAGTGTAACTGCCCTATGGGTTTCCAAGACTACAATTTCTATGAGTTTAGGAAGCCTCATCTTTCTCTCTTGGAACAACTTGTGGTTTCAAACTGTTGACTTTGTGGTTATCGGTCTAACTTATGACCCCTTAGGTTACCAGGGCTCTTCAGTGATTCAACATAGCAGAGTAAAACTGGTCTATTCAATTTGTGAGGCTGAAGCTCTTTATGAAGCCATCTTATTCCTGTGAAGAGACTGATGTGTTTGATCTGTCAATCTTACATATAGTATAGCCCAATGCTTAACCCACTGAATCAACAGGACTCGCTTAGGCAGTAATTGTTGTTGTTATTGTTAGGTACCCATATTGTTCTGACCCATAGGAACTTTATGCACAACAGAACAAAACACTGATCAATTCTCCATCACCTTCACAATTGTTATGTTTGAGCCCAGTGTCACAGTGACTATACCAATCTATCTCATTGAGAGTCCTAGTTTTCATGGATTCTCGACTTTACAAGCATGATGATCTTTTCCAGGGGCTCATCTCTCTGAAGCATGTCCTAAGTCCTTGAGAGGAAGCTATCTTTGCTTCCAAGGAGCAGTGTGACTATACTACTTCCAAGGCAAATTGATGTGTTCTCCTGACAGTCCACAGCAGTTTCAGTATTATTTGCCAACAGTAATTCAAATACATCAGTGCTTCTGCAGTCTTCCTTCTTCCTTTTCATACACATAGGAGATGACTGAAAAATACTGTTGCCTGGGCCAGGCACAATTTAATCCTCAAAGTGATGTGTTTGCTCCTCAGTGCTTTAAAGAAGTCTTGTGCAGCAGATTGTTGCTAGTTATGATTTTCCATCACCTTTCCTTGTCATACTTCTAGGCATTTATCAATCCAGTTAGTAGCTCTATACATCTACCTACACTGGATTTCATATAACGAAGGTCATTCAAAATACAAGCAGGAAGAAAGCAAACAAACAAGAAATAACAATAACAATAATAACTAGATCAAACAGAAAAACTCAATAAAAAAAGAAAGCAGAAAATATTGAAAATTGAAACAACTTTCAAACAGGTCAAAATAGAGATCAAATTATAAAGTATTGCATTTTAACTTAACTATATCTATCATATCATTGATAGTACATGCAAGTAAAATTTTGCTGAAAATCATCCAACAATGATTGCAGCAGTGAGTTGCAGGGAGCTGCTAGAGCAGCAGTTCTCAACCTGTGGGTCGTGACCCCTTTGGTTGAACGACCCTTTCACAGACAGGGGTCGCCCAATTCATAAGAGTAGCAAAATTATAGTTATGAAGTAACAACAAAAATAATTTTATGGTTGGGGGGGGTCATCACAACATGAGGAATTATATTAAAGGGTTGCAGCATTAGGAAGGTTCAAAACCACTGTGCTAGAGGTTTAGGCTGAATTCAGAAGAGGACACAGGGGTATTATTGCTAATGTCAGATAAATGTTGGCTGAAAACAGAGAATACCAGAGAGACGTTTACTTGTGTTTTATTAACAATGTCAAGGGATTTGACTGTATCAATCATAACAAACTATGGATAGCCTTCAGGAGAATGGGAATTCCTGAGCCTTTCATTGTACTCATGCAGAACTTGTTCATGGATCAAGAAGCAGTTGTGCCACAAACAAGGTAAAACGGCATGTTTTAATATCAGGGAAAATGTGCACCAGGGTTTCTTCACTTACATACTCATTCCATCTGTATACTGTGCAAATCATCAGAAAAGCTGGAGTATAGGAAGGAAAACGAGGCATCAGGACTAGAGGAAGGCTTCGTGACAACCTGAAATATGAAGGGGACACAGCCTTGCTTGCTGAATATGAGGACTTGAAACATTGTTTGGTGACGATCAAGGGCTACAGCCTTCAGGATGGGTTACAACTCAATGCAAAGAAGACCAGAATGCTAACAATTGGAGCAATAGGTAACATCATGATAAATATAGAAGAGATTGAAATTGTCAAGGATTTTGCCTTGCTTGTATCCACAATAAATGCTCCTGGAAGCAGCAAGCAAAAGATTAAAAGTGGTGTTGTATTAGGGAAATCAGCCACATATGAGCTCCTTAGAGTTCTGAAAAGCAAGGATCTTACTCTGAGGACTGAGATGTGGCTGGCCCAACCTGTGGTATTTTCAATCGCCTCATATGCATGTGAAAGCTGGACACTGAATAAGGAAGCCAAAGAAGAATTGATGGTGAAGAATACTGAAAATATCATGGACTGCCAAAAGGACAACCAAATTTGTCATGGTAGAAGTACAACCAGAATGCTCCTTAGGGGCAAAGATGGAGAGACTTCATCTTACACACGTCAGAGTCCTTACATACTTCTCTAGCATGCTGAAAGGCAAGGATGTTACTTTGAGGACTACAGTGCATCTGATCCAAGCCAAGGAATTTTCAATAGTCTTATATGTATGTGAAAGGTGGATATTGAATAAAGAAGACCAAAGAAGACTAGATGTAATGGACTTGTGGTACTAGAGAAGAATATTGAAAGTACCATGAACTGCTAACAGGACAAACTGATCTGTCTTGGAAGAAGTGTGGTTAGTAGTGCTCCTTGGAGACAAGGATGGCGAGACATCCCCTTACATACTTTGGATACATTAGCAGGAGAGACCAGTGTCTGGAGAAGAGCATCATGTCTGATAGAGGGGCAGCGAAGTAGAGGAAAGTCCTCAAGGAGAAGGATTGACACCCTGGTTGCAACAATGGAATCAAAAATAGGAATGATTGTGAGGATGGCACAGGACCAAATGCTGTTTTATTCTATTGTACATAGTCACGATAGGTTGGAACTGACTTGATGGCACCTAAGAACAGCATAAAAATAAATAAAGTACAGGTACAAGCTAAAATGTAAATGAACCTTTTAAATATTATACCCAGTGAAACGAGGCAGACAACTAAAGGCCACAGATTGATTGTATATTCTATTTATATGAAGCATCCAAAATACTGTCCCCATAGAGACAAGCAGATTGATGGTTGCCAAGGATTGTGGGAAGGAATAAATAGGGAACAGCTGCTTAATGGACATGGTATTCCCTCTTGGGTGATAAAAATGTGTTGGAACTAGTGAGGCACATGTTGATTAACAATATAAAAATATTTTATATTGCAACTGAATGTAGACTGTAAAAAGATACATTTTATGTTGTGTGCATTTCACAAAGACAAAAAGAAAATATAACTATAACCCAATATAAAGAACTGAGTGTAAAAGTTTTGAAGTTGAGATATTAACTCAAGAATAGTTCCCTAAGCCTAGGAAACTTGCCTGGTAGACAAGTTTACCCCAAAAGTTTAAGAGGAGCAAATGCCTGTGAATATTTAAAATTCACGTTTGATCATTTTTACAGTACTTAAAGTATGCTCCCAAAGGATAATAAAAAAATAATAAAGGTAAAATTAATTGAACAACTTCTACCATTCCTTTAGAGGTAGGCAATTAGACAATAGTCATAGTATTTTTTATATATTAGAAACATGTAACTTCTCTTCTCTAAACATGGTTCATCTTTGAAAAAAAACTCTTTCCACTTCTGCTGAACTTTTAGCAGTTGTTCTGACAATATTTTTAGCTTTTTGAATACTTTCAGGAATTGCATAATTCACTCATAATATCTTGTGGGAATTTGGACAAAACAAGAATGAAATGTATGACAGCGTGTCACCCTGTGGTTGTTTGGCACTTTTCCTCTTTATGTTATATGTGTGTTTACTGAAGTAATAAACACAAGGGAATTAAAATGGAGCATTTCATCAATAGCATAAAACATTTTATTAAATGAATAAATAAATAAATATTACAAGCATAGTTCCATCCATCTAATTTTTTTATACCTATGAACAGAAGGAACATTATTTCAGGTGCTTAGAATATGCTATTGAGCAGATGGATGCTAAAAAAGAGTAAGGAATATGAATTTGAGATTTTCACATTTTACAGCTGCAAGTACCTGATTACAAGTGCCATTTTATCAACTGGCTCACCAAACTTAACAAAAAATTAAGTATCAGTTCTACAAAGCAGTGCAAACCACCTGAATCCCATCACTTCTCTGAATAAAGGGAGAGGAATAAGGAAAATTTCAATATGCACATTGCCATGAAATTTCTGGTATGATCAAGGATGTTTCCATCTTTCTTTTATAAATCTCTAAATATTTTCCAAGTATTGTGATGTATTACTCAGATCTCCTTTTATTAAAGGCTTACTGTTCCAACTTCTGGGAGTGCTGTGGGCAGACACCTCATAGATATCAGGACCTTGAGGGAATTATTTCAGCTGAAGGGAGACACTATGATCTAGGTAAATACTTCTTTATGGGGTGGCCCACAGAAGACAACTAATTTCTGAGGGTGAATAAAAGCCTGACTACTGTGGCCTAATTGCAACAACTTTAAAGCTCCATTGTAGCTCCAGATGCCTCTGTGAGGCCAATAAAGGCTTCAGAATAATTGCTTTTATATATAGTCTTGTTCCTTCTACAAAAGTATTTACTCTAGCCACAATGTTATAAGGGATTGGCTGATTCACTATGTGTGCTAGTCTGGATAGACTAGAGAAACAATTCTATAGAAACTCATGTGTATAAGAGAGAGTTTTATATAAAGGGTAATTGTACATTAAGAAAGTAACTCAACCCAGTCCAGTCTAAGCCCATAAGTCCAGTATTAGCCCATATGTCTGATACCAATCTAGAAAGTCCTTTTCAGACTCATGAAACATATGCAATGACGCCAAATGCAGGACAATCACAGGCCAGTGGGTAGAAAGTCTTTGGATCCAGTGGCGTTGTAAGCATCTCAGCACTGGCAGGGGTCTCTATGTGGCTTCTCTGGCTTCAGAGGTCTGGTTGCATTAGGGTAGGTCCATGTGGCCTCTTCGAACCCTAGTATAGTTCCAGGTATCTTGTCAGCTGCAATGTCTCCTAGGGAGTGAGCAGAGAAAGAGAAGAATTACAGGGTTTCCCAGAATTCTCAGTAGAAGGCCATACCCACACAGAGGCCTCATTGGTTAGAATCTGATTGACAGGGTTTACTCCACCCCTACACTCTTAATCCTCAAATTGACAAACAATTGCATAACTACCACACTATGTAAATAATGGGTTGAAAATTTACCTTATAGGCTTAAGCCCCTTACAGCACAGCTAGATGATTGGTCCCTCTTGCCATTCTGACAGGCATAGATCAGGGCCAATCCCAGATAAGTTGAGGAGACTTCATTACTATCAAAGAGAGTTTGGAGGAGAACATGCCCATTGGACCAAGATTTCCTTTGCTGAGAACCTCCAAAGCCCAGAAGCGAGAGTTGTGACACTGAGGAAGGAGACATGGGAACTTATTGCCTTCATCCAAGAGGTCATCATTGGAGCACCTCTGTGTAGAAGGTACTGCAAAAGAGCTGTAGCACTTGCCTGTGCAGGGCAGAGGTGTGAGTGTATCTCATGCAACATGCCCTTTTCTTTCAGCAGTATGATAGAAGCTACACAAGTTCTCAGACAGCATGGGCCTAAGTAGCACGAGGCAAGAGAAAGAACTCCATGGTCCTAAGTATTGTGATAAGAGTCAAAAGGGTAGTCCTACAAAGGCCTAGTGGCCAAGGCTTGGGAGATTCTCTGTAGGGCATTTCCTGCTAGTGAGGCAAGGCCCAGTGAGGCCAGAATAGAAGCCTCAAGAGGTTCGCATGCCCACCTCCCCAGGTAGTATGGGGATAGGTATAGGCAGCATGACATGAATATGGTATCTGACCTGCAACATAAGAATGGAGATGGGTAATTTGGAGAAGGGCATTTCTCTTTTGAGAACCTGTAGTTATTATTTACTGTTTATTTTCTATACATAGAAACAATGGCTTTCACTTTATCAATACTGTGTGTCTCATGTGCCTGGCTCAATAACAGATAAGCACAGATCCCATGAAGTGGTTGATGCCAGTAAGTGCACTGTGACTCATTTCTAACTGTCTTTGGGCTACCTGGAAGCTTGAGGTACAGCCCATCTGCATGTGCAATACGGATAGACATAACTGTCAAACACTGTCATTGGACTTGAATTAGTTTGACTAGAACAATCTGCATTACAGATTTGATCCCAAGGCACTCCTTAATAATTATTTGCATGCTAATTTCTGTCTTTATTTCCTAGAGAACCTAATATTTACTATAACGTGTTCTGAACTAACAGCTTATTTATAATCTTGACTCAATAATACTTAGCATGTTTTTATATCAAACCACACTTTTCTTCCTAACAAAATCTTATGCTCTAATTTTTTTTTTTTTTACTTTAGCACTCTGTAAATGGACTTTCTACTTACAACACAGGCTGGAAATCACTAGAGATTATATTTTCCCCCAACACTTTGAACTTATTATTTCACAGAGGGAGGTACGAAGTTGCAGAAGCAACAGTTTATCCATACTTCTCTCAATAGTATAGGATTCTAATACACATATGTTCATTAATATTTAACTAGAGTCTGGTCAGCATTAGCTCCTTTTTCATTTACAAAGAGATTGATACAAAATCATCTCAGAAGTAGGGATTTTAAAATTATCTCTGGCTAAAAAGGAGATAATTCACTTTATAATTTATTGCCATGAAGCTGTCTCCATGAAGCATATTAAAAATGCAAAATTCTTGGTAATGGCAGTGAAGTTATGAATATCTTATAGGGAACTTCTTTTAGCTATCATGTTTATTCTATTATGTTAAAAACTAAGGTTTTAAAAGTTAATATATAATCTAAAGTTCATTTCCTGTACAATTGGAATTATTTCCTCATTTCTATATCAAGAGGTATATTAATTTTTAAATTTATATGATTCATATATATCATTATTAATCATTTAAAAGAGGGTGGTTTGCTCTGTAAATGTTTACCTAATTCACAAAAAGTGGAAAAAAAATACCAAGGCCACTCAGTGAGGAAAGTATAATCTTTCTCACAAGCAGCACTGGTCTATAGGCAAAGAAAGAGTCAATCCTAATCACATAAAAAAATTAACTTGAATGGATCATAATTTAAATGTAGCTATAAAAATTATTTTTAATTTTAGAAGAAATTATCGGGTATAAGAAGCAGAAGACAAATAGACTTGTATTTAAATTTTAGACTTTGGCTTGACTGATAGGCCTGTCATTTACTACTGGTACACTAAATTCCATTGCTGTCAGTCTCTTCAGGCACTACCTCAGTAGCAGGGAGCCACTTTAAAAAAAAGTAACCTCTCAAGTTGCTGGGTGGCCCCACAGCCAATGACTCATTGTTGTGGGTATTCAAAAACTTGGCCATTTTGGTTTGAGCATAATTTTGAAAGCTTCAGTTACTTGACTTTTCTCTGTAACCTATTGAAGAACAAGGATGTTACTTTGAGAACTAAGTTGCACCTGATTTGAGCCAAGGTATTCTCCATCACATAATATACCTGTGGAAGTTGGCATTGAATATGGAGGGTCATAGAAGAATAGAGGGATTTGAATTGTGGTTCTGGAGAAGAATATTGAAAGTACTATGGACTGCTACAAGGACAACAGATCAGTATTGGAAAAAGTAAGGCCTGAGTGCTCCTTAGAGGTAAGGATGGCAAGACTTCGTCTTACATACTTTGGCCAAATTGTCAGAAGAGACTATTCTCTGGAGAAGGACATGTTTGGTAAAGTGGAGGGGAGGTGAACAAGAGGAAGGCTCTCGATGAGATGGACTGACACAGTGGCTGCAACAATGGGCTCCGGCATGGCAACAATTGTGAGGATGTTGCAGGACTGGGCAGTGTTTCCTTCTGTTGTGCACAGGGTCACTAGAGGTCAGAGCTAACTCCATGGCACCTAACACAACAGACAATTGAAAATGAAATACGTGGCTAACATTTTTATGGAACTGCACTGGTCTGGAATAAATAGTACATCTACTGAAGACAATTTTAACAATTATTTTTGGAGGAAATGTCATTTACATGTTGGGTTGTAGTGTTATTTTATTGTTAAAAACTCAGGGGTAGAACACATCCAAAATTACAAACCAAAACTGAATTGCTTCTGATGCATATTGACCCTATCGGAGTGCTAGAACTGTTCCAATGGGTTTGCAAGATTGTGTAAGCTTTTAGAGAAGCATAGTGCTACACCTTTCTTCCCCAAAGCTGGTGAATTTGAACAGCCAACCTTCTGGAAAGCAGCCAAGTACAGGAACCACGGTATCACCAGTGCTCCAGCATACAACTACATGGGTTCAAATTCTGGCACACCACTTACTTTTAAAATAAATTTTTAGGGTTAAATAAAATAATATATATAAAGTGCCAAGAACTGTGCCAGGTACATAATAAACACTCAGGCAAAATGAGATAATATTGTTTTTTGAGACTTAGGATAATCATGGATAAAAATTTTATTCAGAAATAGGTATAGAGAGAAATAATAGTCCTAGAGCTGCCTCATATCACTCATTTCATTGCTTTTGAAATTCTAGAAGTCATAAAATAGTACTTAGTTCCATTTCATAAAGTAATTTTGAGGTTCAATATTTCTCCAT
Source organism: Echinops telfairi (assembly GCF_000313985.2). Lineage (NCBI taxonomy): Eukaryota > Metazoa > Chordata > Mammalia > Afrosoricida > Tenrecidae > Echinops > Echinops telfairi. The sequence goes on from NW_022109491.1 coordinate 41,144,211, forward strand.
ATAAGCTACTTTGAGTTCAATAAATAAGAATTAAGTTAGTGCTCTATGATTTGGGGGCAGAATTGTAAGTTATTCCTCCACATGAGTTAATCCTGAGCTTTCCCATGATGTGACACCAACAAAGCGGATTGGCAGTGTGATTTGTGGCATTCGGTGCAAAACAAAAATGTAGAGTACCTTGTTAAAATGATCAAGATTGTGATACCATGGGAAATGTGTAAGTAGTGCATCAAACCGTTCATGTAGAAATTGTGTATAGATGTAAATTTGGTTGTATATGTTGCTATCAAAATAAAATGTTAAAAAAATATTAAGATCTTCAAGATGGCAACAGCAACGCCTTAAACCAAGCATGGAGTTCTTATAAGCACAGGCCCCGCAAAGCCAGTCCTGGCAAGAGGTTTGGATATTTAGACAATGGAGAATTATTTTTATCCTTGAAATCAAGTTATTATTTATATAATAATATAACATCTTTATATTTTTAGTCATTGAGTTCTGGAGGCAAAATATGAATGAACCATTTACCCTCTTCTATGAGAAGAATTGATAGATACCGGGCATAGATAAAAGTTAATTTTCTCTTTTTCCCAGAGTTAATTTTTCCATTTTTAAGGTAAATATAAATAAAAATTTTATTTTGGAAAAATAAATAGAGTGGTTTCACGCTCTTTAATAATCTTATTTCTTTCTCTCCAAAGAAATGAAAAGATTTTTTTTTATTTATTGCTTTTGCTCCTGTTCCTAATTAAGCTTTTTTTCATTATTGTTATTTGTGTGAAATTTTACAGAGCTTATTGATTTTTCCTTCAACAATGCACACACATTTTGTTTTGTGGTTAAAAACAGATTGTGGAGTCAGAAAAACCTACCTGGATTTGAACTGTGTCACTGCCACTTGTAGCTCTGTGCTTGGTGCTTAATATTTGTTCTACCTGGGTCTCAGTGTCTTCATTTGTAAGAGGGGATAACCATACAGATTTTAAAAATAAACATTGAAACGGACAATATGTAAGGAACAAAGTGGCTGGCACATAATAAGCAGTCAGTAGTTGATAGTTTTAAATATTATTATTCCCTTTCATATTAAAAATATTTTTTCTATATTGATTTGTTTTGTTTAACAAATTCTTCTGATAACCCTAACAGCTACTGAAGTGAGGGCTGTACTTTCGGTGTACCAGTATGTTACAAGTGCTGTCTTAATTTAATCTTAATTGTAACACTGGGCTTAAACATAACAAAACTTGTGAGGATGGTGCAGGGCTGGGCAGTATTTTGTTCTGTGGTACACAGGGCTGCGATGAGTTGAAATTGATTCGAT
>NW_022109491.1:41145634-41149422 GCF_000313985.2 Echinops telfairi
ATAACAAAACTTGTGAGGATGGTGCAGGGCTGGGCAGTATTTTGTTCTGTGGTACACAGGGCTGCGATGAGTTGAAATTGATTCGATGTCATCTAACAATAATGATAGGGTAATTCCTGTCTGTTGTTATTTTAAAATCACTGATTACACTTTTGATAAAGATAACAATGTAGAGATGTACAGCATGATCCCTCTTCAATAAAGACATTAAGAAAACAGATGAGGAAGAAAAATGTGAAATCTTGAATCTGAGAAATGAACATTCAATAAACACTGACAGAAGAAGTTTGAGGGGTAAACCCATGTGAAGAGGTCAAGAGGAAGAGCCAACCAGGATCTCTGTGGTCCCTCCCACAGTAAGCATTAGTGCCTGGAGCAGCCAACCCCTTCTTCCTCACATTCCTTGGGTAAATGGAGGTATCCCAGGGATTTAATCTAGTCCATGGAGAGCATGTTTGTACCCAGCCCCACACTCCCTGGACAGCATGTGTGCTCTGAAAGTGCAATGGATTTGACAGAACCACTGCACAACAGGGGCGTCAAACACAAGGGAAGCAATGGCTTCTGGGTGGACTATCATCTATTGTGGGGTGGTGAACATGGGTCTGGTGAATGGTTTCTCAGATTCATGTCCTCTGCCTGGGTTCTTTACCCCTGTGTCCAGTCTGAGCTGGTCAAGTGCTACAAGACAAGCCAGTAGAACTAAAAAAACAACAAACCCATATTGTTCTGGTAAGGAGAATGATATTAAAAATTATGTAGGGCTATTGTAAAATGTCACAAGTTCGGGTTTGATAAAGTCCGTATATGTTGATCAGAGGAAGTTCGTTAAAGTGGTTAGAACTTAAAATATGAGGATGAAAGCATCCACCTTCTTTCCTAACCTGTCTCAAGGGCACATTCCTGTTAATCAACTAAGCCAAGTAATTAAAAACACCATTGGCATTTGTATATACTAGTCTAGTATTTCTCTCACTCTCTTTTTTTTAAATAGTGCAACTTTATTCATTGTATTTTGAGTTCTTCTGAGGAAGATTTAAAGAAGTTTATTCTCTATTTTGATGGTACTTTAGGAGTCTTGGTGGTGTAGCTGCTGACCAAAAAGGTCAGTGGTTTGAAACTCAGCAGCTGTTTTCTGGGAAAACCTTATGTCAGTGTTTCAGTAAATATTAAAGCCTTTGAAACCCATGGAGCAGTTTTATCTGTCCAGTAGGATAGCTGTGAGTTAGAATGAACTTGCTGGAAATGGGTTTGGTGGTATTTTAGCAAATTTAATTGGGCCAGTCTATTTTTGTCACTAGGGTGTGCTGTGATTCCAAGAATCTGAAATCACTGCAGCTGCAGTGAAGCTGGAAGTAAACCCGCCTCGTTTTCTCTTGAGGCTTAGCGACCACAGGTTTTCAGCTTGGTGCTTTACCATTACCATTACCTGGGTAATTGCACGAGTTCCTCAAGTTATTGTCCTTTTATGTTATGCTGGCCTTCCCTGCTCCTGGTATAAATAGAGGGAAAGACTATGATGTGTTAGCAGAGTTCCTGGATACCCTGTAAGAGCTCTGTGTCGTCAAGCATTATGATGCTTCCAGAGCACTCATTATTTTGCTAAATAGGAAACCAGCGTGAGGTTGCCAAATTGATGGCTTTTTAAATGTGTTATCAACAACAGCTTGTTAATCTTGCCACTGCTTTCAGTACTTCCATTTCAGCCTTCTGTGTTAACTTGGAATTGATCAGGGTTGTATAAAAATTGCCCAACAGTTTAATAGATAAGCACCTAAAACCTTTACTATTTTATGTCTAAGCAAATAACTTACTTTTGGATACATATTGTCTGAGACTCTCAATAAAGGACCCTTTTGTATTTACTTGTAGTCTCAAAGAGATACATAGCAAGTCAATGTAGTAGAATTGTGAAAAAAATAGCCTAAGCAAAAGTCTTAGTGGCTGTCTACACACACACACACACACACACACACACACACACACACACACACACACATCACTGCTGTCATAATGTCTCTGATGGACTAGTCTAAGATTGGCTAATAAATTAAGACAATTTTGTATGTTTTTCAATATTCCTTTTAAAATTAAACTTGTGATTTGAGGTAATATCCTGAAAAATTTAATTAGTGGGAAGCTTAAATAATTAATTCACCAAAAATAAAGTTAATAGCATGACAATGTGATTCTGCCTTTAGAGGTTTGGTATCTACATTGTTCATATATATAGATCTGTAATTTTCCTTCCAACAGTGTTCAGGTTTACATTCTTTTAGGCGGTTTGTCAGGAATTTGGGCTGCTTGGTGAGCTATCTTGGGAAATGATTTACATTGCTTTAGCAATGGGACTTCTTTCTCTAGATAACACTTCTTAAGCAAACAGTGTTTGTGTAACCACCTTGAAGCAACATTCTACCTGAAGATAACAACTTTCACATGCTTGATAAAATGATGTAATCACTGACCATCATGATCCTTAAGTGGGGTCAGCATTTTATAGCAGTGTGATAATTCTCTTTAATATGGAAATGGTTACAACATCTAATATTTTTGAAATTACTGCTTGATGACCATGTCCTTGAAAAGAAATAATAAATACAAGAAGTTCTAGTCTGGTTATTGGGTTGTAAAGAATTTCTGTTTTATTAAGTGAATCCACTACATATTGGCTCATATACCCATTTTGAAATGTAAAGTTTCTGTTCAAGCCACTGTGGAATAAATGTTGTTCATTTTTACCTTACTTCACAGTAAAATGGATATGAGATTTTGATATTTAGAGTTCTATGTATAAATTGTAATTTTATTGGAATAGTTAACAAGTATTAACATATTCTAGAATTAAAATAATTAGCTCAGATTTTTGTATGAGTAACACAATGTGCAAGGATATGTATGTTTCTTAATTTCTACATGAGAGACTGGATAAAGTTAAATTATATAGTCAAACTTCTTTCAAATTAAAATTCAAGTTTTCTGGTCACACATTGGGGAAAGGTTTATTCCTCCTTTTAATATAAAGAATTTTTTTTCAATCTACTTTTTACAAATGTGTATGTTAGGATACTTTACATGTAAAAATATAAAAATATAATACCTGGATAGATGTGAATGAGCGTCTCTAGAACTCTAGTCCACTAGGTTATACACAGGACCTACTCTTGCCTGTCTTTCTAGTCTAGCTGTCTCTAATGTCTTTACTTTTGCTTCTCTGCTTGATTTCACAAAATATATGTAAATTAAAGATAGGCATTTTTTTTCTATGCTAAAAAAATGTAAACACTGAAATTATTGGTGAGCAAAATTGCAGCTATTACAGAGGCTACATTATACATTTGTTAACATTTTCTTATTCCACACTGGATTCATCGATCTCTGCTTTTCTGAAACTGTGGTTCTGAAAAGTGCATGCTTACCTTTAAATTGGAGTTGAGAATGTTTCGTGGCTCTCTGGCATTTTGTTTCCTTTTCCCCCAGTCTGTTCTTCTACCTAGCCTGGTTTTAGTTACTCATTTTTTCCCTCTTAGTCATATATTGATTCATCGTCCATTAATTTAACTAATATTATAATTTACCTATTTTAGTTTCCCATATTGGGATAAGATAGAGGACACAGGGAAATACAGTTGTAGTGTTTATTTTTATAGAAGCTAAAATCTAGCCAGGAATAAAAGAAACATAATAGAATTAATTGCTTATTACAATATATTAAGTTCGGGGTCTCGGGGAGGAGATGAGCCAGTCAGGGTGCGAAGTAACAATGATGAGAAATACAACCTTCCTCT
>NW_022109491.1:41149827-41171397 GCF_000313985.2 Echinops telfairi
GAAACGATGTACAAATGCGCTTTACACAATTGATGTGTGTATGGATTGGGATAACAGTTGTATGAGCCCCTAATAAAATGTTAAAAAAGAAAAAAAAACCAATATATTAAGTTCTATAATATTCTCCAATAGTAATATTTTTACACAATAATACTAGCAGATATTGTTTATCTACTCAGTGACCTTTCAAGACTGCTTACTTTTTATTATTGCTATTATTATATGAAGGTTATTGAGATTGAAAAAAACAGAACATTTGTATGCTATTTGTGAAAGCATGGCTTTGTTTTTTTTGAGTGCCATTAAGTTAATTTCCATTAATAGCCACCCTGTGTGACAGAGTAGACTGCCCCATAGAGTTTACTTGACTTTACTCTTTATAGAAGTGGATCTCTAGGTCTTTCTCTTCTGGAACATCACATGGGTTTAATGCGAACTTTTCCATTAGCAGCCAAATGCATAAACATTTGCACCATGAGCACTCCATAAGCACAGCTTTAGTGGACCATAATTATTGAGGCAAATACATTGCCCACTGTACTGACAGGTTTTTTTCACTTTGAGAATATTTCTCACTTCCACAGCTTCTCTCAGGGCTTATCATAGTCAGTAACTGTATCTCAGCTTGCAGTCCTGTTTCTACTGCTTGCTTTTTTACTAAAAATAATTATGGCTTAATTCCAGCATGTCACCACATTTCTTGGATAAAAAGATATCTTTTGGATCTCCCTGGTCATCATCATAACTTTTCTACCTGTCTTCCTTCTTTCTTTCAATCCTTCTTCCTCTTTCTCCTCATTTCTTTCTGCCTACCCCCTCTGTATTAGGCAGGGTTCTCTAGAGAAAGAAAACCAGGACATTTATGATGATAGATAGATAGATAGGTTTATACATCAAGAAGGAATATAGCAGCTAATTAATCCACCCAACAGCACAGAGAGCTCAGTTCAACTCACTTTTGTGGAATAGTTAATATACTGGGAGGCTTTCAACTCACATGGGCTGCTGGGTCCAGGTCAAGGAAGCACACAGCAGAGTCTTCCCTCAAGCAAGACATGCAGTCTGCCCACAGGTAGCAGACTGTAGGCTGGGTCAGCAACAGTCAGTAGCATGGAAACTTAGCAAAGCAGGCCCCAATGGGATCTCAAACTCAAGCGATGCAAAGTGACAGAATCCACCAGACTCAAACTCAAGCAATGTGCACACCAGTAGTGTGTGAAGCAGGTCTCAAAGGAGCCTCAAGCTCTAGCGCAGGATCCATGAGTTGCCTTGGTCCACAGATAGTGTAGCACACAGGTTGGGGCAGAGAACTAGCTAAAGCAGTAGCAGCTGGCCCGATCACCAGGGAACAAGAGAGACATGGGATGCTGATTGTCTTCATTTATCTTGGTCCCCCTCCAATCAAGCTGTGACCTGATCATACTCTGCCCACATGTTGGCACAATAAACCTAACTAACACACCCTCTCTTCCCTTTTCCATCTCTTCCTCCCTCTCTCTTTTCTTTTGTACTTAATAATATGAGGGATGTTTTATGCACAGCAAAAATGGTTGGCAGTCTGTATGTATAATGACCAATTTTAGCTGGTAGTACCCATATAGATAATGAGAGGTGGTTAAAATAAAACTAGCAAGTTGAGGCCTGTGATGGCTGGATGGTCAATGAACCCAGATGAACATAAATTGCATAATGGTTGAATGCATATATGCAATGCAATGTCAGCAGTTTGAAACCATTAGCTGCTTGATGGGAGAAGATGAGGCTGTCTGTTCCTATGAAGATTTACTCTCTCAGGAACCTTAAGGAGCAATATTACTCTGTCCTGTAGAGTTGTTATGAGTTGGAATCAATTCGATGGCTGTGGGTATGGGTTGGCTTTTGGCTTAGAGCCAGTAGTATGATTTTGAGGCAAATTCTATGTCTCTGGTAAAAGAACTGATTTTGAGTATGGAGAAAGAAGTGAAAGGAATGAGCATGTTAGCTACATCAATGAATTTTAGAAATGTAACTATCCTTTTCCTAATTTCTTTAATGTTCTATTTTCTTTGATTTTAATTTAGGAAAACTGTATTTTGAATTTACTAATAAAAATCATTAGGAATTGTACAGATTGCTGATAGGACATGTGTTTTTGCCTCTTTTAAGATTTTTCTGTTTTTTGTATTTTTAATATCTATTTTTTTATTTTAAAAGTCCACAAAGCTTCAATGTTAAATATCAACCACATTGATAACAGTAGCAGCTAACATTTACATATTATTTACTGTATACTAGGTACTCTTCTAAAAACTAACCCTCTGGTTTAGACTCACCAGCTACTCGGCAGGAGAACGATGTGGCTGTTTATAAAGACCTCCATCTTTGGAAATTTTTTAGGGTAATTCCACTCTCTCCTATAGGGTTGTTATGAGTTAGATGCGACTCAATAGTACTGAATTTGATTTTGGACTTTTAATTCTCATTATAACTTTTGCAGTAGATACCACTATTGTCCTCCTTTTATGAAAAAAATCAAGTTCCCAGATGAGAGAAATTTTGAATCAGACACAACATGTGTTAGGAAGACCTACAATGCAATCTTGATCTGTGAATTCATTCTGGGGATCATATCCTTATTCAACTTTATGGTCTGAGCAAATTCCTAAACCTCTTTAAATCTTGGATTCCCAATGAGTACAATTGCTATGATAATATTATTTTGCAGATTAAGGGGATTTAAAACCATAATTTGTTTTAAAAATCCTGTACACATGTGTGCTATTTCCATGTGTTAAGTTTAGAGAGTGTTTGAAAGAAAATTGAATAGGTTTACTTCAATAAACCAATTTTACTCAATATGATGATTACTTTTACTAGCTGTTCCAACCCAGAGCTGGATTTTTAAAATTATTGATTACATATTTTTAAAGAGATAAAATATTTGATGAAAGATTGACTCTTACATCTGTGTTAATTATTCTTGAAATTACCAACCCTTTTCTAAAATTGAGCAGGACTGGGGGTGTATTGTTATGTATAACACATAAATTTGACAGAAACCATCAGTCCTCTCTCTGGTTGAAAGATGAGGCATCTACTGTCCTAAAACATGAAAGCGTCAGACACCCATAGGGGCAGTTCTACTCTGCCCTCTAAGTAGTTCTGCTCTGTGCTATGAGTCAGAATCCACTCAATGACAGTGAGTTTGGGAGATTTCTTTTTAAATTGTGAATAATAGCAAATAAGGTGAAAGTAATTTGAGTAAATATTTTTTAAAATACAAATTTCTAAGATACACAGGAAGAAGGAATAGTAGTTTTTCATCATTGTGGTGCTTGCAATCAAAGCCATGAAACAAAATGTACACGAATGTTGACTTAAAAACCAAAATATCTGTACACTTGCACTCACAGCACATACATCAAGTTTTAAAAATCAGGTTCTACGGTTTTCTTATTAGTAAAATTGTGGGTATTGATTACATGAATCTTATTTTTCTTTTCTTCAGAAAATTTAAAGTTTCGTTTACATTATTCTCATTTTCCCAAGATAATTTCCAGTATTGGAATAATACTTACAGGATTAACTTAACTTGAAAGCCACATACAATATCTCTTTTCCAGATCATTCTCACAACTAAGTTCTACAAAATGTTGGAATCCTTTGGAGGGTTTTAGCTTAATACTTTTGGTGGGGGGTGGTGGTGGTGTGATGTTCAAATTTTCAAAAATAAAAAAGCAATTAGCTCTTATAAAAGTTGAACAAGGAATGAATTCAGTGTTAGCATAATGGCATTTTTTTGCATAGTACATTAATGGAAGCCTATTTATTCATTGTCTGGGAGACTATTGGTACAGTGATTAAAGTGCTCAGACGCTAATCAAAAGGTTAGTAGGTAGTCTGAACCCACCCAATGTTTCGGGAAGAGAATGTAGCAGTCTTCTTTAGTAAAGATTTACAGCCTTGGAAATCCAATGGAGTAGTTCTGCTGTCTGATAGGGTCACTATGAGTCAAAATTCACTTGATGGTTGGTTTGGTTTATTGTGGGTTTGTTTTGTGGAAACTAGCATTCAGTGGCACTTTGTTCTTCTTTGTAAGCTTGAGGATAGTCTTTTCCCCATAGAGGCAGTTACTTAGTCTACTGTCAACTTGAGGAAGGGGTGGAATCTATCTAGCCTGTCAATCAGGTCACAGCTTGATGACCTCGTCTGGAGGCATGACAGAGATAAATAGCTCACTGGATGCCAAACACAATCTCTCTGCTACACATTCCTCTTGACAAGCCACATGGAACCAGAGCACTGGAGCTAGAGGAACCACGCGGAGACCACTGCCAGTGTTGAGATGCTTCCACTGCCACTGGATCCACAAGACTTCCCACCCACTGGCCTGTGATCTGCCTGCATTTGGCATCATTGCATGTGTTGTATGGGTCTGAAGAGGAATGTATAGACTGATATCAGACATATGGGCTAATATCAGACTTATGGACTTGATCTGGACTGGGCTGGGATGCTTTCTTAATATACAATTACTCTGATATAAAGTTCTATTTTGCACACATATGAGTGTCTCTGGATTTGTTTCTCTAGTAAACCCAGATAAACACACTTGTTATTATTGTCATTCTTGGGTTGCTTGGTAATTTAGTTGTTAACATTGATAAACTGAATGAAAACTGTAAATCTGTCTCTGGTCTGCCCCTTCATCATTTGATACTTTCGCTGACTCTGCAGTTCTGGTTAGCTGTACGCTTGGGTAGAATGTTACAGTTAATTTTTTAAAGTTAAGAAGAAAGAAAACTATACAAAATTATATTGCTGATGTATATCACTCTAGAATATTCTGATTGATATTAAAGTTTTACCTTTGGAAGTTACAAACTCCTGCTTACTGTTTAACACTCCCCCACCCCCCTTTCTGGATGGAGAAATAAAGAAATGGATGAGTAGCCTTCCAGTTAGATACTGATAGAGTGAGAGAGCTTGACTAAATTTTTTATAAGTACCAGATTTATTGTTAATTCTGTTAATTCTTAATGCGGATGGTATGTTCTTTGCATGCCATTCATTGCTTCAGCAACAGATTTTGACACATTTTCTCATTTGTAAGTGAGACTAATAATTATACCAATTTAGTGGTGGAAGAAATTGAATGCTATATGCATTATCAGCATTCCTGTGATGGGATTTGTAAAGGCATTAGACTATGTGGATCATAACAAATTATGGATAGAGTTAAGAAGAGTAGGAATCCCATAATTCTGCTCAGGTGGAACTTGTACATGGATCAATAATCAGTTAATGTGAACAGAACAAGGTAATACTGCCGGCTTTAACATCAGAAAAGGTGTATGTAAAGGTTGTATTCTCTCACCATATTTATTCAATCTGTCTGCTGAGCAAATCTTCAAAGAAGTTGGGCTATATGAAGAACAACAGGCTTAGAGAAAGGCTTATTAACAATCTTTAATAGTTTTATGAATAGCCTTTGATGTATAGATGATATACTGAAGTGAGGAGGACTTAAAGTATACTTCCTGATGAACATAAAGGATTGCAGCTTTCAATATGGGTTACAACTTAATATGAAGAGAATCCAAAACCCTCACAACTGCACTCATGATAAATGGAGAAAAGATTGAAGTTGTTAAGGAATTCATCTTCCTCCTATCAATAATTAATGTTCATGGAAGCAGCAGTCAGGAAATCAAATGATGCATTTCATTGGGTAACTATGAGACCAGCACTAGGAGGTTGAGATACAAATTGCTACAACATTCCTTGTCCTCAAGTATTTTAATAATAAGAAGAAGACATCATAGTGGAAAGTAATGTTTTTATTTTCCCTTGACCATCTATTATAAAATAAAGAAATGCAAGATATGGTGTAATATGGTGGTAGAATTTATGGCAAAGTTCACTCCCTGGACAAAGGGTGACCTTTTCCACACTCACATTTAAAACTGTGCTTCGGAAAAATGATGTAATTGCTACATGTTTTGGATCTTCATTGAAGAGTCTTGAGTACCTAGAGTTTTCTGTATTTCTTTCTGTCTAACTTTTTTTAGAAGCCTCATGTTGCTCTCCCTCCTTTTCTTTTTATGGAAATATTGTCTGTGAGCATATTTGAACAGGAGAATTACTTTATATAAATAAAGAAAAATCCTTCCTTTCAGGTCAGGGGTGTTTTAGGTCTTTTGGGTCTCTCAGTAGTAGTTGGACTTCTTAACCTTTTAATGACCCAGAAGCAAATTCATCAGGAGGTAAGAAAAAAAAAAGAATTGGAAATTAACTATGTTTACAACTTTTGGATCTCAGACCTACAGTAATAATAGTAGAAGGGACAATGGAACTTGATGACTACATTGGAGTTTTAAAAGTTCTCGATTTTAATGTTATGGTCTGCTCATATTTGATTTCTGGATAATCTATTCTTGGTTTGGTTAGCTATTTGCAGTGGTTGGCACAGTGTGTATACTATGAAGTAGATATTCAGGAAATGTTTGGAAGGAAGACATGAATGAGAGCATATAATACTGGTAGATTAGCTATTATAAGAGACTTAGATGATATTTCCCTTGTTGAACAAATTACCTTGGGAGATATTTGTGAAAAACACCGAGATATTTTAATTATTCTTAAAGTAATTTAATTAGTTCCTTTTTGGTGCGTCTTCCTCAGAAAATTGTTCTGTTATTTTGGTCTTCTTCTTTTGTCAGGCTTTCAGATTAACTTTTTTGATCTCTTGGACAATTTTATCTATTGTTAAGGATGCTTCACAGGTACATATTTTCTAAGATTAATGTTTTGAGACCACATTCTTCATACTTTCTCTCTTGTCAAAACAGGTATGTTTGATGATATAGGTTTTTATGTAAGCAGAGAAGTTGGTGAGTGTATCATGGAAAGCCCCATTTCCTTTCACTTGAAATGTATTTGAAGATGTTCAGGGATAATTAAAATTTATGAAATTAGCACATTTTATGTATTATATTTTGTTATAATCTTAGTATTCAATATTTATATGTGTATTCAGATAACACCACATATTTTTATTTAATGTAGTAAATAATGCCATTTCAGGTACAAAAGCAGCCTGAAGGAAAAATGTGTGTAACTATAATGCTGTTCTTGGTGATTTCTTCCCTATGATGTGGCCAATGTAAAATAAACACCTGAATGTGTAGTTTCCCTCCATTTTTTTTTGTTTTGAGAGAGAGTTGTCTTTTCCTATCTTCTATAAAAAAGAAAGAATTAAGATGTACTATTTTAGAGTTAAATCTCAAACCTTAAGTTTTTATAAAAAAGCTTAAGTTGAATAAAAAATTCAGGGTGCGATGTAACAATGATGAGAAATACAACCTTCCTCTAGTTCCTAAAGGTTTCCTCCCCGCTCCCACTACCATGACTCGAATTCTATCTTGCAAGACTGGCTAGACCAGAGGAGGTACACTGGTACAGATAGGAACTGAAAATACAGGGAATCCAGGACGGATGAGCCCTATAGGGCCAGTGGTGTGAGTGGCAAAACAGGGAGGGTAAAGGGAGAATGGGTAGGAAAGAGGGAACCGATTGCATGGAACTGTGTGTGACCTCCTCCCTGGGGGACAGACAGCCAAAAAGTGGATGAAGGGAGATGTCGGACAGGGCAAGATATGACAAAATACCCATTTATAAACTATCAAGGGCTCATGCAGGAGGGGGGAGTGGGGAGGGAGGGGAAAAATGAGGACCTAATGTCAGGGGTTTAAATGGAGAGAAAATGTTTTGAGAAACGATGTACAAATGCACTTTACACAATTGATGTGTGTATGGATTGGGATAACAGTTGTATGAGCCCCTAATAAAATGTTTAAAAAAAAAATACAAAAAAAATTCACTTTATATTCTATTTCTATATTATGAACATATAAAGTGTTATGTATATAAAATGATTTATTTATATTATCAATTAGTGGCTATGCATTATTTTCCTCTTTTCCTAGCCTTCCCCTCTCTCATCCCTCCATCTTCCAACCCTTCACTTCTTTCCTCATGTCTTCCTTCTTTTGCTGTAGCCTTTTCCTCTCTTGCTGTAACTGAAGCCTTCCTTCTCTCTTACCCCTCTCGTTCCATCATACAATGTTCAAAGAAGTGAAAGATTGAGCCAAGATGTGACGTTTATAAGGACTAGTAACACTGATGCAGAACTAAAGATGAATTGAAAATTAAGCTCTAACATGGGGTTTCACTTAGAAAGTTCTGGCAACTTGCTCTATTTACTTATATTTAATAAAGAACAAACTACACCTAAAACATCTTACTCAGTAATCAAAGTAGGATTGTGTTTGTCATACAAAACACAAAACAAAATAAGCCCACAGCTGCTGGCTGATTCTGACTCATACTGCCTGTCAGATAGAGTAGATTGCCCAATAAAGGTACCAAGGCTATAAATCTTTATGGAAGCAGACTGCCCCTAGAATGGATTTGAGGTGAGCAACTAACCAATGCACCTCTAGGGTTCCATTTATGTTTGTCATAGGGAATATCATATAGTACTAATTCAATGTAAGTCATACGTATTTTCACTATTACCTTTCTACTCAGTATAGATAGTTCCAGACTCCCTGCCCCTCCCACACTTTTCATCTAAATAACAAAATAAAGCAAGCATAAAAATTTTAAGAAGTAGGTATTGTCTATATTTATTATTTAGGATCACTACATAAAATTTCACCTTCCTTTGTTCTTTCTGAATTTTATTTCTCCCCTCTGATGTTTATCATCATTTGTACTCTCTAAGAAGAAAGTTTCTTGTTTGGAAATCAATGAGATAACAAAGTGTATTTTAAGGTATCACTAGTTGACATCAAATAAATTCTGACTCATGGTAACCCTTTGTGTTTCAGAATAGAACTGCACTGTGTACATTTTCATTGACTATGTTCTTTTTCTGGGAGTAGATCCAGGGACTTCTTCTGGAATGCCTCTGGGTGGATTCTAACTTCCAACCTTTTAGTTAATAGCTGAGTTTGTAATCATTTGTGTTATTAAGAAGCTCCCAATTTTAAGGTAATCCGAACACCACACTCACTGTCATGGAGTCAATGCTGACTCATAGCAACCCAATGTGTGTTCCCGAGACTGTAACTGTATAGAAAGTCCAAACTCTCCCATGGGTCTGATGGTGGTTTCAAACAGCCGACCATGAATATTGCAGCCCAATGCATAAGCACTAGTGTTTTAATAATAGTAAAGAGGATGAAGAGAGTGAGGTTTAAAAAAACTAATGAGGAACTAAGTAAGTTATGAATTTACCCAGAAGAAGTAGACATGTAGGTGATATGGAGGAAAACATTGTGGTGATGGTGACATTTTCTATTTCAAAAGGGCAGGGCAGGAGGGTTACATAGCCTATATTAAAATTGTGATTCTGCAATAAACAAAATCATGGAACATCACTCAGGACAGCAGACATTTTCTCATTTGTAATATATAAGAATAAGACTAAAATGTTCTTGCTCAAAAATTTATTATTATTTATGATAATTTTATATACCAATTTTGCAATATTTGATAGTTTAAAGACAAACTACTTTTTGCTTTTCATAGAAGTAAGGCAAGCTCATTGTAAAAAAGAACAGAAAATACAAAGAAGCAACAAGAATAAAATTAAGAACATCTGTAATCTCATCATCCTAGAGATTAATCTCTGTTATTTTGGTGTATATGTTCTTTTACATCTTTATCTGAACATATATTTATATTTAACTTTTCAGAATGTGGTTATACTCCGCTTGGTATTTTGTCACCTACTTTTTTCCCCTCTCATTTTCACAACACATAATAATCTTCCAATACGGTAAAATATCTTCTAAAACATTCTTTTAATAACCATATCTCAGAGATATGTCACATAATGGCTGCGTAATCTTGTGTTGATGGATACTTAAACTTCTTAATAAATCACTTTATATTTTAAATTGTGCTGTTAGGGCTGCTCCTCTTTATGTATCTTTATATGACTTGTTTATAGAGCTTTTATAATGATCATTTTAGGATAAACTCATGAGTAATATGAATTCCAGGGCCACAGATTGGGTATTTTTAGGCTCTCTTGATACAGTGCCAAAAGTGGCCCTCTGAATGAATTTTACCAATTGTCTCATGTGAGTATCTGCATAAATAGCATCATCTGAAGCTGGAAGCAACCCATCTACTTGTCCTATTATTTAAGATATGATTTTTGGGGATAGATAAAACAAGAGAGATCAAACAGGACCAGCTGTATATTCAAGTGCATTTTATCTGTACACTGCCCAAATCAACGTTCCAAAATGAAATTCAACTGAATTTCTGCTATTGAGCTAGTCTATATTTATCATTCAACACTAAATAATTATGGATAAAATTTCCCCTCAGATGGGTAGAAATAAAGTATATTTTTAATTGGATACATTAAAGCTTATGATAACACCAAAAGAAAAAATTAGTTATTACGCAAAGATGCATCAGCAGACAAAGCTAAAAGCCTGTGCTTTGTGCTCGTCAATTTGAAGCCCTCTTTGGGCTAGCCAGGGAGTAAAGGAATACATTGTTTTCTGACAGCAGTGGCCTCCTGGAGAAAATGTTCTTAAACTACAATGTAGGTATCATATTTTGGTTTGGGTTCTCATGTTTTTTTTAATACGATGTTAACTAATGCCATTATAGCAATAAAAAAGAAATTAAAAAGGAGGTATAGTTTTATAACAGTTAACTAACAGTACTATCTTAGCTGATTCAATGGTAAAAAATTAACAATCTTGAGCAGTAGATTTGGAACACTTTAGTTATCAACCTTTTTATCAAACGATGAGCAATTGGCATTGCTTACTTATTTTTCAATATTCATGTTTACTTCAAGCCCTTCATTTACTAGGTGACCGCATACTAAATAAATGCGTCTCCATGTTTCAGAGATATTTTGAATGTTGGCTTTTTTTAAAGCTTTATGTGTGTATGTGTTTTACTCAATCAACTAAATAAAATATCTCATTCTTTAAGCATCATTTATCCTACTAAATGGAACACAATCAGTTTCATTGCCTTTGACAACATATTTGCTCCCAGTGCTCTGAATCAATTAAATCAATCATCAACAATTTTGTTTTTTGAGCCTGTTTTCATTATGGTCTTTTTTGTCCTCTAAAGCTTTGTTTATTTTGTAAGTGTCTAATTTCAATTAGTTCAGGCACTGATGCTTGTATTACGGTCTGTTGATATACAATGTTTGTAACTCTGTGTTTCTGTTGGAGGAATATTTTCATGGATTCTATTATCATGCAATCTGCTATTTTCCCAATACATTAAACCGTTTCCTGATCATGAAACAGTTTTCCATCATTGTTTGCTTACAGTAGTTTTCCATTTCACATTGACAACCATTCATATTAATTTGCTTTGATCATAACTTAAATTGAATTCTGTGAATGTTGTGATTGTGGTGTCATCAAGTGGGTTCCAACTCCCAGTGACCCAATGTACAACAGAACAAAGCACTGCCCTGTCCTGGGCTCTCATCACAATTGTTGTTATGTTTGAGCCCATTGATAAAGTCACAGTGTCAATCCATCTTGTTGAAGGTCTTCCTCTTTATCACTGCCTGGCTACCTTACCAAGCTAGATGTCCTTCTCTAGGGACTGGGCTCTCGTGACATATCCAAAGTATGTGAGGTGAAGTCTCTCCATCCTTACCTCTAAGGAAAATTCTAGCTGTACTGCAACCAAGACAGATTTGCTTGTTCTTTTTGCAGACCATGGTACTTTCAACATTGTTCACCAGTATCATAATTCAAATGCATTGATTCCTCTTTGGTCTCCCTTATTCCATATCTCCCTTATTCCACATGTATATGAGAAGATTGAAAATATGATACTTCAAAGCAACCTCCTTGCATTTCAATACTTTAGAGAGGTCTTGTGCAGCACATTTATTACAGATATACTTATAGATAATCGTATCTTGATTTTCTGATCTAATTGAAATAGACCCCAAAGATTATAATTAGAAAAGATCAGCTATACATAGGACTTTAATTGGTGCCAACACACTGTTTTAAATTTAGAAATAATAGAAAAAATTCTAGAGATAGCAAGTGGAGGAGTGATAGATTTAACAGTTTTGTTAGTGGAAAAATGGGATTACAAGAAAAGAAACACAATCCTTTTGAGTGAGAAATTATAACAGTCACAAGAGTATACAGTCTTTGAATCTAAAACAAACAAACAAACCAAAAACCTTTTAGGTGGATGGCAGGTAACCTTAGACACTGTAGTGCAATTAAGCAAAATAGAAATGATCAAAGTGCAAAGACAAAAGGATAAAGACCAGCTAGAAGTGTGGTGAGGGAAGATTCCCAAATTTCAACTGTTTTCTGAAGATGGTGGCAATGTGGGATAGTGTCTGTCCAATCCAAAGAACAGATTAAGATTTTTTTTGTCAGATACTAAACAGAGCAGAGCATAGAAACATAATCTCATTGATCTAAAAAGAAACAGTACACATAAATACCTCAACATGTATTTTCTGAATACATAAAGCTGAAAATAATTAGCTAGAAAATGATCAAAGAGTTTTCAGTAAAAATGTGTTATGTGTTATAGTTGGCAGAAGCTAAAATAAATGTACTAAAATGAAGAAAATAGGTCTTTTTGAAAACATTTGTTGTGTCCTTTTTAAAGTGCCACAAAATTTAAATTGTAATGTGGATTATTAAATATTTATAAATCTGGTTCCTATAAGAAGAGAGGCAAATATTTTAAGATTTATGTAATATCAAAAGGAGGAAGTTCTTTTTCCTGCTGGCTCTTGTAGATTTTGATTTCCACACCCTTTGCCAGTTTGGATAAATGATTTGTCAGCTTCTCTGTAAAGAACATTGACATGCAATAGGAATATTTTAAATGCTTAAAAATCAGAAGGAATAGGCAAACCTGTTTCCCAAGTCTTTGAACCAATGCTGCTTATTTCTTAATAGCATTAGATCTACTGAATATTTAAAAGGCTTTTATTCATAAATTGACCTTTTCCAGTCCCCATAGTGCTGATGACTTGGTTATGTCTGATTTGAGACTAATGTCATCAACAATGACTTGAAATATTACATGGATCCTGTGTTCACATGCCTTGGAAATACACAGAGGGACTTTAAAAGGTTCGTGAAAAAAGTTGAATTAAAACATAATAGAATTTCTCCACAAATCTTTTGAACCCCCTTCATACAGGCCAATTTTTGCTGCAAGGTGAGATAATTTTCAATGATGGCTAAGTGGAGAGAAAATGTTTTGAGAAACGATGTACAAATGTGCTTTACACAATTGATGTGTGTATGGATTGGGATAACAGTTGTATGAGCCCCTAATAAAATGTTAAAAAAAAAAGAATTTTTTTGTGGAATCCTGGGAGGTGTAGCTAGACTTCAATTCTTTCCTGAATACCATCTTTCAATTTTGACTGATTTGGAGTTTAACAGCTTTAAACAAATAATTAAAATATTTCTATATTGCTTTACCTATTGTGTTTTGCTTACGGACAATAATGCCCTGATAGAAGATATTGAAGTTTATTCATATTTATATTCATAATGCCTGGCACATAATGGTTGCTCAGTAATTTAGTGAATAAATGGAGTGAATACATTGATGACTAAGTGAAAGAACCCTAATTATCAGTGCAGAAATTCTAAATTATTAGGCTATGTTATAATGCTTGCCTGGCCTCATAGGCAACATTTTTAAATAAGTAAATTCTCACTAGGTTATTAAACTGTAGATTCAAATCTGTGATATTATTATCACCATGATTTTCAGAAAGGAATTTTTCTCATTTTAAAGAAATTCTAAGTGATTTTGCATAGGCTTTCATGAAATAAAGGATCCCTGGTCACAAAGTGGGTTCTGAATAGAGCTGCAAAACTCCAAGTCAGCAGTTTGAAGCCACCAGCCACTCTGAGGATGAAAGAGGAGGCCATTTCCTCATTTAGGGAAGGAAACCTTGGAAACCCTCAGAGTAGTTCTGCTCTGCCTATAGGGTTCTATGCATCGTAGTTGACTTGATGACAGTTGGTTTTTGAGTTTGGTCATGGAATAAACACAGTCTGATTTCTAATTCAAATCAGATCATTGTTCTTATTTTGGTTCATTTCTGACCAATGCATTGATATTGAACAGTTTACCGATAGTGAATGATACAATGTGGTTGTAGTTGATTGTCTCTTGAGGTCTATTTTTCCTTTTTTTTTGGGTATGGGAAAGAAACATTTAAAAAATATAATACTTAGTGATGGTTACAGGATTCCAAAATATGGAAAGAGTTTTCGTGCTATCATGGGGAATAGGCAACACAATTTTCTTTGGTTTCCATGAATGTTCTTCACTCTCTCTTTGACTGTTGTGTATAAAATACGTGCCATCTAATATCTCTAGAGACACATTCTTTGTTTTTTTTAAAAAAAATCATTTTATTGGGGGCTCTTAACAGCTCTTATCACAATCCATCCATTGGAGACACGTTCTTATTTAGAACATTGAGGGAGTACTTGAGTGGAGGCGCAATGTCTGTTTGCTACCTTGACGCTTGACATATAGAGATGTATGTACATGGATAAAAAACAATACCAAAGCAAAAGAAAATAGCATCTATTTTCAGGTCTGCAGGTATCACTTCTATGAAGCTAACTTCAAATTATTTTTGTTGAGTGCTGATATTGCAAGGGAGCCCCAGGTCTTTGACTAACTTCTACTGTAAATTCCTATCTAGGGGTCTCCCAGGCAGTTCAAGCTCATCATATTTGAGCCCATTTCTTTCATTTTTATCACTATTTTCTTGCTTAAGAACCTTTGACTAGGGTTGCTATGAGTCAGAACTGACTTGATGGCAGTGAATGAGTGAGTGATTGTATCAACTCGGGAGCCCGCATGGTGTACTGAGTTATACGTGAGGCTGCTAACTGCAAGGTTAGCAATGCAAACTACCAGCCACTCTGTGGGAGAAGAGTGAGGCTTTCTACTCCTGAAAAGGGTTAAAGTCTCAGAAAACCACAGGGTTGTATTCTGTCCTACTGGGCCAATGTGAATTGGAATCAATTTGATGGCAGTGAGTTTGGTTTTGAGTTATTCTATGTAGCACTCTATAATATTTCTTTATATCCTCTCTTCTCCTTCCTCTCCCCGTTTTCCTATTTATCTCTTTCATTCCACACTCTTCTCTTCTTTCCCAGTGACTTTTGCATCCTTTATGCCTTCATTGCCACTCTCCTCCATTCAGACACATAATTCCTATTCTCGTGCTATTTTTTTCTTACAGTTTGTTAACTGTTCTTCTGGTCTCCACACAAACACACACACACACACACACACACACACACACCTAAATATATACACACACCTAAATATATACACACACCTAAATATATATATGTATCTGACTTCAATTGCAGTGGAGCTAAAACCAGAAAGGTATGGTGAAACAATATCAAAGATCTTGAATTCCAAGTTAAAGAACTTAGGTAGCAACTTAGAGGCAAGGTAATTCATTGGAGTTATTTTATAGGAAGGTTTTGGTATATATATATATTTAGGTGTGTATATATATATTTAGGTGTGTATATATATATTTTGGTATATATATGTAGGTGTGAATATGTTTATGTATATTTAGGCATGTATATATATATTGAGGTGTGTATATATATATATTTAGGCATATAAATATATATTTATTTAGGCATATATATACACACCTCAATATATATATACATGCCTAAATATACATATACACACCTACATATTTACCGAAATATATATATACACACCTAAATATATATATATACACACCTATATACATACACGCACACACACATATATATATATACCAAAACCTTCCTGTAAAATACCTCCAATGAATTACCTTGCCTCTAAGTTACTACCTAAGTTCTTTTACTTGGAATTCAAGATCTTTGATATTGTTTCACCATACCTTTCTGGTGAAAGGTATGGTTTTGGCTCCACTGCAATTGATGTCAGACTGGTTTTAACTAAACAGGCTAGCACACGTAGTCTAAAAATATCTTCATATTTCACTTTTACTCTTATCCTTTGAAGATCCAACATAACTTCTCTTTCATGACACTAACCTTTTTCAGCCCACAGAATGATTTTTTCTTTCTCAGATTCCTGTGGTATTTATCTGGACCTCTTATTTAGCAAATCATCATTTATAAAGTTGTGAGATTTTTGATGCTATTTATTTCCAGTTTTCCCGTGATTTTGTTTTCATATGTTTCCTCATGAAGTAATTATAAAGTCCTAAGAGTAAGAACTATATGTATAATATCTTTATTTAATAATTCATTATTCTTACATTTAAAAAGTAGTACATAAAAGTCCCATAGTTTCAGACTCTCAATTAAGGATTCAGTGACTTATACCTTTTATAATATTTTCTGTCTCTCACAAATATTAATTCAAGAAACTTTAAAATGTTTATTTAGTTTCTCTCATCCCAAGAACAGTTCTTAGGAGCTTCTTAACACTGCCTATGCCACTGCAATGCAAGATTGATATGTAGCACAGTAATTAGAGTATTAAAGTCCATTCATCGAATCACTGCACTTCATATGCAGGATCTAATTTAATCTTCATAACAACCTATGAGGGATGACTTTACTTGCCTGTGGTCAACATTTGGACTTACCTGTATATAAAACCGATGACTGAATAGTTGATACAACTGTGGATGCCTATTATTCTAAAGCTAAATGTCTTTAAATTATTAGATATTTTGAATTCTTTCTGCCTCCTTTTATAATTTTTTTTGGGGTGGCACATTATGACTGGCATGACAGTTTGACTTTTCTTATTGATATCTGGTGCGAAACCTATAGCGATTTGTGCAGACATACCTAAAATTAGGGGGACAGAAATGGAATGAGAACTTCAGCATCTTTCCTCTTGATCAAGTTTGTAAATTTAATTACATAAGGGACCTGGTGGTGAAGTGGATTAAATGTTGGGCTGCTAGCCAAAAGGTCAGTAGTTCAAGCTCACTAATGGTGCTGTGTGAAAAAGATGAGACTGTCTCCTTGGGTAAATATTGACAATCCTCAGTGACAGTAGGTTTGGCTTTTGGTTTGGAGATATGTATTAATTGCCCTTAAGTGTTGAGCTCTTGGTGGATGTTTGCTGAGTTGATTACTGTCTTAGTTATCTGGTGCTGCTATAATAGAAATATCACCGGAGGTGTCTTAAACAAGCAGAACTTTATATTCCTATAGTTTTAGAGGGTCCTAGAACTCTGAATTTAGAACCCCGGCTCAAGGGGAAGGTTTTCTGTCTCTGACTGCTCTGCAGGAGGTGCTTGTCTCTTCAGCTTCTGTTTCATGGTTACTTGGAGATCCCCAGGTGTTTTGACATCTGCTTTACTCCATCTTTCCTCTGCTTCATGTTTAATTTCTTTAAACTCAAAAGAGATTGACTCAAATATACCCCATTCTAATCCTGCCTCATTAACATAACAAAGATCATATTTTGGAGACATAACTTAATCCATAACTATAATTTATAGGGAGATGAGATTTTATCCTGCTGCCCTACTTTGGAGGAATTGTTTATAAACACTAACCTTCAAGTAAATATAAACACCTTCCAAAATTGGTAGAAGATCTGAAGATGTGTCTAGATATCCCTAACAGTATTAACTATATTTGCTGTCTTCGGTTGATCATGGATTTCCCAGTGCCACTGAAAATATGGATCCAGAATGGACTAAATTTGAACTTGTTTTTCACCCTTGTTTATTAGAGATCTGTATTGGGGTTGCTGTTAGGTGCCCTTGAGTCAGCTCCAACCCATAATGACCTCATGCACAACAGAAGGAAGCATTGCATGGACCTGCACCACACACACAATTGTTCCCATGCCTGAGCCCAGATACTGTGTCAATCTATCTTGTCAAGGGCCTTCCTCTTTTTCACTGCTCCTCCACGTTACAAAATATGATATCGTTCTCCAGGGACTGGTCTCTCCGGACAATATGTTCGAAGTATGTAAGAGACAGTCTTGCCATCCTCACCTATAAGGAGCACTCTGAACTTAACTTCCTCCAATTTAGATCTGTTTGTCCTTTTAGCAGTCAATATTCTTCTCCAGCAACACAATTCAAATGCATCTATTCTTCTAAAATCTTCCTTATTCTATGTGTAACTTTTAGGTGCAATGTAAAATACCATGGCTTGGATCAGGCGCACCTTAAGTCCTCAAGAAACATCCTTGTTTTTTCATATTCTAAAGAGATCTTGTGCAGTATATTTACATAATGTATCTGTAACTGACAGTCTACTATAAATCAGGATTATGAATTTGCCTGTGGTGACAGAAGGCAATTTTTGAAAAGTGGAGCCTCTTTAAATCTCCAAAATAATTAAAATGCAGAAAACACATGCAACAGATGGTGAGGGTTTTTTAACTAAATGTGTGTGACTTTGTTATTGTTTTTAAATTGTGAATTGCATGGGCTTTTACATTTCAAATAATAATTTTTAAAATTCTTTTTTCATACACACATCAATTTTGTAAAGCGCATTTGTACATCATTCTCAAAACATTTTCTCTCCACTTAAACCCCCGACATTAGGTCCTCATTTTTCCCCTCCCTCCCCGCTCCCCCCTCCCTCATGAGCCCTTGATAGTTTATAAATTGGTATTTTGTCATATCTTGCCCTGTCCGACGTCTCCCTTCACCCACTTTTTGGTTGTCTGTCCCCCAGGGAGGAGGTCACATAGTTCCTTGTAATTGGTTCCCTCTTTCCTACCCATTCTCCCTTTACCCTCCCTGTTTCACCACTCACACCACTGGTCCTGTAGGGCTCATCCGCCCTGGATTCCCTGGATTTTCAGTTCCTATCTGTACCAGTGTACATCCTCTGGTCTAGCCAGACTTGCAAGGTCGAATTCGAGTCATGGTAGTGGGAGTGGGGAGGAAGCATTTAGGAACTAGAGGAAAGTTGTATTTCTCATCGTTGTTACATTGCACCCTGACTGGCTCATCTCCTCCCTGAGACCCCTCTGCAAGGGGATCTCAAGTGGCCTACTAATGGGCTTTGGATCTCCACTCCACACTCCCCCCATCATTCACTATGGTAAGATGTTTTGTTCTGATGATGCCTTATACCTGATCTCTTCGACACCTCGTGGTTGCATAGGCTGGTGTGCTTCTTCCATGTGGGCTTTGTTGCTTCTGAGCTTGATCCAATTTAAATCACTTAGCAAGCCTCCCAATAAGTTGCCCTTCCTCCTCTCGCCCACAGTGACTTTTTTTTTTTTCCCCACAGTGACTTTATACTGATTAGTTTCCCAGGATAGTGTGTTTGCGCAGTTAAGATGAACTTTTGTGATAACTTCTGCAGATATAGACAGTGAAATGTACTCTCTGGAGCTGCTAAAATCTGGCAATTTTAGAATAAATATGGCAGCACTTTACTACTGTTTCCTTTATAGTTTTACTATTATAATATCAAGTAATTAGCTGCATGTCAACTGGGATTTATTTTCTTTGTTATTTACCTTTGTTGCTCACCGAAATAGCTTGAGAAAATGAATTTTGATGATCATTATTTTCTATAATATTCCCTTTTCATTTATAAAAGGAACATACTTTTGAAATGTTCTTTATTTAAAAATATATCATTGAATATATGCAATAATAACATTATCTTTAGTATTACCTTCTTTCCAGGAAGCAAAACAAATTCTCAGCCATCATTCATTCCTTTTATCTTCAAATTAATGCAATTGCACTTGTGATTTGACTTCCTGGGGTGACAATGGATTTATGATAATTCATAAGCTTTGATTATTTACTGTTGAATGACAAACTACACTTAAATTTAGTGACTAAAAGCTACAGACATTTCAATAGCTACAATGAATACTTAAGCAAGAATAAATAAAGTAGGCCTTAAGAATAAAATATATAGCACCTTACATCACTGGACTAAAGATCAAATTTTTAATGAATGATTTTGGGATAATTAGGTGACAGCATGGACAAAATATCTTATGCCATTGAGATAGTTAAGGTTTATTGTGTCAACCTGGCCGATAAACACATGTAGGATTAATTGAAGGGCAGAGTGATAAATGGCTCAGTGAGCCTTGCCTTTCTAGTTCTTGGGTCGGACCAGGGTCCAGCTGCCTTAGCCAGTTCCCTGCCTCATCTTGCAAGGCTCCCTTCCTGCGTGAGATCCCTGAGGAGAAGTCACATGGACCTACCCTGATGCAGCCCTGGATGCTGGAGTAGCCGTGTGGAGACCCCTGCCAGTGCTGAGATGCTTACATGTTCACTGATTCGGCTTTCTTCCTGCTTTTGGTGTCATTGCGTGTATTTTGTGAGATTGAGGAGGACTTTGTAGATTGGTGTCAGACATAGAGGCTAATGTTGGACTTATAGGCTTGGTC
The DNA here is from genome assembly GCF_000313985.2 of Echinops telfairi. Lineage (NCBI taxonomy): Eukaryota > Metazoa > Chordata > Mammalia > Afrosoricida > Tenrecidae > Echinops > Echinops telfairi. Next base: position 41,170,288 of record NW_022109491.1, read on the forward strand.
AGCACTGGGCTGGGATGCTTTCTTAATGTATACTTACGTTTTATATAAAACTCTCTCTTAAACTGATGAGTTTCTATGGATTTGTTTCCCTAGTTTACCCAGATTAACACAACTATATTTTATATTATACGTAAAATAATGGATTAGATATTTAAATATTAAAAAAATGAAGCCATACTAGTAGTAGAAGAAAACCTGGGTACATTTCTTTTACCTTGGTTTAGGAAAAATCTTCTATCAACTTGGTATGCAGAGAAATAAAAGAAACTACTAAAATATTTCATTACATAGAACACTAAAAAATTGAATGACCAAAATCAACATAAACTCAATGAAAGATAACTTGTAAAGTGGTAGGAAATATTCACCACATCTACCAAAGACAAGGACAAATAGTCTTAATACATAGGTATTTGGTCAAAAGACCAAAGACCAAAAACTTTATAGAAAAGTAGAGACAAGCACGAACAATCCATACATATGTACTCATGAATACAAAGATAGAAATGGTTCCCAAATATGGAAAAATGTTTTTAAAAATTCCCAATTAGAGAAGTTCTATAAATACAGACATAAGAAAAGAACAATACTTACTAGAGTGAAAAAAAGAAAAGAAGTATTGCCAGGAGAAGCCAGCCCCTAGCACATCATGACGGGTTGGGTTCGGTAGGTGCAACAATAATAAGTAAGGATTATAGTAAAGTTATAGAGAGCATGAGAGATAGAAGAGAAATATAGAAATAAATGGAATCAGACATAATTCATAGTAGCATACCCACCTCAGCCCCGCTTGGTGGTCCATGTGGAGGGAGAGAGAGAATCTTTAATGCTGACCAAAGCTTTAGATTCTCTGGGAACATGCAAGTTACCTAATTACAGGTGAAGACATAAATCACAGGAAGGGATTGTGCTATAGGTAATACAGTAATGGGAGGGGGTGATCTAGGGGTATCCACGCAATAGGAAGAGGAGGGATTGGGGATATACATGCTGCAAGATGGGCAGATCCTAGATACAGGATGGCAGCCTAATTTTGGATGTCACAGAGCCTGTTTGACTTGTTCCCTGGCTTAACTGATAGAGACCATTATTGGTAGGGTGTGAACTCCG
>NW_022109491.1:41171533-41178839 GCF_000313985.2 Echinops telfairi
AAGTATGACAACAAAATCTGTTGATGAGGCTATAAAGATGAGGCTCTAAACAGTGGCTATAACGTGCTGTTAGCAGCATCTCAAACTGGCACAATGTTCTGGAAGGAAATGTGGTGATCCCTAACAAAACTACATACTGACCTTTGAAGTCAACCATTTTATCTCTAAAAATCTACCTTGAGTATACATTCTCCAAACCATGAAAATGCATATGTGCACCTATTCATTGAAGAAGTATGTATACTTGCATAACAGTGGAAATAATACTAATGCCCATGCAAAGGAGAGTAGCTGAATGCAATAGGAGTATGCACCTAATAGAGTAATACGCAGGTGTAAATAAAAAAAAAAAAGGAAAATATCTTTAATCTCATTTGGCAGTATTTGTACTGTATAAAGTTATGGGAAAATGAAGACATCAAAGAATACTTTTAGTATCTATTCTCTATGTAAGAAAGACGGGATCGTAGTATATTTTTGCTTTGCTCATGCATGTAAAGTAAATTCTAGAATAATGATCCTTAACCTGAAGTATTTGGTTACATAGAGAGAGTGGGTAGGAGTGGAGGTGGGGGATTAGGAAGATGGAGTGGAAACAGTGGTAGAACTTTCACTTTGAGAATCATAATGACTTTTCACATGTAAAAAAATTAAAGTCAGCCTGATTTGCAAGGGCCCGGGGCTGGGGGAATAGAGTACACAAAATATTAAGTGAACTTAGCTGTAATAAAGTTGAATACCATAACATTAATTAAGGTTATAAGAAAGGAACTTCTTATTCCTTTCATTAAGGAGAAAGAGAAAGGCTAACTTAAGTAGGCTGGAAAACAGTAGAACACAAATATTTTACCTTGGTTAGCGAATGTAGTTCTCCCAGGAGTTGTTAAGTATTGCTGAGTTAGTTTTTGATGCATAGTGACTCTAGATAATGAGTAGAAATATCTTATATGTTTATTTTTATCTCCCTAAGTTTCCATCCATCCATCCATCATCTATCTATCTATTCATTCATTCACACACACATATAGATGTAGAAATATATATAGATGTATATGTGTGTATATATGCATGGACATGTACCTGTGTTTGGATATGTACAGATATATTAATGTATACATATAGTTTTTAGCTTTTGATCTCTGTTCACTAACTGGGCCTAAGAGCTGTGACACCTCAATAGCAATAAACACTTATAGAAACTTATATTTTCGCTATTTGAAGACGTGGTTGATTTTAGGGCTGTGCCAGAAAAGATACAAGATGAGCCTTGAACACCTTATACTTAAAAAGAATGAGACTAATCCAAAGAACACAGGATTTGAAGACATTCCTGATGACCAAAGCTGGAACAGTTTGAGTAGAAGAATAAATAATGGTGGTGTGCATTTTAACCCATGTTGTTGTTGTTGTTATGTGCTATAATTTAGGTTAAACTCATAAATGACGTATGTACAACAGAACAAAACACTGCCGGATCTTGTGCCGTCCCCACAATTGTTACATTTGAACCCATTGTTGTAGCCATTGTGTCAATCCACCCTGTTGAGGGTCTCTCTCTTTTTCACTCACTTGCTAATTTACTAAGTATGTTATCCTTTTTTAAGGACTAGTTTTTGCTGAGACCAGATGCAAAATATGTAAGATGATGTCTTACCATATTTGCTTCTTTAAGGAGCATCCGTGATGTACTGTTTTGGAGAATAGATTTGTAAAATACAGATACTAATGTAAATAGATAAGGACAAGCTCTTTCTTACAATGACTTCCAGATAATAAATGTAGAAGGAATGAGGGAACTATAAAAACAAACACAAAGGCAAATGCAAACTTTGAGGAAAGGGGCGGTGCGGGCAGGGGGCTGATGAATAATACAGAGCATCTTTAAGGCAGTGAAACCATTCTGTATGATACTATGATGATGTATGCATGTTGTTATATATTTGGCAAAACCCATAGAACTGTATAACATAAATAATTAATTAAACACTAATGTAAACAATGGACTTTAGTTCTGTGCAGAATTTCTGTAAAACTGAAACTATTAAAACTAAAACTATTGTAAACAAAAGCCTATTAATTTTTAAAATGATTACCTCCCTTTTATACCCTTATTACCCATTTATCTCTGAATAGATGAAGCATTGAGTCATTCAGTATCTTAAAAACAAAAATTATTTCTATTAGATAATCTCATAGGTTAATTTTCCCATGTAGGTGTTTCTATCTTCCTTTTTCCCCCTTTCTTCTACACTTTTTTTTCCCTAACACTCCCCTGTACCAACTCAACAACTCACTGCCATTGAGTCAACTCTGAATGATAGCGACCCAATAAGACAATTTAAACCTGCTTCTGTGGATTTCCAAGATTATAGCTCTTTGTGGGAGAAGAAAGTTTTATCCTTCTTCCACAGCATGGCTAGTGGTTTCAAACTGCTGACCTTGTGATTAGCGGCCCAATGCATAACCATCTATACCACCAGGGCACCTTATAACTCCTGATATATTTCTTTCTTTTTTTTTTTTTTAAATCCTTTTACTGGGGGCTTTTACAACTCATCACAATCCATACATACATCCATTGTGTCAAGCACATTTGTATATTTGTTGCCATTATCATTCTCAAAACATTTGCTTTCTACTTGAACCCTTGGTATCAGCTCCTCATTTTTTCCCTCTTTCCCTCACAAACCCTTGATAATTTATAAATTATTATTATTTTGTCATGTCTTACACTGTCTTACACCCACTTTTCTGTTGTTCGTCCCCCAGGGAGGGGATTATATGTAGATCCTTGTAATTGGTTCCCCCTTTCTACCCCACCTTCCCTCCACGCTCCTGGTATCACCACTCTCACCACTGGTCCTGAAGGGATCATCTGTCCTGGATTCCCTGTGTTTCCAGTTCCTATCTGTACCAGTGTACATCCTCTGGTCTAGCCGGATTTGTAAGATAGCATTGGGATCATGATAGTGGGGGTGCAGAGCATTAAAGAACTAGAGGAAAGTTGTATGTTTCATCGTTGCTACACTGCATCCTGACTGGCTTGTCGCCTCCCTGCAATCCTTCTGTAAGGAGATATCCAGTTGCCTACAGATGGACTTTGGGTCCCCACTCCACACTCACCCTCATTCACAATGGTATGATTTTTTGTTCTTTGATGCCTGATGCCTGATCCCATTGACACCTCATGATCACACAGGCTGGTGTGCTTCTTCCATGTGGGTTTTGTTGCTTCTCAGGTATATGGCCACTTGTTTATCTTCAAGCCTTTGAGACCCATCACAGACACTATATCTTTTGATAGCCAGGCACCATCAACTTTCTTCACCACATTTGCTTATGCACCCGCTTTGTCTTTAGCAATCATGTAGGTAAGGTTAGCATCATGAAATGCCAGTTTAATGTAACAAAGTGTTTTTGCATTGAGGGAGTACTTGAGTGGAAGCCAAATGTCTATCTGCTACCTTAATACTAAACCTATAAATATATGCACATATATCTATTTGTAAATATAAACATATTTACATATGTACATGTCTGTATTTAGACCTCTATGAATGCCCTTTTGCCTCCTAGTTATTTCCTCTATTTCCATTTACTTTCCTCTTGTCTCACTATCATGCTCAGCCTTCATTTAGGTTTCAGTAATTCCTCTCAGTTACATTACCTTTGATCAAGCCCTACCAGGCCTCCTACACCCTCCTCGCCATTGATTTTAGATCACTTGTTCCCTTGTCCTTGGGTTTGTTAACACCCACTTCCTTTCCCCCACCTCCCCCTCTTCCATGTCCCCCAGGAACTATCTGTTCTGTCCTTTTTTCCTCCAGACTATTTATCCTATCTATCTTATCTAGAGAGGCCTGCAGAGATAATAATATACACAAAAACAAGACAGAGCATAACAAAGCAACCAAAGAAGACAAAACAACAACAATAAAAAACCAATGACAAAAAAAAAAAAAAGAGAAAAGCCTGTAAATAGTTCAAGGTCTCTTTGTTGACCTTTAGGAATGTTTTCCAGTTGAGTCTGATGGAGTGCCCTGCCCTGGCATCAAAGTCTATTTTTTATATTCCCTCCAGACTTCCTTGCTCTGCTCCCCTTGCTGTTCTGTTGTATACCCTTAGTGTTTTGCCTCCGTGTGGTGGAGTCAGAGTGGGCACAGTTCCCACACTTCGTCTTCAGTGTTGTCCCCCGTAGTGCTATGGGTCAGTGAGGGATGTCATGTCTCCTAGTGGGGCTGGTCATATGGTCCTCTCTGTATATTGGCTGCTCTGAGCAGGGATATCGTCCTCAAGGCTTGGTGGGCCAGGATGTGCTCCACTCTGTCTTCCTCCCCCTTCATTTGCTCCTGAGTGCTCTGATTAGACATGTCCCTCTTGCTGAGCTGTAGCTTCATTGCTGTCCTCTGAAATAAATTCTTCTCTGAGGAGGGGTGGCTATGCACGTAGTTGGGATTGGGTCCGGCCCCTCAGACCTCTCTACTGGTTCCCAGCTTCATGCCGGTATGTTGCATTCACATCTTGGAGCACCGGATTGGAGTCTGGTCCATCTTTCCCTATGGAGCTATAAACAATACCCTCCCCCTGGGCACTCTAGTACCCTGTTCCCCTGCGACCCATTTCTCCCACCTCCACCCCCTTTTTAGTTGGCTACCATATGTATCCCTGGATTTGGTTTGGCCCCAGCTATACTAATTGGACCTTGCCCCGTGAATGTTTGTATATAATAGTTTTTCCCTATGCCTCTTTTGCATTTTTTTTGTTTTCAAGCTTACCTCAGTGGACTCATGTTGTACTTGTCCTTTTGTCCTTGGCTTACTTCACTTAGCATACTTTCCTCCAGTTTTTCCCTGATATATTTCTTATGACACTTAAATTTTGTGAAGTAGCCAAGGATATTTAAAGAGGATGCAACACCTACATGGAAAAGGTGATGCCTGAGATAGACACAAATTTCAGGAGATTATCATATGTATAATGAAACAGTTTTTTTCCCCTTATAATCATAAAACTCTACAGGATATCTTAACCCATCACTAATCTCTGTGTAAACAAATTAAATAACAAGAATAATAGCACAGTACTATGAAAGACTGCACTCCACCAACTTTGATAATTTGGAAGAAATGGACAAAAACCTAGAAATACACCTTCTATCTAAATTAATACAGAAAACTTGAACTGATCTATACAAAAGAAAAAAAATGGAGAAGCTCATCAAGAAACCATCAACCAAACAACCAGACAAACCAAAAAGCTCAAGACAAGATGGCTTCACAGGGGAATTCTCTCAATTATTCAGGGAAGAGTAGTTACCAATTCTGCACAGACTATTTCAGAATAAAGAAAGAGACAGCAAACTCCCAAACTCATTCTCCAAAGCCAGTTAACCCAGATTCCAAAACAAAGAAAAGACCCCACCCAAAAAGAAAGCTACCGACCAATATCCCTCATAAAAATAGGGATAAATCCTTAAAAAAAATAGGGAAAATTTGAAAAATTCTCAAAAAGTCCTGGCCTATAGAATCCAACCACATATAAAAAAATAATTCATCATGACCAACTGGGTTTTATACCAGGGATGGAAGGATAGTTCAGCATTCCAAAAACAATTAATGTAATCCACTATAAAAACATGATAAAAATAAGAACCATATAATCATGTCAATAGAATTCAGAATGCAGAAAAAGCATTTGACAAAATCCAACAAAAACAGTAAGATAAGAATAAAAGGGAAACTCTTCAACATTAAAAAGGCCATATATGAAAGACCAAAGACTAATATCACACTCAATGGAGGAAAAACTTAAAACACACCCCCTAAAAGTGAGAAGTATACAAGGATGCTGCTTATCACCACCATTCTTTCAACATTGTGCTGGAAGTCTTAGCCAAAAACATTAGACAACAAAAAGAAACCAAGGGAATACAGTTGGGCAAAGAAAAAGGGAAGTACTTGCTGTTTTCAGATGACATGATTTTACACAGTAAGAACCCTAACCACTCTACAAAAAGACTGTTGAAAACAATTGAAGGATTTAGTAGGTAGAAGGATATAAGATTAACAAGCAGAAATCAATTGGATTCCTAGATACCAGTGAGGAGAGCTCCAAATACCATTTACAATGACCACACAAAAGCTGACATAGCTAAGAATTAACATAAGCAAAGAAATAAAAGACCTGGATGAAGAAAACTGCAGAGCATTATTACAAGAAACCAAAATAGCCTACATAAATGGAAGAGTATTTTGTGTCCATGTATAGGAAGACAATATTGTGAAAATGTCAATACTAATTAAAGCAATCCATAAATACAATGCAATCCCAATCCAAATCCCAATATGATTCTTTAAATAAATGGAAAAACTAATTACCAACCTTGTACGGAGAGGGAAGAGGTGCAAGATAAGCAAAAAACTCCTTAAAAAGAAAAACAAAAGTAGGAGGCCTCGCACCACCTGACCTGCAATCTGTTATACAGTCACCATAGTCAAAACTGTTGGTAGTGGCACAATTATAGATATATGAATCAATAGAACAGGAGAGAAAACCTAAAAATAAAAACAACCACCACAGACAACTGATTTCTAAAAAAGGATCAAACAACATTAAATGGACAAGGGGTACTCTCTTCAAGAAATCGTACTGGAAAAATTGTATGTCTGTCTGCAGAAGAATGACAGGTCTTATGCTTTTTTCGATGTATAAAAATGAACTCAAGATGCATCAGAGATATAAATGTAAACCCCTGGGCTATCAGCATCATCAAGAAAATAGAGATAAACTTAAGGGTACTATTGCAGGGCACACACTGATTACCAGTGTTAATAAAAGCACACGCACGGGAATAAAAAATAGATAATTGGGACCTATTGAACATAAAGCACTTATGCACACCAAAAGACTTCATCAAAAGAGTAAAATGAGAGCCCATGGATTGGGAAAAAATCTTCAGCAATGACATAAAAGACAAAGGACAAATTACTAAAATCTACAGAATTTTGCAACACCTCAATAAAAAAAAACAACAGCGCAATTAAAAGGGAAAGGGCATGAATAGATAGAATTTACAAAGGATGACACTCAAATGGCTAACAAACACATGAGAAATGCTCACATTCACCAGCCATCTGGGAAATGCAAATTAAAAAAATGAGATAACATGTTATACTCACAACCATAGCCTAATTGAAAAACAACAACAAATGCTGGAGAGATTGGAACTCTGCTAGGGAGCTTGTAAAAAAGGGCATTTATAGAGGTCTAGATAAAGACATGTACATATGAAATATATTTATATGAG
>NW_022109491.1:41179945-41190505 GCF_000313985.2 Echinops telfairi
TGATGTGTGTATGGATTGGGATAACAGTTGTATGAGCCCCTAATAAAATGTTAAAAAAAATAAAATAAAAAAATAAAAAAAAGAATAGAATAGCTGCTTTGACAAATGTATTAAGTGTAATGGAGAGTACTTTGATGTAGTAAGTGTAATGGAGACTACTTTGATGCATTACGTGTAATGGAGAGTACATTGAAGGTTGTTTTGTAAAAAAATTTTAAATACACAGCTTTGGAAAAAAAATTCTGGATTTTTTCTTTGTATCCCCTCTTATATGTGTGTGTATGTATATATGACTCAGTTGTAGCATCTGTATTCACCCTCTTCTGTAACGCACGCACGATTTTAAGCTTATTTGGGTCTCTCCAGCTGTGTGACCTTTGCAGCTTTGAAAACACTGTAAAAGCCCAGAAGTCTTATTGGCATCATCAATGTATTTTTCTGTTGGATAAGACTTCCCTCCTTGGTAGTAAAATGCGCTTTGTTCTAAAAAAAAAAAAAAGTTTGACTTTCAGACATATTGTAGATGCTAATACTGGATTTAATCTTTCAGATTTGATTTCTTTAATGGGTTTGACAGCTCTTAAATACTTTCCATAGGTCTGTAATATTTTAATTGTATAATAAAACCCCTTTGCTATCTTAGAGCTCGTAAAAAATGTACAGTTTATATGTAAAGCAATATAGTAATGCTTAAAAGAACTGAGACTAGCAATCCCATACAACCCAGTAATACCTTTGGTGGGCATATACCCCCCAAATAAATGAGACAGACATGAACAGACAGATGCTTTCCTATGTTCACTGTAGTACCATTCACAATAGCAAGAAGCTGGAAACAGCCCAATTGCCCATTAGTCAAAGAATGGATTAAAAAAAAATTCTGATACACTCTTCATCTCAAAAAACTGCAGTGAAATCGTAAAACAGTTCATGACATGGATGAACCTGGAAAACATTATGCTGAGTGAAGTTAGGCAGTCACAAAAGGACAAATCTTATTTGAGTCCACTACTATAAGGACAAATATCAAGATGAAGGCAGGCATCTGTTCCCAGATCATGCAATCTGCTGACATGGCCTGCCAAGTAAGTCAATAGCCTGCCTCACACCCAAGAAGCATACATCACCCCTCTATATCTAAATCTTAAAAACTGCTTTGACAGGGGAGACCTCACTTCAGCTGGGGTCAGTTTTTCAAGATCAGGGGAGATGACCATTTAGTTGCTGCCACACAAAATTGTGCTAAGGTCACCCCAAATCAACAGACATACCTGTCAACTTGGTAAGTAAACTTTAGTGGAAATTCAAGTCAAGATGTGGGGAGGAGGTTATGCATGTCCTTGAGAAGGTAAGTACATGTCTATTGTACTTACAATAGAGGAGGTAAGTACATGAGAAGGTAAGTACATGTCTATTGTACTTACAATAGAAGAGGAGGATCAACCTCTCTTCAGGAAAAAACAGAACAAAACAAAATACTTACCAATACTTATATAGAACCCAGGGGGGAATATACCTGCTACTATTCTCCTAATTAGACATGACTGACCCAGTTTCTATCCAGCCCGTGGTGATCCAGGCCATATGCTATAGACTATTGGGACTGTAGAGCCTTTTCTTTCAAGGCACAGCATCCCTCATAGGCTACACCAGAAGGACTGGATGTGGAAACCCCACTACATGAACGGGGCTCTACCTCAAACTCACTTGCAGCCCTTGGATTTATGGCTGAAACGTCACACTGTGAGAAGAAGGTGACTGCTAGTCCAAGATTATAGAACTGGAGGTCATTGGACTTTGGTTCAGATCTCTTGTCTTGAGCATGCCCAATGAGAGGTGGCCCAGGACTACCATATAAGTACTATTTTAATCCCCACCCCTTGATTTTTAAAGATATGTATTAATTTGGTCGGCCTGGTTCTGCCACTACAATGAATATTATTGAAAGTTTTACTTTATCACGAATCCCCATTGTTTGCATAAATAATGTTCATCATTTAAGAGTTCAATCTGTACAAGCCAATAGTTCATGTATTGCAGTTTCTAGCAAGCCTATACTTGTATAATCTCCTTTTTGCAACTGTGTTTTAAATTCTATATCTCTGGCTAAATTAATGATATTACCAACAGAATTACCATATGCTCCAGGGAGATTATTGATATTGTTCTCTGAATAAAATGACAATGAAGTCTCTAAGGTGAACCACAAACATATAAACCATAAATATACAAATAGACTTTGGGTTGCTCTTAATTCTAATCCCAATCAAAGAACAATTAATTTTTATGTCATAACTTTGCTTGATACCTTCACAAAGAGATCACTGAAGATATAGGCGCTATAGCAAAGGGCGGTGAAGAAAGTAGATGGTGCTCAGCTATCAGAAAGAATATCATCTGAGTACTTAACGGTTTATTTTTAAACAAGCAGCTATCCAAGTGAGGTGTCAACTATGTCCACATAGAAGAAGCACATCAGCCTATGTGATCCAAGGCTTGCAAATGATATGATCCAAATTGGAAGGACGGAATGGTTTCAGAGCTTAAATTTTGAACACCCGGTTTGCAGGAGGCTATGGACAACAATTGTAGCCTAAAATTCATTTGCAGGCTCCACACATAGATGAAGTCTCTGGTGAATTCCTTCTGACCATAGTCGAGGGATGTGAATAGCTTTGTTATCAGAAAGAGAGCATTGTAGACACTATTATAGTAGATACAGTTAGATTAAAATGTACTATCTTATTTTATCTTCCTTTGTTCCATTTAAAAGTTATTTCAGTTTAGGGGGAAAAAAGTGAAGGGGAAATACACATGGATTAAACCTTTAGTAATTTCCTCTGATTATAGACCAGGGCTGTGACTAGCCGTGCTATCATGCAGAGTGTATTAGACAGTGGATTATGGCCGGTGTCATTAGGTTAATGTTTAACACCTTATCCTTTGATCTTCCTTTTGATCTAATTTATAGTTGTTCTAGTTTTTAATATTTTCTGTTTTTTGATCGAGATTTTTCTCTATTTTATTTTGTTATTGTTAGCTTTTTGGTTTCTTTGGCTTGTTGTTTCTGTATGTTTTTTGGTAAGTGAAATCCAGAGTAGGTGAATCTATGGAGACAGTAACTGAGTTAATGGCTCTTTGTGGCTATGGCGTGGGAAGTTGGGGGACATGGGGAGCTAATGACAATGAGTACAAGATTGAGGTAGTGGCTTCACAGATCTCTTGATATAATTGAACTATTGAGTTGTATGGTATACGTGGCTCATACAATTATGTGCCAATAAAACTGCTAAAAAACCAAAAAACTTTGTTTAATCTCATGTCTAGTTTATAGAATAGCTGGACAACCATTAAGTTATTGACTGTAAAATAATATTTTTAATTTTATCAAGTTAGTTACTATTTCTGAGATTTTCTTCCTAAGAGATAGGTGTCTATCTATATATTGACAACTTTATATTACAAAATTCAAATAGTGAATAATAAGTCTTCTAACATGATAACTCATCATAAAGTTGAATATTCTTGTGACCTTGCTAAAATTTCCATTTTTAATCTGCATAGCTTTCTATTATTCTTCATCTTCATTTTTTTGTAGATATATATTATATCCTGGACATTTACTTCTGGACATTCTCCAATTTGCCATTGACTTACTGATTCATTTATTAATTCAAGTAAAAATGAAATATATTATTTCTTACATTGCAAATACCAAGGTGATCAAACATCATTCTTATACCAAGAAAGAATAGTCCAATAAGGGGACTGATTCATATATAATAGATAATACCCAAATACTATGAAAACTTAGAATAATTTGTAGAGGTTTCACCAAACACATGATATTTTTGCTGAATCTTGAAGGACCTATTAGTTACCAGGTGGAAGAAATAGGATAGAGTATTTATATATAACTAGGACTTTGGGTCAGAGATCTGAGAGTATGTCTGACATGTCAAGGATGCTTAGACTAGGCCAAAGTGGATAGAATATGAGTGACAAATATAAAATGCTTATGTTTGTTTTCTAGGCTATCATGGGCTAATTAGATGAGCAATAGTCCTAGTAAGGGGGTTGGGGGAGATGGTGAGTTGGGTGTTTATTGTAACAGCAGAATTTTTACCACATGAATTGGAACTCAGGACCCCCACAGATATTAATGTGAAGAATATGTTTTGGAAGAAAATTTTTTGATTCCTTACGTAACTGTATTTGGGCACATTATAGGTTCATTCTTGCTTGCAAGTTTATGTTGCAAGTATTGAGTGACTTATTACTCCCAAACTGGTGATTTGATTAAACTAGAATAATTTATTATTCAGTGGTATGGTAAACAGTATAACTTCTTTTAATGTTTTATTATACTTTTCTTTAAAAATTGTAGGTATACACTTATTAAAATTGCCTAAGGTTTTGCTAAAGTTTATAGATTGTCTTTTTTTTTCAGCCTAAGAATAACTGAAGCAATAAATGTGACATAGAAAATGAAAGTTGAAGGAATTAATATTTCATTATTTCCTTAACTTTTGTTTTCTGTTTATGCTGGATTGAAATCACAGTGGTTTACATGTGAGCACACAGATCAATGGCAGTGTAAAAATGTCACGTGCTTTAATTGCTATTGTACCTTAAAGGAAGAAGCCCTGGTGGTTTAGTGAGTTAATGAGTTGTTCTGCTAACTTCAAGGTCAGTATTTCAAAATCACCATCTTCTGTACAGAAGAAAAAGGCTTCCTGCTCCTATAAAGATTGACAGTGTTGGAAACGCATAGGAACCGAGTTGGAACTGACTTGATGTAAATTATTCACACACACAGAGTAATGTATATAATAAATAACACTAACTCAATATATATAGTATAATGTATATATATACTATACTAATATACAATATATATATATACTAATATACATTATTGTGGTAGTTACATAATCTGGTGTCAATTTGGGATTTGAGAGGATTAAGAGTGAAGGAGTGGAGTCTAGTCTGTCAATCAGGTCATAGGCAATGAGGTCTCTGTGTGGGCATAGCCTTCTCCTGAGGATTCTGGGAATTCTGGCAGATTTCCTCCTTGGAGCCTGGAAACACTTTCTCTCTCTGCTCACTCCCTGGAAGACATTGTAGCTGACAAGATACATGGAACTAGTGCCATGAGCTGGAGAAGTTACATGGACCTATCCTGATGCAACCAGACCAATGAAGCTGAGGAGCCACCCTAGAGACTCCTGCCAGGTCTGAGATGCTTAAAACACCACTGGACCAAAGAGTTTCCCACTGGCCTGTGATCGTCCTGCCTTAGGTGTCATTGCATGTGTTTTGTGAGTCTGAAGAGGACTTTATAGATTGGTATCATATATGTGGGCTAATATCAGACTTATTGGCTTGGACTGGACTGGATTGAAATGCTTTCTTAATGTACAATTACCCTTTATATAAAACTTTCGCTTATATACTTTTGAGTTTCTATGGATTTGTTTCTCTAGTCTACCTGGAAGGACTAACACAATTATTATCTTACTTGTCTCTTTAATGTCCTTTTGCTTTCTTCATATGTGATGTTCTTAATGTCATCCAACAACTCATCAACCTTTCTTCTAGTCTAATTATATTCCATTGTATGAATAAACCGCATTTAAAAATACTATTAATGATTTGATGAGCATTAGGGTTATTCAACATTTTCCATATATACTTTGTATTCCTTTTATTGGGGACTCATACAGCTCTTATCACAATACATACATGCATCCATTGTGTCAAGAACATTTGTACATTTGTTGCCATCGTCATTTTCAAAACATTTTCTTTCTATGTGAGCTCTTGGTATCAGCTCCTCATTTTTTCTCCTCCCTCTCCCACCCTGCTTCCCTCACAAACCCTTGATAATTTAAAAATTATTATTGTTTTTTCATGTCCAGTGTCTCTCTTCACCCACTTTTCTGTTGTCTGTCTCCCAGGGAGGGGGTTATATATAGATCATGGTGATTAGGTGCCCCTTTATACCCTCACCTTCCCCTTCCTCTCGATAGTGCTACTCTCATTGTTGGTCGTGAGGGGTTTAGCTATCCTGGATTCCCTGTGTTGCGGGCTGTTAACTGTAGCAGTGTGCATGTTCTGTTCTAATTCAGTTTGTAAGGTCGAATTGAGGTCATGATAGTGGGGGGAGGAAGCATTAAGGAACTAGAGGAAAGTTGGATGTTTCATCGGTGCTATACTGCACCCTAACTGGCTCGTCTCTTCCTTGTGACCCTTCTGTAAGGGGATGTCCAATTGTCTGCAGATGGGCTTTGGGTCTCCACTCTGCACTCTCCATCATTGACATTGATATGATTTTTTTTGTTCTGGGTCTTTGATGCCTGATACCTGATCCCATCAACACCTCATGTTCACACAAGCTGGTGTGCTTCTTCCATGTTGACTTTGTTGCTTCTTAGCTACATATCTGCTTGTTTGTCTTCAAGCCTTTAAGACCCCAGATGCTATATCTTTTGATAGCTGGGCACAATCAGCTTTCTTCACCACCTTTGCTATGAACCCATTTTGTCTTCAGCGATCGTATCAGGAAGGTGAGCATCGCCGAATGCCAGGTTATTAGAACAAAGTGTTCTTGTGTTGAGGGAGTACTTGAGTAGAGGCCCAATGGCCATCTCCTACCTTAATACTAATCCTATAAATATATGTACATAGGCCTATTTTCCTATTGTTATATAAAAATATATTTACATATGTACATGCCTGTATTTGGATCTCTGTAAATACCCTGTACCTCCTAGTTCTTTCCTATATTTCGTTTTACTTTCCTCTTGTCCCACTATCATGTTCAGCAACACATTTTCCATATTATGAGTAACGTTGCTATTGATGTAGGGTGGGCACAAAGAGTGCCTGTGTTGCCTGATCACCATTGCCAGATTTATAGGAACTAGGTAGATTAAAAAAAATCTGTTTTATTTTCACATGCATGGAAAAGGAGTGTTGCCTGCATCTTTCCTGTAATGACTTCCTCCCCTTTTCTTGTTCTCACAGCATATATACAGGTTAAGAGAAACAGTTTTTCGATTTTGTTTTCACACAGAAACAATTCTTGGAATAACAGACACAAACTGACTAAACAAAGTTGTGTTTTAGCAAAGATTCTGTATTACAGAGACGCTAAATCTTGAGGAGAAAGGCTCGGTATCTAGGGGCTGGCTCTTAATGAGAGGGAAAGTCTAGGGAAAATTCATAACACTCAGGTAAGAATGGTGTCTGACTTAGCTAGTGTCCTTGAGAATTTGTGCCTGGATACAGTTACAAGATTCTTTGTGAGACAGGCTAGAGGGGTTCACTTTAGGGTCATAGTTATGCAGGACCTCTAGTTACGCTATGTCTTGAAATTGATATAATTCTTCTTACTATGATTCTTCTAAACTGTGTTATATTTCCATCATAAAATAATAGTGGGTTGATTTTTCAAGTCCCATTTGTCCCTATTAACATTCAAGGATTGTTTATACATGTATTTTCAATTTTCTTCAGTGTATGTCTAAGTGAAATTGTTGTATCAAACGGTATCATGTTAGTCCTTCAACAAGATAGATTGACGCAGTGGCTGCCACAGTGGGCGCAAGCATAGGAACAGTTGTGAGGATGGCCCAGGACCAGGCGGTGCTTCATTCTCTTTGCATAGGGTTGCCCTGGATCAGAACTGACTCAATGCCACCCAACAACAGCATGTTTAACTTTTGAGAAATTGCTGAGCTGTTTTTCCCAGAGTTTATACCATTCTACATTCCCACTAACAATGTACAAGCATTCCAATTTCTCCACATCTTCACCAACACTTTTGATTTAAAATAGCCACCCTGAAAGTGTTAAGTAGTTTTGATTTGTAAATGATTAAGACTGTTAAATATCTCTTGCTGTGCTTATTAACTACTTGTATGTCTTCTTTTGAGAACTATTTGTTGAGATATAAATTTTCAGTTGGGTCATATCTTTTAATTGATTTTTAAGAGTTCTTTTCTTTTTGTTTGATAGACCCTTATCAGTTAAAGATTTATAGTTCCTACATTCTATTTTTAATTTTCTTGACAGCAAAAGATTAATTTGTAATGAATTTTCCTATTTTCATGTTGCTTATGCTTTGTATGTCATATATAGAAATCATTGACTTAAATCACAAAGCTTCATATCTATGTGGTTTTATAAGAAATTTATAGTTTTAGCACTTACATTTAGGCCTTTGATCCATTTTGAATTTATTTCTATGTATATTGTAAGGTAGAGATCCAATGTTAGTTTAAAAAATACTTAAAAAAAATTAATCATTTTATTGGGGGCTCGTACAACTCTTATCACAATCCATACATCCATCCATTGTGTCAAGCACATTTGTTAAAAAAATACTTTTAAGGGTAAAATGAAACACACACAAACATATGTCATGAAGTACCCAAAGAAAGCAGGAAAAAGCTACGGCTGATTGGAATTTTTGTAGTACATTTTTCCTGCTAGGCAAGCATTGAGCAACTCGCCCTGAGTTAGTGTACCCAGTGGAGTTCCCTGGGGAGGTTCTCTCTGGTCACAGTGAATTTTTTTGTAAAAGCAATTTTGTTTGAACCTCATTTTTTTGTGTGTGATGGCCAATTTAAGAGAACAGCGTGTGGCTGTGATTTTGTTTCCTGCTCAGGGAAAATGTTTCAGAAACTGTTGTGATGTTGAATACAGCTTACAAGGACAGCGCTATGGGAAAAACTCAAGCCTAAGAGTGTTTTTCTCTTTTCCAGAAAGGTGAAATGTCAGTTGATGACAAACCTTATTCTGGCCATCCGTCAACTTCCCAAATGACTTGTAGTGCATTTGGAGTTTATACCACAAGGTCAGACTGTTAATCAAGCTTACTATTTAGAGGTTTTGAAACAATAACTTAACTGCATGTGACTAAAAAAGGCCTGATTTGTGGCAGACAGGGGACTGGTCTTGCCACCATGTCAATGCACCTTTTCACCCAGTCATCTCACAGCACCAGCTTTTGGCAAAAAAAATGCCCCTCTTGACCCACCTTACTCACCTGACCTTGCTCTATGTGATTTCTTTTCGTTTCCACAAAGACGGACATGAAGGGACAGCAATTTGACAACATAGAAGAAGTGAAGAAAAAAATGAGGGAGATGCTGTCAGCCATCCAAACAAATGAGTTTGAAAAATATTTCCAAGAATGGAGTTGCAGATGGAGGGTACTTTAAGGTGCTAAGGTTGTTTCGCAAAAGAAAAAAAAAATTAAATACATAGCTTTGAAAAAAAATTCCAGTACAGGCAAACAAACCCTCCTTACCCCCTCAAAAAACAAACCTACTTATAGTTGGAGGACTTTTTCCCCCGGTAAGGACATTTTCTCCTGTTGTTTATATTAAATAGAAATGCCTTGGACTTGATGTTGTGGTGGCTTCTGCCTGGACCACTATTATTCAGACTGTTGAAACTGTGTGCTTGACTGTGTTTTTGTCATTATTCATGTCTCTTCTCACAGAATGTTCTTTTTGAGCCTCTCTAGCAAAATCATCCACTTCTTTGACACCTCAGCCAGTTCCAATTAATTGTAACATCCAGTTAAATCTTTACAACTGACTGTATCTAATTAATTTATTTACTTGCTTATTATTTTGTTGTATATCATTAGGATCGAACCCCCATGAAGGCAGGCATCTTATAAATGTATACCCGTGACTAGAAATGTGCCTGACACATAGATTTGCTTAACGAATTCACCATATTGTAGTTCAGGGATGAGTTTTGCATTTTTTTGTTTGGTTTTTGTTAATAAATCATTTTATTGGGGGACTTATAACAATCCATACCTTAATTGTATCAAGCACATTTGTACATATTTTGTCTCCATCATTTACAAACATTTTCTTTCTACTTCAATCCTTGATATCAGCTACTCTTTTTTCCCCTCCCTCCCTCCCATACTCTCCCACCCTTGTGAACCCTTGCTAATTTATAAATTATTTTTATTTTCCTATCTTAGAGCATCTGCTGGCACCCTTCACCTATGTTTCTGTTGTTTATCCCCCTGGGGTGGGGCTGGGGGTGTTATACGTCAATCCTTGTGATCAGTTCCCTCTTTCTCCCTCACCTTCCCCCTACCCTCATGGTATCACTACTCTCATTATTGGTCCTGAGGTGTTTACCTGTCCTGGAGATTCCGTGTGTAGAGAGCTCTTATCTGTACTAGTGTATGTGCTCTGTTATAGTCAGATTTGTAAGGTGGAACTAGGGTCATGATAGTGGGGCGGCGGGGGGAGGGGGAAGAAGGGGAGAGGAAGCATTAAAGAACTAGAGCAATATCGGATGTTTCATTGTTGCTATATTGCACCCTGGCTGGCTCATCCCTTCCTTGTTACCCTTCTGTGAGGGTATGTCCAATTTTGTACAGTAGGACTTTGGTCTCCATTCTGAACTCTCTCATTCACATCAACCTATGTGATCACGAGGTGTCGAACGGATCACTGAAGACGAATGGATGCATAAGCAAATGTGGCGAAGAAAGCTGATGGTGCCCGGCTATCAAAA
>NW_022109491.1:41191181-41208413 GCF_000313985.2 Echinops telfairi
TTGAGAATGATGTACAAATGCGCTTTACACAATTGATGTGTGTATGGATTACGATAACAGTTGTATGAGCCCCTAATAAAATGTTTAAAAAAAAAAAAAAAGAAATGGTTGTTTGTTTTGGGTCTTCTGATGCCTGATACCTGATCCTGTCGACACCTCATGATCATATGGGTTGGTATGCTTCTTCCATGTGGGTTTTGTTGCTTCCCTGCTAGATGGTCGCTTGTTTATCTTCAAGCTCTTAAGACCAAAAAACACTATATCTTTTAATAGCTGGGCACCATCAGCTTTCTTCACCACATTAGCTTATGCACCCATTTTGCCTCCAGCAGTCATCTAAGGAAGGTGAGAATCACAGAGTGCTGGGTTATTAGAAGAAAGTGTTCCTGTGTTGAGGGAGTACTTGAGTGGAGGCTCAGTGCCCATCTGCTACCTTAATACTTAACCTATAAATATGTGTACATAGACCTATATCCCTATCATTATATATTAATATATTTACATACGTATATGCCTATATTTATACCTCTATAAATGTCTTTTGGCTCCTAGTTCTTTCCTCTATTTCCTTTTACTTTCCATCTGTCCCACTATGTTCCACCGTCATTCAACTCTCTGTACTTCCTCTCAGCTACATTGCACTTGATCAAACCCCACCAGGCATTCTATGCCCTCATCACCATTGATTTTAGATCTCTTGTTTTTCCCTTGTACCTGGGTTTGTTGGCTCCCACTCCCTTTCCCCAACCTGCTTCTCTCCCCGGACCTGTTGGTCCATAGTTTTCTCCTTGGGATTATTTATCCTGCCTATCTTATATAGATAGACATGATTTAAAAAAATAGCCTATGCATAGTTCCAGGTCTGTCTGCTGACCCTTATGAATGTTTTTCGATCGGGTCTGAGGCAGTGCTGAGCCCTGCCCCCCAGTCCAAAGTTTATTTTCATGATTCCTCAGGGACTTTGTTGCTTTGCTCCCCTTGCTGCTCTGTTGCGCTCCCTTTGTGTTCTGCCCTCCTGTGGGGAGATCAGACCAGGTATAGTTCCCACACTGTGTCTCAGGTGCTGCCCCCTATAGAGTTGTAGGTCAGTAAGGGGATGCCGTGTCGCATGGTGAGGCCAACCTTAAGGTCGCGTCTAGCATTTTATTCTCCTAACTTAATGGATATTGTTGGTTGTTGTGGAGACAACTTCAACTCATGTTAACCCACACATAACAGAACAAATGTTGCCAGATCTTGCTTCATCTTTACAACTGTTGCTATGTTCAAATCTAATGTAGCAGCCACTGTGTATTTTGAGTGCCATCTATGATTAGTAAACAGGAAAACAAACACCCCCCCCTCTTAGTGAGTGAATTTCAACTCATAGCAACCTTTTATAGGGTGTGTGGGACTTAATATTTCTGGAAGCCGAAGGCCTCATCTTTCACCCTCAGTGTCTGTTGGGTTTGAACCACTGGCACTATGATGATCAGGCCAATGCCTAACCCATAGAGCACCCAGAATTCTTTCCCAGCACTACATCAAACAAAACTATCTTCTGATCTGCAGGGTTTTATTAGCTAATTTTAAAAAAAATCATCAAGCCTTTCTTTTTCATCTTGGAGTTCCACTGAAGCCTCTCCATGATGGGTAACTCTGCTGGTTTTGAAAGACTGGCAGGATAGCTTTCGGCATCATAGCAACACATACGCTGCTGCAGAATGATTAACAGACAGATGGTGAGTTTTTGATGGTGAGATCTTAAAGTC
This sequence comes from Echinops telfairi, assembly GCF_000313985.2. Lineage (NCBI taxonomy): Eukaryota > Metazoa > Chordata > Mammalia > Afrosoricida > Tenrecidae > Echinops > Echinops telfairi. The sequence continues at coordinate 41,192,933 of NW_022109491.1, forward strand.
ACAGCTCAAGATTCTAGGAATCACGCACACACATATCACTTAAAATGCTTTGTTAATCTGGAAAAGACATGCTTTATTATCTAAAAGCACGTCTCTTGACCTACTCTGCAGATATTAAAGTCTGCCCTTCCTTAACCCTCTGAAGGAGTCAGTGCATTTCTACTCATCATTTCCTGGAAATCATAAGGCAAGCTAAATCCCTAAGGAATACTATAATTGGTTGTTGTGTATCTGCTGTGGGATGTGACATTAATTCAATTGTGGATATGGCCAGAGCTCTAATTCAAGTGATATTTATTGAATACCCACTGTGCATGAGACACACAAGTTCTGGGAACAGAAAGATATATTATGTATCGCTGAAGTAAAATTATAACTATTTATTTCTTTAATCTTTAAAATAGTTAAAATACAACATGTAAAATGAAACAATATCCAGAACACAATGGTTTGGAACATAGTAATTGAAAGCATACATTTTAGGATCAGAATCCCTGGATTTAAATTCCACTTCAGCTACTTGCTAGCTCTAATGGTTTAGATGAACTAGTTAATCTCTTTAAGCTTCAGTAGTGGCCTCTGTAAATAATAGTAATAATATTATCAATCTTACAGGCTCTTGTGAGAGTTAAATGAGAAAAAGTATATAAAATTACTTAGCACAAAATAAGTGCTTATATACTGAAACATACACATACTAATTTTAAAATTGCAAGTTCATTTTCCAAAAATTTTCAGAATTGTCTAACTTGGCTGACTATAGGCTCAGTAAGCATGGTTCCTTGTATGGTCTTGCATTCTGTTCCTTATTTTCCTCCCTTTCATGATTCCTCAGGGACTTTGTTGCTTTGCTTCCCTGGCTGCTCTGTTGCACTAAGTGTTGGAAGTTTGAGGTGTTGCTCCCTGAGTTTTCCTTTTTAATTATTAGGTGTTTGTGATGGCACTTACTTCATTATTAATTGTTTCTTTACATATTAGTCTTAAACTTACTGTGAAGATGAATTAACATTTTTCAAATGTTAACTTTGTATGAAATATCTTAAAGACAGCATTAACATTTCATTCCATGCCTTTCAGGATTTTTTTTATAACCACATTTTTTTTCTGGGAAAGTGTTATCTAAATCTTTTAAATTTCTTCACGTGGTAACCCTTCCTGTTACACCACACTGAAATAACAACATTGTTTTTACCTATTAAAATACCATTGCAAGATATTATGAATTGACTCATTTGCCTTAAAAAGTTGTTTTTTAGAAAACAAATAAGGCAGTGTTTTGAGTTATGCCAGATGTACAAATGAGAGATTTGAGTGCACTTGTAGAATATAAATTGAAATGCTAATGAGATTCTGACAGGCAGCAAAAACAACACAACTCTACATTTTCATCTGTTTTATTAAAGTCATTATTTAACTGAAAAAACATTATTTAGACAATGTATTTATGTGGAATTGTCACTCCGCTCTTATATTTGCTCCATTTAAAGTGCTTCTAATTCCATCTTACTCACTGTGGTAGATCGTTTTGTGCATTCATCTTTTGCTGTTTCTTCAGTCATTTAGTGGCAGGAACTCGAATGAATGTCTTTATTCCACATCATTCCCTACCCGTGGCCCCCCACCCATTTTATCTGTCTTTTCCACGTATGCATACATGTGCTGTTTCATACTGTAGTACTACTTGACATCTTTATTATTTATTTGTAGTAAGTCCACTGAAATTTCATGGTGTAGTTTCACACTTGATTGTTTATGTTTATTACATGTTTTGATTATTTAAAAATTCTTATAATGTGAGAGTAAAGAAAAAGTGACAAACAAAACCAAACTTTTGTGAATATAAACTAATCTTAGAGATAAATGAACTTAAAACACTGCAGCTTAAAGTGTTTATTCAAAGAAAGATATTCAGTGCCTTACCACCCCCCAAAAAATCTATTTGCATATTTTCCTTTTCTTTCACACATCCTTTAGAGAAAGACTTTCTGTGAATGTTTGAGATTTGTTTATATTTCTTGATTTTGAACTCTGAGTATGAGTAGTTTCTCGATGTTCATGATGTACATTTACCTTGCTATCTATCAGACATAATTACAATTGCACGGTGTAGAATTTTAAGGACTAGGATGAGGCAGGCTGAACTGAAGTCCTCATTGGAACATAGATATCGTGTGAGGGCCAAGACGGCAATGTATCTCCTTCAGAAGGAACCTTCTCATCATCATGAATGTCTGATCAGTTTTATTTATTCAGTTTTATAACAAATTTGGAGATTCTTATGTTGTAAGAATGCTACATAATAATGCTTCATGCTACAGCCTGGTGATGCGTCTATGAAAATCTTGGGTAAAATAAACTGTATTAACACAAAAACCGTTCTATGTAATGTTCAATGCATGAAGTCTTTATATGAATTAAAATGTATGTTGGTTTCCATACATTTATATAAAGATTCTCTCAAGGGCTCCATTGTGTAGCGTTAAGGGATCTAGCATACAGAACTGTATCTTTCTCTGAAACTTCTGTAAGAGGTAGACTCTGGATGTGGAAGACACAGTGCGCTAAGAATCAGGAAACTGAATTCTACTTTAGACTCGGCCACTCATGACAATGTGAATCTGAATCTTGTAGGGTTGGATTTTCTTTAGGGTTAATTCTTCATCTGCAAAATGAAGTGGTTAATTATGGCGTCAAAGGGTGCTACTAGCTCTGTAACAGTGATTTTGTGATTCTTTGTTTCTTTTTATATTTATCACATTTCCACACTTTCTTAACATGCTGTCTCGAGATGTTTTTGGAGATATAGTATTTGCACTGAATTTCTTAATTAGTATTCAGAATGCTTACAGAAAAATAGTTTTTGAAGGTACAATAAACTTTTGATTACGGATGGTACTATGGGATAACATATATGATTGAAATATATAAGAAGTCTTTATTCTTCATTTTACCTTCATATTGGTCTCTCCTTGAAAGAAACATTTAGAGTTACTGAAAAATAATGATTCAAATTTCATCTTCTAGCTCGACATAAAATTGCCTTTATTCTCTTTGTGTAGACTTATTTTTACCACTTTACTAAAGAATAAAGTTCATAACACAAAAAGAAATGAACTTCACCTTTTCCTATTTCTTTTAAAAATAATTTTGAAGCTACATGAGACTCATACCACATCATCTTCATTTAGTTTACATTCATGTGCACACTGCTCCTTGTACATGCTCCAAGCTTTGGTATCTTTATACTCATGCTCTTCTACCTTAAACAAACAAACAAATAAACACATAAAAACACTCATGTTGCCCTCAAATGCACTCTTTTCTAAGTTCTACCCATCCTTTACACCCCATTCCCTAATTCTTTCCCCCCCTCCTGTAAACATATGCACCATATTCTGGCATTACAATTCTCTAGCACTCTGATTCTAATAAAATGATTATGGTCACTCTCACCCTCAAATTTCTAATCTGGAAAATAAAAAAATCTCCAAGTGTTCAGACTACCTTAAAGTTTCAATGGTATATATTTTAGTCACTTATCACATATTTAAATAGTCATGTTATATGCCAGTGGATAAAAGAGATTAAAATAATATTGTTCTTGTACAATTTATATTCTAATGAAGAAAATAGGTGAATATTAACAAGCACAACATATAAGAAACCTGAATAGAATGGAGGGAGGGAAGAAAATACAGAAAGTGTGAGATTTCAAATTTCAATGAGATGATCTGAAGAGGGCTAAGTGAGATGATGTCATTGGAACTAGGAGCTAAAAACAGTTGAGAATAACTGAAGAAAGAGCATTACAGACAGAGTAACAGAAATGTTTAAGTTACTGAGGTTTATATGTGCTTGACATGTTTTGAGCATCCACTGGCTAGTGCTGAGTGAGAAGATGGCAGAAGGAACAAGGTTGGTTACATAATAGGATATATTATCAAGGATTGCACCCTTCAGTATAGATTATGACTCAATGTCAAGAAGGCTCAAATCCTCATAACTGGAAAGCTAAGTAACATCATGATAAATGGAGAAAAGGTTGAACTTGTCAGGATTTCCTCTTCCTTGGATCCACAATCAATGCTCATGGAAGCAGCAGTCAGGACATCAAAAGACCTGTTGCATTAGGTCAATCTGTACCACAAGACCTCTTTAGCGTATTGAAAAGCAAGGATGTTACTTTGAGGACTAAGGTGCACCTGACCAAAGCCATGGTATTTTCCATTGCCTCATACGCATGTCAAAGTTGGAGATTGATTAAGGAAGCCCATAGAAGAATTGGTGCATTTGATGTGTGGTACAGGAGAAGAATATTGAAAGTACCATGGTCTGCAAAAAGGACAAATGGATCTGGCTTGATGGAAGTATGGCTAGAGTGCTCCTTAGAGGTAAGAATGGCAAGAGTTTGTCTTACATATTTTGGACATACTGTCAGGAGAGGCCAGTCCTTGGAAAAGGACATTATGCCTGGTAAAGTGGAGAGGCAGTGGAACAGAGGAAGAGCCTCAAGTGGATGGATTGACCCTGTGGCTGCAACAATGGGCTCAGGCATAGGATGGCACAGAATTGTGCAACATTTGATTCTGTTGTGCATAGGATTGATAAGGATTGTTATTCTCTCAGCGACCTCCTAAAACAGCAGCATTTTCAAGGAATAATGGTTTAGCGTTATTAAGGTGGGCTATGTATGTGAAAATCCGACACTGCATGTGAAAAATGCCGGGAGAGGTGTGAAAAATGCCAGGACAGGTCCAGCCAAGCATGTGGTCCACAACATTTGACTATTTTCATTTGTGTTTCATACAGAATCATGCTTTGTAATCTGAGGCAGAATAGTGGGGTATCCTAGATATGGATGATATAGGCAAAGGGATCTCATCATGAGGAAGCAGTTGAAAGTATAGGTAGGCTGTTGGCTAATTTCTGGGGATCTATTTGTGTGTAGAAAGTTCCTAGCTTTCATAAGGGAATTGAAAGAGGCTTGGAAAATTATTGGACTGGAAGTTTGGGGTGATGATGCCCCTTTTAGGATTCTTGGTTTAGTAAAGGGCTGAATACCCAATTAAAATGAACTGAAGCAATTGTTCCTGTGGTTCTTCTAAGTGAAAAATAATTTAAGAACTTTTAATCAAACAACCTTGATTCAGTTGGCCACACAATGTCACCATGGACCTGGTTTCTTGGCATTTTCTCTGACCTACATTTGTTGATGTCATTCTCAACCACAGAGTGGCCTCTTGTACCTAAAGCTTGAAATATTTTCAAATATCCTATCTTCAATGAAGACTTATGTGATGGAAGAGAACCCATTTTTCTTGCCTATCAAATAATTTTGGACTTTGGTCTCATTGGATCACCTTAAAACATGTGCCCATCCCTAACCAATTTTAGTGAATTTAGATTCATTGTTGAGCACAGGCCTGTAACTTTTGCTTCATCCTAAGAATTAGAGTGGAATTAGTTTACTCCATACTAGGTAGGTTATGTGAAGTTGGAATAGATACTTCAATGAAAATTGAATCGCTTTTATTAAGTGATTCCTTGGATGTAGTGTTGGCTTGGTGGATCCAAGCTCACCAAGACAATTGATGTTGACTACAGGGATTATAGATTCAGGACCCTAGCAGGAAAAACAATAGACTTAGATGGTTTAAATAAAGAAACTTTAACGAAGGGACTACATACAGAGGTGTGAGTACAAGAGGATGGTGACTCTTCCTAGAGACCAGAATGTACAAGAAAGTGTTATCATTTGTAGGTTGAAAAGTTGAGGAAAGGAACTATCATTGCCAGAGCCATTAAACACTTGATGTTAAATTATAGTTGTGGAGGAATGTAGCCTGGAGGCATTGACCTTTTTCTCTTCTTACTCTTTTATCCATTTCTGTTGCTGCTCATGGGTAACCAAGGAGTCTATGTAGTATAGTCCTTAGGGGTCAGTCTCCTGGGCTTGTAGTAGGAAAGAATATAGATTTCAATGAGGGTCAAGTGGATACATTCCAGCAGGGAAAACAAATCAGAACTTAATTCCAATAGTAGGGAAATTCTTGGGAAGGGAGAGAAATCAGGATTAGAAAGTCAGCAGTTAGAATGTTTTTTTAAATCATCATCTTTACTGGGGACTCGTACAACTCATCATAATCCATACATCCATCCATTGTGTCAAGCACATTTGTATATTTGTTTCCATCATCATTTTCAAAACATTTTCTTTCTACTTGAACCTTTTGTATCAGCTTCTCATTTTCCCCCTTCCCTCTCCCATTTTCCCTCCCTCATAAACCCTTGATAATTTATAAATTATTATTTTTTTATATCTTACACTGACCGATGATGTCTCCCTTCACCCATTTTTCTATTGCCCATCCCCTGGGAGGGGGTTATAGATAGTTCATTGTGATCAGTTCCCCCTATCTCCCCCCACCTTCCCCTTCCCCTCCTGGTATGGCTATTCTCAATATTGGTCCTGAGGCGTTTATCTGTCCTGGATTCCCTGTGTTTCCAGCTCTTATCTGTACCCATGTACATGCTCTGGTCTAGCCAGATTTGTAAAGTAGAATTGTGGTCATGAGAATGGTGGGGAGGAAGCATTAAAGAACTAGAGGAAAGTTGTATGTTTCATGGGTGCTATACTGCACCCTGACTGGCTCATCTCTTCCTTGTGACCCTTCTTTAAGGGGATGTCCAGTTGCCTACAGATGGACTTTGGGTCTCCACTCTGCACTCCCCCTCATTCACAATGTTATTTTTTGTTCTGGGTCTTTGATGCCTGATACCTGATCCTATTGACACCTTGTGACAGCAGTTAGAATTTTGTTACTAAAGAAGGTCCAGATGAGTGGGGCTGATATTCCTTATAGAGTACAGTGAGAAAGTTCAGTGATTATTAAAGGAAGTCATCAGTAGAGGTTATTTTCTTGCTCCAAGTCAGAACTTACCTTGGATCTGTATATGTCTGTTACTGAAAATTTTGGACTCAGAAGTTATTTATTGGTAGATTAAGTGGCTCATAACAGGAACCTAGAATTTATAGGTATTATTTATCAAAGCAGAAGCCATTACTAAAGTGATTTCCCACCTTGATTCCTATTGTTTTGGTTCACATTCTTGTGCTGCCCAAAATGGGGGTGATTTCTTCTCAAGCCTTATTTGAAAATTCTCAGGAATGTTCAGCTCAAGCAACTGAATGAGGTTGGTCCTACCAGTCTTTATATCAGAAGTCATTCAATGAGGCTGGAAGGTAATTGTGTCACTAACTACTATGACAAATATGTAAGTAAATCTACTTAAGTAGATCTAAGCAGGGGTGCGCAGATGGTATCAGGAAGTTCAAGTGTGGCTGACAATGAGATGGCAAGCAAAAGTAGCCCAACACCAACTCCATGGCACCAGAGCACTTGTGTCAGATAGGCCTGAAATAATGCAGTGTGTAAACAGAATGAAATATGTAAACAGAGAAACCAGGAGACCTGGTAATAAGATTCTTGACAGCCTAAAATAATTTCAAAACAGAACAAGGGAAGTATTAGTAACAGTGAAAGAAAGCCTAGGTTGATGCCCAAAGAGAACTAAGTCAAAACACAAACCTTTTGCTGTTGAGCCAATTCAAATGTACAGTGACCCTAGAGGTCAGAGTGAACCAGATCCATAGGGTTTCCAAGGCCGTAATTTTTACAGAAGTAGATTGTCACGTATTCCTCTCATGGAGCAGCTGGTGGGTTCTAACCTCTCACCTTTTAGTCAGCAGCCCAGTGCTTAACCAGGGATCCTTTAAAGAGAATTACATGATGTTACAAAAGGAGGGGAAGGCGTTATTTATTACATAATGAAACACTACAAACTTAACCGTAAGTTTAGACAGTCTTTATCTGGCATCATTAGATCTTCAATTTAGGTGAGAATATTAACAAATCCAACCTTCTTGACTTGTGCATGGATAACGAGAACATAAAAGCAAATGAAAATCTTATCTAGTCTGCTTTGAGAGATTTAATGAAGCCTTTTCTTCTTTTTTGTTTTGTGTGATTGAGCCCTAAACTTCACTTACTACAATTCTTTTTAAATGAACTTCTTATTTAGCCTTTTTTTTTTTTAAATGAAAGGTTTGCCTGTTAAGGGGAGCTATGAATTTTATTATTTGAAACAAATTTTATTTGGGCTAATTGGTTAGTGTTGAGAGAGGAAATTAGTTGGAAAAAGAAGCTGTTGAAATAGAGCACACACAATCTCCACATGGATCAAAGTCCACTACACTTCTTGTTATTGTTGCCTTGTTTTTTTTTTTGAATTTGTTCTCCGCCCCCCCTCCCCGCCCCCTCCCCCCGACCCCAACCTAGGTCCTTGGAATGTCCCTTCTCATACTTCCTCTGGCCAAATCTCCATTGTCCTTCAACATTTTAGATATAATTTTGTTCCTATATTCTCTCCTATACACAAAGCCACACCAAATATATGTGAGGATGCGAATATATGGTGTGGAAAAAAACCCACACTGTATGGACATTACTTTCTCACTAGTCTTCTCTATTAGACTGTTAGCTAATTGGAGGATTGAGACAATGAAAGAATAGGGTGTTAAGCATAGTATTTCTATTGCTTGCTCCTTCTACTCACTAACAGATTGTTTGATAGTTTTTTCTGTAATACTCCAAATAGAGTTTGACCACATGCCTAAGTTGGACTCTAAATTTCAAAAACCAGAAATCTAATTCCAAAGAGCTTAAGTGAAAGTGAGAGCAGAAGATGCATCCTAGTACATATTTTAACCTAAGTCAAGGTAAAGGAGCTCTGGTGGGGCTGTTGGGCAAGAGTTGGATTGCTGATTGCCAGGTTGGTGGTTCAAGACCACCAGCCACTCCATGAGACAAAGATGAGGCTATTCCCATAAAGATTTACAGTCTTGGAAACCCTATGAGTCAAAATGGACTTTATGACAATGGGTAGAGCAAGAATATAGCTAGGCATTGGGAATAAAAGTGACTAAGGTCTCTAATACTTTTAAGACTCGCCATTTTTCATTTTCTTCATCTATTTGGGCCTCCTGATTCACTTTCTCTGTATCATGGCTTCTCTCAGGCAGAAAGCACAAGTTTAGAACTGAGAGACCAGTCCCTGGAGAAAGTCATCATGCTTGGTAAAGTAGAAGGGCAGTGAACAAGGGGAATACCCCTGATGAAATGGATTGACATAGCGGCTGAGAGAATGGCCTCAAGGATAACAGTTGTGGAGACGGTGCAGGACCAAGCAGCGTGTGATTGATTCTGTTGTCCGTAGGGCCGCTGTGAGTTGGAATGGGCTCACTGGCACCCGGCAACCACAGCAGGCAGAAAATGTGCTTGCCTTAAAAAAAAACAAACAGCTTTATATGTGCTTTACTTATTAGAAACTCTTCCACTGGAGTGAGACTATAGATTGTGACTTGATTTTCCTGGGCCCAAAAGTTCTGTTGGACTTTCCCCTACCAGTCATAAGCTGCTCCCACTATAATTCGGTACAGGTGGGGAGTTCCTGAAGCTAAACAAAATTATACATGCTGTATACTCAATCCATTATTTGGCTGTGGGGAATTCTACATTTTGAGTGTTATATTTTCAGAACTATAGTTAACTCTAGGCCATCCATATTTATGCAATGAAAATGATAATGTAGACAAGTGATCCAGACAGATAAATAAATGCCATCTTGGCATTTGAAATGTTTAATATTCTTATAGGAGATATTTTTTATTCATTTTACTTTCTGTTGGTCAACATTTGAAAACAAGGTTAAGGTCTTGCCAGTGAGTTTTAAAATGCCACTTTCTACTGCTCTGCTGCTCAAAGGGTAAGACTAACATTTACGTAAAATAAACTGGAATTCTGGCCACTCACACCAGATGAGTCAAATGAGTTCAAAGCTGGACATCTTTTGAAAAATATAATGCATTTTCTATTAAACATTTGTCTTCATGTGGGTAGCTGATATGAATGAAAGCTTTTCCTAGATCTACATCAAGTGGGTATAAGTTTAGTGGTGACTCCTATACTTTATGGAAAAGGGACACAGGAAAAAATGAGCTTAATTATTTTCCTTTTTATACTCACAGGATGGAGAATGGTTAGGGTGGGCCAGTGGCCATAGGTTCAATATTTAGATTACTTTATGTGGAGCTAGATGTGTGTGTATGTGTGTGCATGTAGAATTGTGTAGACTTGTGTAGACTTGTGTGTGTGTAGACTTGTGAGAGGGAGTGAGTGAGTGCTTGGTTCTAAGAGTCAAGTATTCACTTAAAGGAGCAACAAAGACTTCTCTGGTTTAGTTACTATTACAAAGACTGGTCATTTAAAATCTGATAGATTTATTAATGTTTCCCCCTTTGTATGCATGCCCTATAGTAGAACCTAGTGAATTATACTGGATGGGTTAAATGATCTAACATTTCTTCCCATTGGAATCCATATGCTTCTGTAGCCAGATACTAAATTCATGGACCGATCCAATGAAGCAAGACAATAATTTATTTTTTTATCAACCACTGGGTTTCTTATAATTTAGTTGGAAACATGATCTTATCACTTTCATCTTTCAAAACTCTGATTATTCATCAAAAGGACACAAAATGTTAGAGGAAGGAAGTAATTTTTCTACCTACACAGTGTTAATGAATCCAGCCCAGCAAACTTTGTCTGTATGGATTACTTGTCCCATGGTGTATTGTGGGATATATGTTTCTGGTTTGGCTAGCAAAACAATCCCTTTCTTCCCTAACCCCTCACTCCTCTTAAAACCATCACTTCCCTCTTTCTTTCCCCCTCCTCTTAAAATAAGTTTCTCCATGAGTATTCACAAAACCAAAGTATTCTTAATGTTACGTTTGTAAATGAACTAATTGAATGTTTTTCTTTCTGTACATCACCGGAAATGCTGATCTCAAATATAATTGCTTTTACTTAAACATTTTGAAGATAACAGGTTTCTTTTATATATCATAATTCAATATCAATAGCATGGATTTATTTTCTTTCTTTCTTTTTAGTAAACCCAGCAATATATGGCCCTTGTTTGATACTGAAACTTACCTTAATCTAGAAAGTAACTTTGAAAGTTACTTCGAGGAATAGAATACAGCCTTCTTGCCTCTATAAGACAGGTGCTTCTCTCCGGGAACTATTGACTGGAGTCTGAACACTGCAAATCTAACTAAAATAGATGTGCTTGTATGGCGTGTTGGGGTGAGTGACAAGGGTTCTGCTGGAAAAGCTGGGGAGCAGCCAGCTGAGAGCACTCTAATGGACTGTGAAGAAGTTGGAATCTGTAAAAAATGCTTCAGGAAGAAAAGCTTTCAGTTTAGATAGTTGCTTAGTTAACAAACACAGGCTCCAAAGAGCTTATAATTAGCTTAAATCAATTAGCCTATTTGTAGCTTTATGTCAGAGTAGATCGCTTGCATACCTAGAATATATAAATAAATTATTTAATTATGCTATCTCATTTTTTTAAGCAAAAACTTGTTTTGTTTGTTTTTGTTTTTACTTTTATCATTTTGGTGAATTTCTCTTGGTTGACATTTTTGCCACTATGCTCCATGTTACAGCAGTTTTCATTTTTATATAGTTATATCATAATCTTTTACCAGGTTTTTAATTTTGAATTATCGCAAGTCATTTTGTAGTAATAATTATGTACCAGAGTAGTTACTTCATGTGTTTTAACTTGTTTACTATTTCAACAAGTCTATAAGGTAGGTACTATTATTTTACTCATTTTAAAATGAAAAACAAAAACTAAAATACAGAAAAAGAAATCCAATGCTAGTTTATGGAAGATTACTAAATTTGTCATGGTTTACTTAACCATTCTCTTTATAGTAGAAACAATCCAATTAATCCAGAGAATGAAACTAGGAGGATTTATTCAGAAAAAAGAAGTCAAAATGCATCCAGATACAGAAAGTTACCAACTCATATTTCTGAGGACTAATTATTCCAGCTGAAATTTTCTTCCACAAATAGATATGGTCCATGGAACAAAGAAATTATAATACAGTTGTTTGATCGGTTGGTCTTTTGTTGAGGTCATAAGTAGTATGAGTTGTGGGTATGAGCTTCTTTTGGATAATTGGATATGAAGAACTACACTACTTGATGTCAGGAACTAATCAGAGAAGTTCTCAGTCATAGGCACATAGCTCTCAAGTGGAATCATAAACTAAGATCAGTTGATGCTTACACAGCATTAGCCCAGTGTCTCAGGCTTATTTAAAGAAATTCATCTTGGCATCAAGGGTCTCATTTCCTCCAAATAATTTGTTAAACACAATTTTTTTTAATGTTTGAAATGAACTTGCATGTCATTAAAGACTCCCAGTCCACTTCACTTTTACTGTTCCACACAGTAAACAGTATTTAGCCACTCATACCAGTATTTAGATCTGAGGGGTACTAAATCTGGAGGCCCCCCTCTAATGAAACAACTATTAATTAATTAGTTAATTTATGTTTTTATGTTGAATTCTCTATGCTTTGTCATCAAAAAATAATTTAAACAAAAATGTAAGTGGCCTGACAAACTTTAGATAATATTGGCTCCAAGCCTTCCAAGCACTTCTCTTTATTACATCCTTGGTAGGAAGAGAGTCCTTTTGCCCACTTTATGCAAAACACAACTGTGTCAGGACTCTTTTTTATATACCTTATTTCATTCACATCCTGACTTAAACAGTGTCTTAACTGGCTTCTTCAGAGGCACAAAACCAGTGATGCTTGTATGTGTTTGTATATAGAAAAATATGTATATCAAGAAATGGCTTTAGAGAGTTGTAGAAATAGGTAACTCCACTATGGTTCAAGTAGGCTTCTCCTGACTCATGGAAGCTAGACAGAAAGCAGGATGATGAAGCAGAGACAGGGGTGGGCACAGGCTTGCAGATGCCGAAGTAATATGAACCCAAAGTCGGCCCAGTTAATCCATTGTCCATAGGTCTACTGATGGCTCTTTGAGTCGTCAGGTGACACAACTGGAGGTAGAGGAACCAGATGCAAGATCCAGCTCTGGCAGAAGGCCAAGGACTCTGCTTGGTTTTTCTCTTTTACACAAAAAGACTATGACACCAAGGAGGTATCATCAGGCTGCTACCCAATCGATGGTTTGGGATCCACCCCTACCATTACCCAGGCGTGTCTAGACATAATCCCTAACCATAACATTTTGTTAGGACACATTCCCCCCCACCCCCCCGGCCCCTCACCCCCACCGCAGTAGGATAAATAGGTCAGGATGGTAACAGTTTTAGATTATTGCTACACATAACCTTAATTGTCTTGCTAATGGTTGATTATTAGGCACCACAGACTAGATTTTGATTCCTATTGACCTCATCGAACAAAGCAGAACTTCCTTAGAGGGTCTTCTAAGTTGTACACTTTTTAACAGCAGTTGCCAGATCTTTTTCCTACAGAGCTGCTGAGTGAGTTCGAACCCTGAGCTTTTCATTTAGCAAAAATTTAACTGTTGTGACATCAGAGCTCAATAATAGTTGATAATATTTCTGTACATATTTTACCGGTACTATATAGTATAGTAAATTATCCCAACAGCTTGATATTACATTTTTAAAAATTTGCTCATTTGATAGTGAAATGTGGACTCCTCCCCTTTTGTTTTATTTGTTTCTTTCTACTTGAATTTTCTTTTTGAATTCATATCCCTTTGCATGTATTTCTATTAAAGTTCCAATCTTATTCTCATATCTTCAAATAAGTTCTTTAGCCAATATACCCTTTGCTATATTTGTTGGATGACTAACCATCTATTAGTTTGTCATACTTTGGTGACTTATATGTTGCTATGATGCTAACAAAATATGCCACTGGTATTTGAAACATCACCAGGGCTGTCCAGGCTGTGATGACTTGTGGAGCTTCTAGATTAAGGCAGAACAGGAAGAGAGACCTAGAGAACTATTTCTAAAAATTACCCATAAAAGACCTATTCATCCCAACAATAGATTGTCTTATATAAGAGCCCTGGTGGCATAGTGGTTATGCATTGGACTGCTAACTACAAGCTTAGCAATTTGAAACCACCAACAGCTCTGTGGGGGAAAGATGGAGTTTTCTATTCTTGTAACGAGTTACAGTCTCTGAAACTCAGAGTGGAAGTTATACCCTGTACTATAGGGTTGCTATGAGTGGCATTGAGTTGATGGCAGTGAGCAAGTGCTGGAATGTTCCTCCAAGGCTGGAAGGTACTATGCAATAGCTGCAATAATGGACTCAAACACATCAATGATTATGAAGATAACAGAAGACTAGATCGTGTTCCATTCCCTTATACACTAAGTCCCCTTGAATTGAAGCAGACTCCAGACACTAACAACATATTTGCTGGAAATACTCTTTCTGGATCATTGTCTTCTATATTTGAGCATTTGATTTTACACAACCGGGTATGTTTCTGTTTTTATTTTCAATAAAAAATGTTCTTCCTTTGTGACTGTCTTTGTTACTTCTAGCCTTAAAAAGGCCTTCGATTTCTAAGATAAGTGTTAAATTACATATTTTCTTGGATTTTTTCTGTTTAACTTTTTCATAAATTTGAAATTTATTTTTATTACAATATTAGGTATTATAAACTGATGGAAGCTAAGCATTTTGATTATATCTATTTCAATGAATTAATTAAAACTTGCCAGGAAGTTCTTGGATAAACTACACAAGCCAACTGTAAAATTCCATAGTGACATTAGCATTATCTTAAAGATTCTTTTATCTTTGCAAAGCAAAATTTGAGAATTAAATTACTGCACTTTAAAAATTATATTTAAGCAAGGTCAACAAACAGACCTTGATCTACTAACAGGCTTTTTTTGTTGTTTTTTTCCTCTTTTCATTTTCTTTTTTTTTCAGCCTATCTGTTCGTTTTTTTTTTTCCTTTTTCCTCTTCTTTTAAATTTTGTATGTCAGTGGCATTTTTGTTTGTTGGCTTGTCGGTGCTGCAGCTGTCGTCGCCAGGTTCTTATGAGCCGCTTTGGCGCTGTGCTGTCAAAGCCAAACCCAATTTTATTCACACATTCTTATGCCTGCACACCCACGTAGATAAGAGAGGTTGGACCAAAAAAAATATGAAAAGAAAATAAAGGGACCGATGGCCCCGGAGGGACATGGGAATGTGGGAGGTAGGGGAAGGGAGGAGGGTTGGCCAACCTAGGGACAAGGGAACAACAAATGGTTCAAAACCAATGGTAGGGAGGGAATGGGAGGACTGTTAGGGAGTGACCAAGGGCAAGGCAACTGCAAGGAACTACCAAAACCAAAATGAAGGCTGAACATGGTATTGGGACAGGAGGAAAGCGTAAAGAAATAGAGGAAAGAAGTAGGAGGCAAAGGGCATACATACAAGCCTAAATACAGACAGGTACATGTGTAAATATATTTAAGATTAAGGGGGGAATGGACCTAGGTGCAAATAATTATAGGTTTGGTAGTAGGGTGGCAGGTGG
>NW_022109491.1:41209798-41255367 GCF_000313985.2 Echinops telfairi
AATAATAATTTATAAATTATCAAGGGTGCATGGGGGAGGGGGGAGGAGGAAGGGAGGGGGAGGGGGGGAAATGGAAAATGAGCTGATTCCGGGAACCCAAGAGGAAAGCGAATTTTGGCAATGATGAGGGCAACAAATGTATAGATGTGCTTTACGCAATTGATCTATGTATTGTGATGAATTTTATGAGCCCCAATAAATTGATTTTAAAAATTATATTTAAGCATATGATTCTGTATACTTTTGTGTTTATTAATCTTTTGTTTTTAGAAAAAAGTGAAAACTAATTATAGCTATTTAACCTTATTATTTAAGTTTATGTGGATTGCAATAGACAGCATCATGAAAAAGACTGAAGTTGTCAAGGATTTAATTTTATTTGAATTTAGAATGCTCATGGAAGCAACAGTCTTGAAATCAAATGGTGTGTTGCATTAGGCAAGTCTTGGCAAAACACTTCTTTAAAGTGTTATAGAGAGAAAATAAAGATTACTTGGAGAACTAAGGGCATGCCTGATCCCAGTCATGCTGCTTTCAGTTGCCTCACATGCATGTGAAAACTGGACAATGACTAAGGAAGCTGCAGAATAATCAATGCATTTGTGTTACGGTGTTGGTGAGGAAGATGGAAAGTACAATGGACTATGAGAAGAACAAATAAATTTGACTTGGAGCAAAGACAACAGAAATGCTCCTTAGAAGCAGGAATGCAAAACTGTCTCATGTATTTTGGATAGGTTATTAAGAAGTTACTGTCACTGGAGGGAGACATCATGTTTGGTATAGTGGAAGCTCAGCAAAAGAGAGGGCAACTCTCAACAAGATGGATTGATAGAGTGCCTGAAACAACTGACTCAAACAGAACAATTTTGAGGATGATTATTAAAATTAGTGGTAAATTAATGTAACAACGATTTTGCAGTCTTGAATAAATTGTCCCATTCTTTCCCTCAAGGAGATTATATTTCAGATAGTTGGAAATCCAGATGCAATAACTCATTTGTTATGTTAGTTTATTATTTCAATTCATTTGTGTTCAGACTAATCAGAAACTGACCTATATCCCATTTTATTTTTTTAATTATAGAGATATGGAGATTTTATTAGATTAGAAGAAAGACTTTTGTCTTCTACCTTATTTTCCTTCTACTTCAGTTATTTTTACTCTCTCTGAATTTTCTTATTAAAAAATAATTGTAGTCTATGAAACATCAAAGACAGCATAATTACTGAATGAATCCCCATAATTATTTCTCCTTTATAACTTACTTTAGCTTATTTTTTTCAGTGTTCCAATGAAACACACTAGGTGGGGGAGGCAGAAACTAAAAATATGAGGGCCAAGGGATGCTGGAGAATATGTAAAAATAAAAGGGGAGAAGATTAGAAGTACTTTGGTAATGTAAGTATTCTACAAGCTGCCTACCCTGTTTCCCCAAAAATAAGACAGTGTTTTCTATTAATTTTTGCTCCCAAAGGTACACTAGGTCTTATTTTCAGGGGATGTCTTATTTTTCCATGAAGAATACAGTACACATTTATTGATTATTGTTTTATTAAAAGAGACCTCGTACTTGCTACGGCTGCACTGTGGCCAGCAGTGAACTGCAGGGCGCCTGCCACTACGGTCCAGAGTCCAGAGTTACGGTAGCTTCAGGGGGGCCTTTTTTGGGGGAGGTCTTATTTTCAGGGAATGACTTATATTTCAGCGAGAGGCAAAACTGTAAGTAGGTCTTATTTTCGGGGGATGTCTTACTTTTGGGGAAACAAGGTAGTTACAAAGAGAAATGCATCTTCCTTTCTTGAAGTGCTAAGGGAACAGAGCAAATCAAATATAGACGTTTACAAATACCTGGTTATTTTTTTTGAACTCTTGAAATACAGGTAGCGCATCTGCATCCTGTAGTGCTCAGTTGTTAATTGAGACAGAGGCCTATCCAGAGGTGACTCAGAAGAAAACCCTGGGAATCTATTTCTGAAAAACCAGCCATTAAAAATTCTACATGTCACAATTCTCGGCAACAAATGGAGGTCACCATGAATGTAAAGCTCTTCAATAGCAATAGATTAGTTGTGGTTGGTAGTTGGCATTTCGCCAGTTCTGATTCTTGCAGACTTGTCGAGCAGAGAGTACAATTGTACTTCAGGGTTTTTTTAAGCCTGTGACCTTTAAGAAGATCACCAGGCCTTACTCCTGAGGTTCTTCTGGGTGGATTTCAACCCTTAACCTTGCAGATAGTAGTTCGGTGCTTAACCATTTGCACCACACAGGGGCTTCTTAGAACAAGCCAGTCTTTTAGTAAATTATTTATTTTACTTTAAAAATTGTGGGCTATATAAAGCGATAGAAAGTGACATTAGGACCAACCTAGTTCTCTAAATCATTGTACTTTGTTGTTAGAGGCCATCAAGTCAGCTCTGCCTGATAGTGACCCCACGCACAACAGAACAAAGCACTGCTCAGTCCTGCACCATCCTAACAATTGTTCCCATGCCCGAACCCATAGTTGCAGCTACAGTGTCAATTCATCCCCCCAAGGTACTTCCTCTTTTTCTCTGCCTCTTCACTCCACTGCCAGAGTTGTCTTTCTGTCTAGATTAGTGTTCTTTTCCTTGTTAGTCATCCTTAGTCAATGGGATTTTAGAAAGAAGGTTCCAATAACTTAGAATTTGGGGGAAAAGGGTTTTAGGTCTTAATTTAGGTTTTATGTCTCTAATTTCTCAGCAGGCTCCTGGAGGGGTGTAAACGTTCCATGTTCTCCCCAGGAAGTAATGACCCTCATCCAATTTTCACCAATGCTTCTGTGTATTAGAATGAGCTCTCTAGAGAAGCAAAAGCAATGACTCTTATATATCTAAATATATTACTTAATCTGTATGGTGAGGGGGAAAAATCAGAGAAGCTGACTTATATGAAGAAGAATGTGGAATCAGGATTGAAGGAAGGCTTGTGAACAACCTGTAATATTCAGATGATACAATTGTGCTTCCTGAAAATGAAGAGGACTTGAATCACTTGCTGATGAAGATCAAGATTTGCCACCTTCAGTATGAATTCAACTCAATGTCAAAAAGACCAAAATCCTCACAATTGGACCAATTAGTAACATCATGGTAAGTGGGGAAAAGGTTGACATTATAAACGATTTGTCTTCCTTGGATCCATTGTTCATTGTAGCAGTGATCAAGACATCAAAAGATGTGTTGCTCAGGTAAATCTGCTTCACAAGACCTCTTTAGAGTATTGAAACACAAGGATGTTACTTTGAGGACTAAGGTACACTTGACCCAAGCTATGGTATTTTCCCATTGCCTTTTATGCATGTGAAAGTTGGCATCAAATAAAGAAGACCAAAGAAGGGTGGTGTTGACGAAGAATACTGAAAGTACTATGGACTGCCAAAGGACAAATAAATCTGTTTCTAATGACATACAGCCAGAGTGCTCCTGTCTTTCATACTTTAGACATGTTGTCAAGAAAGACTGGTCCCTGGAGAAGAACGTCATGCTTGATAAAGTAAAGGGGCAGTGAAAAATCAGTAGGCCCTCAAGGAGATAAATTGAAGCAGTGGGTATAACAATGGGCTCAGGAATAGGAACAGCTGTGAGGATGGTACAGGACTGGACAGTGTTTAGTTCTGTTGTGTATTGGGTTGCTATGATTCAGAACTGACTTGATGACACTTAACCACAACAAATATATCTATATCTATATTTATATATATAGATATAGATTTGGAAAGAGAGAGAGAGAGAGATTGAGATTTATATCATGAAATTGGCTCACACAGTTGTAAAAGTGGAGAAGTTCAGTCTGGTTTCAAGAGTGTGGTTCAGATGTTAGCTGGGAATCTCCTGAATGAATGCTGGTGAACTCCGGAGCAGATAAATCCAAGGTCTGTATGTTAGGCTTGTGATTGGAGATGTGAATGAGTCCAAGGTTGACTCATTCAAGGGTCAGAGGACTACTGATGACAGGAACTTGGCTCAAGTTCAAAGAGTCAGAGATTGTCTAGCTAGATGCTGGCTCTAGAACCCAGCAGAAGCAAGCAAGATTTCCCCAATGTTTACTTATATAGAGAGCAAGCTATACTCCTTAGGAGCCTTAGCTCACCCCCCTTGTTTCAGTAAACAAGACAAATAATATTTTTAATTGTTGTAAGAATAAATATAACACATTAGCCAAGTCACATTTTCAGGTGTAGAATAGACTAATATTAATTACATTAATCATGTTGTACTACCATCACCCATAATCAACACCAAATTGCTCATAACCATAAACTGAAACTCATTGCTTTCTCTAAATGATTCCCTTTTCTTTCTCCCTTGAGATAGTTAAGGTTTATTGTGCCAACCTGGCCGATAAATAGATGTGGGATTAATTGAAGGGAAGAGAGATAAATGGCTCAGTGAGCCTCGTCTTTCTGGTTCTCGGGTCTCTTGCTCTCTGATGGTCAGACCAGAGTGCAGCTGCCTTAGCCACTTCCCTGATTCAGCTGGCAAGGCTCACTTCCTGCAAGACATCCCTGAGGAGAAGCCACATGGACCTACCCTGATGCAGCCCTGGGTACTGGAACAGCTGTGTGGAGAACCCTGCCAGTGGTGAGATGCTTACACGCTCACTGATTCGGCTTTCCTCCTGCCTTTGGCATCATCATGTGTGTTTTGTGAGTTTGAGGAGGACATTGTAGATTGGTGTCGGACATAAGGGCTAAGTCGGACTTATAGTGTTGGACTGAACAGGGTTGGGATGCTTTCTGAATGTACACTTAACCTTTATATAAAACTCTCTCTTGTACATATATGAGTTTCTGTGGACGTGTTTCCTTAGTTTACCCAGACTAAAACATCCCTTTACCCCTTATTAATCACTGACATTGAGTCAATTCCAACTCATAATGACCCTATAGGATAGATAAGTACTGCTCCTGTGGGAGGAAACACTCTTTCAATTGCACTAGGACCATGACTTGAGTAAGGGGGGTGCCAAAAACCCTAATCATCTTACAACCACTTGGCTGCTCATATCAGATCACATCATACAGTTGATTATATTATGATAGGTCTCATCATAGAGATTATTAGGCTATAGCTGCCAGACCACTGATAATTCTGACCCAACTAAATTGACACCAATCCTACTATTAAATTATTGGGGGGATAGTTCTGTTTTCACTTGATATGTGATATTAGTTAGAATGATGCCAGTTGGAAAACCAGATAAATTCCAAAATGTTAAATGATGTGAGCACAATAATTTATATTGTGTTCATGTAACACTCCTGAGAGAGTGAAGAGGTCAGTAAGTAGTCCTTTTCTTATTTTTTTTAATTTTTTAATCGTTTTATTAGGGGCTCATACAACTCTTACCACAATCCATACATACATTAATTGTGTAAAGCACATTTGTATGTATATTCATTGTGAGTAGTCCTTATCTTTATAGTCATTTAGGGAGGCAGATATGGAAAGTTTTGTCATCATCGGCTTGTGACTTCACAGATCATCTGCATTGTGTTCTTTCCAACTAGACAGAAGAGGAGAAGGGCATGGGGAGAAATTTATTCAGTGTGGCACATATAATTTCTGTTCATTCTCAGTTTTCTAGAATTCAGTTTCATAGTTGTCTAACTGTAAAGGGGGCTGGGTAACATATAATATGTGTGTGGGGGGATTATAATGCATATTGGATGGGCAGATAAACATTTCTATCTTATGTGGTTGCTAAGAATTATCCTGAATTTTTGATAGGAATATCATAGTCATCTTTTTTCTCTTCACAGTTCCTATAAGTTTCATGACATAAAATTAAGGTTTATTTTGGGAGGAGAAAAGCAATAGATTTGAATAAGCTAAATGTTGCACACTTGCATTTTGCCATGAGTATTCAGAATCATTTACTCTCAGAATCACTAAACCCATTTCCAAGATTCAGTCCTTTTTACCAAGTAGTAAAATTAAAAGTTAACAAACAATCATCCTTCACAACAATAATCCTTGGACCAGAAAAGGTATGTCAAAGTGGATTTTCAGATTGTGAGAAAATACTTTAATGAGTTAGATTTGAGGAAGTACCAGGAAGACAGCTGGGGAGAAGCTTGGAGTAGAATCCAGATATGAAAGAAGATCAATATAGACACTCAAAGAGAGAGAAAGAGAATCTATATGCATTTTACAGTAACTTTCAGAATGCCTTCTGTCTAAGAACAGTGAAGCCCATGGTGTGGACAACCTATTGAGAAGAACGCTAGTCAATAAGTTCACCAGGTTGGGGACAGGAAGGAGGGACTGGGTCTTTTACAAGTCTTATCAGCACATTCTGGGAAGAATGTTCACATAACCTCAAGATTAGCAAACAGTTCTGGTTGTGTTTGTACTTGAATTATTATGTTGCAAAGTTGGTGTTATCAGGGCAACAAATAAAATATTAGATTATTCGCATTCAGGTTTATATTATTTTATGTTCACTCTGATGATTGAAATTGAGATGTAATTGAATTTTCAGGTACACAAAATGCAATTAAAATCATAACCTACTCCTAAAAGACCGGGAAAGAGAAACTCAATAAAGGGAAAATAACTTCTAAATACTGGTGTTACTTGTGGTCTATAAAATACAAAAATGTGTTTTTCAGATGACTAGCTATCTGGTCATTCTGTGTAAGTAAAGAAGACATTGACTTCAGAACACCAAACACAATGCCAAAGAAAGGGGCATTGTGATTATATAGTTAGCCAAAACATTGTACAATGGAATTTGAAACCTATAAGCATAATGTTTTTTTCCTTTTAGATACTATGTGGTTTACATTTATACACATTTTTTATGGTTTTATTAGGTGAAAAATTACATAGCAAATAAAATAAACATGTGTAAATTGTGTAAACTTTTTTTTAATCACTTCCAATGAATGCCGTGTGTTAAGGTGGAAACTAATAAGCACTTCAGGTTGTAGAGTTAGACTAGGCTCATACACTGACTTATAAGTCTTGCTACAAAATCATAGAAACATGTATTTTTAAAAAGTACAAAAATGTGAAGTTATTGTTTCTGGACATATCTTCCATGTAGATATATATTATTCTGAAAGTATCTCCATCAAATAGAGGGAAGAACTAGGAGGCAAAAGACATTTATAGAGGTATATATATATGCAGGTATTTATGTAAATATATTAATACATAATGATAAGGATATAGGCCTATGTACAGATATTTATATGTTAAGTGTTAAGGTAACAGATGGATATTAGATCTCTACTCAGTCCTCAGTCCTCCCTCAAAACAAGAACATTTTGTTCTAATAACTTCGTATTCTGTGATGCTCACCTTCCTGACACAATTGCTGAAGACAAAATGAAGTGCATAAGCAAATGTGGTGAAGAAAACTGATGGTGCATGGCTATTACAAGAAATAGTATCTGGAGTCTTAAAGGCTTGTAGTTCAGCAAGAGGCCATCTAGTAGGGAAGCAACAAAGCCAACATGGAAGAGGCACACCAGCCTGTGTGATCACAAGGTGTTGACAGGATTAGGTATCAGGCTTCAGAAGACCCAAAACAAACAATCATATCTATGCAAATGAGGGAGATTGGCGTGGAGACCCAAATGCCATCTGTAGACATTTGGACATCTCTCCCAGAAGAGTCACAAGGAAGGGATGAGCCAGCCAGGGTGTAGTATAGCACCAATGAAACACACAACATTGCTAGAGTTCTTTAATGCTTTCTCCCCACCACTATCATGACCACAGTTCTAACTTACAAATACAGCTAGACTAGAGCATGTATACTGGTACAGATAAGAGCTCTTGGCACAGAGCTCCCTTCTAGAATGCTAATGGGAGTAGCAATACCATGAGAATAGGAGGAAGGTAGGGGGAGAAGGGCAAAAGGAAAGAACTGTTTGCAATGATCAGTGTAAAATAACAACCCCCCCAAAAAAGGGGGATGAGTAACAAAACCTGGGTGAAGGAAGAGATCAAATAGTGTAAGATATGAAAATGATAATTTATAATTTATCAAGGGTACACAAGGGTGGGGAGCAAGGGATAAAAAGCTTATACCAAAGGCAGAAGCAGAAAGAAAATGTATTGAAAATGATGATGACAACATATGTACAAATGTGCTTGATACAATTGATATATAGATAGTTATTAGAGTTGTAAGAGCCCCCAATGAAATTATTTATATATATATGAAAAAATGAAGAAGACATTCTAAAATTGATTGTGGTGATGAACGTGCAACTCTAATGTGCTTAAACCATTAAATTGTGTGATGTGTGAATGGTATGTAAATAAAATGATTAATTAAAAAAAATCAATGAGGACAATAAAACTGTATCCTTAACATTTTGCACCCTGTTAGCTTCCCTAATAAACTCCATAGTCAAGAGAAAAGAAAAAAAAGAGAAAGAGAATGTATTTCTATGTATCTAAACCTTTCCTGAAGAATTCTGTACTTTTTGATTTACAATATGTCAAAATGGCTTTCTGAAAGAAATCAACTTGTTTTCCTTTTAAATGTTCTTTGAATTTGTGGAACAGAAAGAAGTCTGATGGGGCAAGATCAGGAATGTGGGTTGACCAAGGTAAGGCTTTCTAATGAAATTCTGAAGGACAACTCTTGCTACCCTCACATAAATCTGTGGAGACATAACCAATACTCTCCCCCCAGTGGGTTAGTGTCCTGTCCCCCCTCTCCCCCAGACCATTATCTCCCTTCCCCTCCCACTTTTCTCCACCCCCCTTCCCCTTTCCCCCCTTCTTTGTGCTGGACTAACATGTACCTTCTTCGGTTTGGTCCCACCTCCACCCAACTGCCTATACCTCAACCCGTATACTATGAGATAAATGGCTTTTCTTCTATACCTACTTGGGCTGGTAATCCTTACCTCAAGGGACTCATGTTGTACTTGGCCTTTTGTGATTGGTTTACTTAGCTTAGCATAATTTCCTCCAACTCTTCCCATGAAATGACATGCTTCATGTGATCACCAGTGCTTTTTAGGGTTGTGTAATACTCCATTGGGTGTATGTGCCAGAGCTTACTAATCCACTTGTCTATCTCTGGAAATTTAGGTTGATTCCAATTCTTTGCAATTGTGAATTGTGCCACAATAAACATTGAAGCACATATGACTGGTTGTGGTTTATTTTTTATCTCTTCTGGGTAAAGCAATTTCCATTCGCTTTAAATATCAGCAGATTGCTTTCCACAGAGGCTGTACATATCTACACAATTACCAGCAGAAGAGGATGTGCCCTATCTCACCACATCCCTTCCAACATTTGTTGATTTCTGATTTGGGCTAACCTCAAGGGTGTTAGATGGGGTATTAGTCTGGGTAGACTAGAGAAACGTATCCAGAGATACTCATATTTGTATAAGAAAGAGCTTTATATACCAGAGAAATAGAATATTGAGAAAATATCCCAGCCCAGTCCAGATCAAGTCCATAAGTACAAGATCAGTCCATATGTCCATACCAATCTATAAATTCCTCTTCAGACTCATGAAACACATGTAATGATGCCAAATACAGGATGATCACAAGCCAGGAGGTGGAAAGTCTTATGGATCCAGTAGCAGCAGAAGCATCTCAGTGCTGGCAGGAGTCACTATGTGGCTCCTTCAGCTCCAGGGCTCTAGTGTAGCTCCAAGTGTCTTCTCCACAGGAGTGCCTTGCAGAGAGTCAGTGTGTTTCCTGCCCCCAGAGAGCTATTTATCTCCATTGTGCCTCCAAATGAGGTCATCAAGCTGCGACCTGATTGACAGGCTAAACTCTACCCATTCACTCTTAAGTCTCAAATTGACAACAGATTATGTAAGTACCACAGATGGTATCTCATGGTTGTTTTAATTTGCATTACTCTGATGGCTAGTGATCGGGAGCATTTTCTCATACATCCAAAGTTTAGTAAAATGCTCAGTTCACCTGAAAAATGTTGTCTCATCCAAGGCAACTTTTTATAAAACCTCAATGATTTGGTAAAATAACTTCTTGGGTTTTGTTAAAATTATCATATTATACTTTAACCTCAAATCGTATTTTAAAAATCACTTTATTGGGTGCTCTTATAGATATTATAACAACTGATAATTCAGTTAGATCAAGCATAACTGTACAATTACTATCACCATAATTTTCAAAACATTTTCTTTCCTCTTGAACTCTTTGATATCAGCTCCCTTTTTCTATCCCCTCCCTCTCTTCCCTGCCTCCCAGGAACCTTTATTCTTATATTATTATTTGTTATATCTTACACCCTCCACTGTATCTGTTCACCTACAATTCTGTTATTCATTCCCTCAAGTGGGATTATATGGTCATTTTTGCTTTTGGTTCCCCCTTCCCACCTTCCCTCCTTTCTCTTCCCATGCCCCCAGGACATTGTTGTTCCCATTACTCTTTCTAATGGGTTTATCTATCTTGGATATCATACAGCACATGACCTTCATTATATAAATGAATATAATCAGGTATAACAAGATTAATGCGGTAAAACTGGGACCATAATAGTAAGAGGAGGAAATATTAAAGGACTAAAGGATAGTTGTGTGTTTCATCAGTGCTGTATTGTACCCTGTATATACCTTCCCTCTTGTATAGCCCTTCTTTGAGAGACTGTCCAATTGTTATACAGGTGGGTTTTGGGTCTCCAGTTTGTCTATGCTTCTTCATGTCAAATTGCTTGCTTGCTTTTGAATTTATGATACCTATTCCTGTCGACACCTCATGATCACACAGGCTAGAATGATTTTTTCATGTGGATTTTGTTGCTTCTTTGCTAGATGGCGGTATGTTTAACTACAAGCCTTTAAGATCCAAGATGCTATTTCTTTTAATAGCCAGGCACCATCTGATTTCTTTACCAAATTTGCTTATGCACTCATTTTGTGGTCATCTATCAGTTTGGTAAGGTGAGTATCATACATTGCCACATTATTAGAACAAACCATTCTTGTATTGAAGTAAGATTTAAGGAGAGGCCTAACATCCATCAGTTTCATGATCTTTCTCTTTTTTTCTATTTCTTTTTTCTCTTTTGGTATCTATGTATATAAGATAGTAGGATAAGCAATCCCAAAGAGATAAGAATAAACAATCCAAAGGTGATAGCAATGGACTGAAGGTTGTGGGGCCAGAAAAAGTAGTGGGGGTATAGACTTCTGGCTCATTTTTGATTAAATGTATCCAAGAGGAACAATTGAGAAGTGAATGATAGGATAACATAATAGTGAGGCAGGAGAAAAGAAAAATGAAAAAGAAGATACAAATCAAAAGTAATAATCATATATAGGTATAAATATATATGTAAATATACAAATATAGGTGTATCAGTCAATGTGTATATATATAAACAATAAGGAAACAAATATTACTTTTCTCATGGCACAAAAATATTGTTTTGGAAGGCACTATAACTGGATTAAGACAAATGTATTATTGACAGAGCTTGTCCAGCCATTTTCTGATTGCAGAGACACATTAAAAAACACATTAAAAAAACTGTATGAAAACCAGGACGGTTGAACCTATAGAGTAAGCAAGTGGAATAAGGGTTTTTGGTGGGGAGGGGGACAGAGAGGGGGTAATGGTTGATGATATCAAGGGATCCATATAGTAAAAGAATATATGGAAACTGATTGTGGTAGCAAATGTACAGTTTTGTTGAACGTGATAAAACTATAGAATGATTTGAGGTATTTATTAATCCCAATAAATAAATTAATAAAACTGTGTAGGTATGAAACAGAACCCTAGTATCAATCATTTTTACTTACCTTCATATATAAAGAGATTTATCATAAGGAAATGGCAGCTCATGTACTCCTAGAGGCTGGAAAATTCTACATCTTTATAGACAAAAGGCCGATGAATCCCTTGGTCAGCAAACAAATACAGCGGGACACTGGTTCAAGTCTCAAGAATAGGAGGAAAGATGATGAAATCCAGATGCAGGATCCAAAACAAGCAAAATGTGTGTGTGTGTGTGTGTGTGTGTGTGTATTTGATGTAGGCCACATCTCTGAGACTTCCTTTACTTAAAGCAGGGCTTCTATTGGATTAAAGGCATTATATCCCACCCTAATCCTTTTATATTGCTTCACAGCTATGACCTGGAAAAGAACAGTGTATCCAACCCTGATTCCCTTATAGCACGTGAGAGCAGATCATGTCCTGAGTGATAATTACATTAATGCAAAACCAGAGAATCGTGACTCAGGCAATTTGACACAATTTGACATTTTCCCCTCCCAGGGACTGTAGTTTGAACCCAACTGCTCCATAGAAGCAAAGTGGGATAGTCTGCATATGTAAAGACCACACCCTTGAAACTCTATGGGAGAAGCCCTATAGGAGAAACCCTAAGAGAACATTGTACTGTCTTATCGGGTCACTGTGAGTTAGAGTAAACTCAGCCATAATAAGTCGCCTCTGTCCTCATAGGTAAAATGGAGATAATAAGCATATTCAAAGTCTTTGAAAATCAGAATTTTGTAACTCATTTGGCAATGAATCTGACAGGGAGAGAAGTCATTTATAGAAGTTATTTATATTATACTTCATTTAGTGTACTTTATACATTCTGTGGCAATAATATGAATATATTTGATTAATGGATATTGCCCCAGATTCCACTCAGATGGATGCTGGATATCTTCCATGTATCCTTCTAGAGTCACTTTTTTTCTTTCCCTGTTCTGTGCTCTGAGTCTGATCATCTAAAAATCTATATTTATAGACCCCCTTGCTGTCTGCTTTGGACAATGCAAGTGATTAGCAGGGAAATGGATGGATGCACATTTATTTACCTGGCTCTGTTTCTGAAATGTCACTTCACATAGCTCTGGTTTGAAGTTCTTAGCAACTGAGAAGTGACCCACTTCCCATAAGCCCCTTGATCTCCAGGTTTCAGTAAGAGCTCCAACTCCTTCTGGATCCTTCTCACATCATCTAGCCCTTACGTCCAAGGACTACAGGTGAGTTTGAGGTAGAGCTCAGTTCACTTAGTGGGGTTTCCACATCAAGTTCTTCTAGTGTGGCCTCTGAGGGAATTTGTAAACCTCGAAAGCACAGGATTTAAAGTCCCAGCAGTCTATAGTACATGGCTGAGATCACCAGGGTGTTTCAGCTGTTAGATGTGTGCCTGTGTGTAACTATTTTCTAGAGAAGTGTTGGGTGGTGGAGATATATGGCATTTAGAATCAGGGTGGCTAACTTTGAGTGTTGGCTCTGTTATCCAATTCTTGAGTCACTGTGACCTTGTAAGTTGTAGCCTGAATTTTGTAGTACTCGTCTCTAAAATTAAGATAATAGTACATACCAATAAGGATCTTGAGGCATAAATCAAATAACTATCCTAATACAAAGTTATCACTTATAAGTATGAGCTTGAATCTTTTTCAAACCTGATTCATATTGTGAACAAAGAGACTCAATTGAGGGTGGTATATTCTGGAAGCTAATCTGTAAGTACAGCCATACTGCTGCTGTGATATTCAGGCATTTAAGGGATCCCCAGATTCCGATCACGACCAGTTGAGGTCTATTTTCAGTACACATCACTGCAACAGCAGAATGGATATGTACATGTAAATGTCACCATATGAGAGCAGCAGGGAACTGTACTGAACGGATATTTTTCTTACTCATTCATAATCACACATTTAGCTTACGCTTTCCAAGTATTATATTTAATACTCTAATATTTGATATTCTGTTAATATATGTGAATCAGTATTTTTTTAATCTGTAAAAACATACTGTGAGGACATAGTATTTTCATACTTCACTGGGGAAGGTTTTAATCTTTCCTAGTGTTATTCCCTAACCATTTTAAGCAAGAGCTAAGCTTAGCATAAGTAATTAATTCTATATCATGAGGCTGTGCACTTATAACAGATGGGCCATGTAGATCACTTTGAACTTCCTAGAGTCTAAAGGGGGAAAAAAAGCTATGATTTCTAGGGTTCTTAGTTGATTTTTGAACCAGAGAACAATTTCTTCTGAGGGGTTCATAAAATGGTATAGTACATTGAGAAATTTCACAAGCAATTATAAATGTAATTCTTTTCAGAGACCTGTGGTTTTCAAATGCCACAGTTTTAAATAACTGTCTACAGAGTTGTTACCATGGTCCTTAGATCTTGTAAACTATCTATCCTACCTGCTATCATATGACAGTGAGTGCTTTTCTCCTCATGTCAAGGTTGGATCTGATTTCTTGGGGTTACATTCCAGATGTTGTTTTGCAGCCTGTTTGGGGAAAGTGACTGTCAAGGTGTGGGTCAGATGTCTTCCAATTTTGTTTATCAGGTCCTCACTAATTGATATTTTTTTTGTGATTATTTGTTTCTATCTTCCAATTACTTGCAGAGTAGAGAAAAGTGTAATCTGGCTTAAAAACTACAGTAAATTATTTCATTGTTTCTTTTTTAGAACTAGGATTATTACAGAAAAAAAATGGATATTTTCTTCTGCTTTGATAGGAGAAACCTAAATCTGGAACATGAGAAAAATATTATGAGAAAAATAAAATCTGATTTATCTAATAGCTTGATCACAAATTTATCCTTAGTTTTCAACTATGATAGATATGTATCAATGTGGAGCTATTGTCTTTGAAAACTGTATTCATTTTTAGGTTTAATTTTCAAATATGGTTCCCAAGCCTAAATTTGTTGTTTTAAAATGATGGCTGGAACAATTTTCCTACAAAATCTTAAAATCTTTTAAGCAACCTCATTTATGTCAATTAAATCACAAATATAGTTTGATAAAGCAGAAGCTATTTGATTTCGGTACAATTATAACAGACTGATCAAAATAAGATTCTATGTGGATATGGATTTCATTTTCTGTGCTAATTTAAAAGAACAAATGGTCTCAAACTTATGTGATCCAAAATATTGTTTTCAAGTTGTAGTTTGAAACTTAGAATGCTGTATACAAAAGATTGTTAAAAAAAAAGGTGTTATAAATGGTAGGTTCCAAGGCCTACCCACAAAAGCCTATATAAACCATAAAGACCATCAATCATTGAATTGATTCCAACTCATAGTGGTGGGTTTGCGCACTCACATTTTGGTTAGCAGCCAAGCGCATTGACTACTTCACCACCAAGACTCCTTATTCAATGCATAAACCAAAAACAAAACAAAACAACCCCCCCTCACTGCCATCGAGCCAGTTCTGACTCATGGCGACCCTATGGGACAGGGATTAACTGCTTCTGGGGGTTTTAAAAACTGTAATTCTTTATAAGAGTAGAAAGAATCATCTTTCTCCTGCATAGAAGATAGAGGTTTCGAACTCCTAAGTAATGCATAACCACCACGCCACCAGGGCTCAACCCGCTATGCCAGCAAGTATCACTGAAAATATGGCGGCCATGCTTCTGATTCTCTGAAATCACTCTCAGCAGTTCTCAATCTGTGGATCTCGACCCCTTATGAGGTCAAACGACCCTTACACAGGGGTCCTCAATTCATAACAGCGGCAAAATTACAGTTATGAAGTAGCAATGAAAATAATTCTATGGTTGGGAGGGTCACCACAACATGAGGAACTGTGTTAAAGGGTTGCTGCTTTAAGAAGGTTGAGAACCAAGAAGCTAGGTCCTAATTTTCTTGGAATTTCTCTTTGTTTTGAGTACAGGTGCTGATTAGGTGGTAATTGCTAGACATTAGCATAAAGTGTAGACTCCAGATACTAGGATCAGCCGGGATGATGCTTCTCTCTTCAGTAGAGGATTTCGGTGGTTTTGTATGATCAGTGGAGAAGCTGCCAGGTGATGGCAGATGTTTATATTTAATAGAACCTTTGTAAATGGATGTTTTAATTTGAGGCATATCTGAATTTAGTTGCCAACTGTATTTTAGCAGGATCTGCAAGCCCAGAGCTTCTACATTTTCCTTTGTTCTTTTATATATTTTTTGCAACCACTCATGTACACCAATTTTAAAGAAAAGCAACTCCTTTTTTGTGTCTTCTATGAGCTTAATACAGTAGTACTTGATTTAAGGAATTTTGAGATGCATTTATGCAACTCCAAGTTTCCTAGACATTTTATTTACTTTAGTATCAAATCTTTTATACTTTGGTAGTCTGTTCTAAAAATTGGTTTATTGTATTTCTCAAATTATACCGTCTACTTATTAATGTTTAGATGCCATTTATCTTCTGAATGCATGCTTTTTTTCAGAAGTTAAGCTTCTTTAGGCATGTTACGACTTTTCTGCACTTAAACTAGCTTAGATATCTTAGGGACAAATTTCAGCTTGTTTCAAAGTGGCCAATTTTTAAAATCACACTGTTGCTTATATTTTAAAGTAAATTCAGAATAAAAAAAATCTATGGACTAATTTAAAGTAGACAATTACATCACACTTTGTTTTACCCATTAATATTCCAAATATTTAAAGTTCTACCCTAAGATCCTTGCCATACCTTTTTAAAGAACCTGATACATTACATAATAGTCATCAAATGTCTTTGTGCTTGTTGTCACCTACGTTAAGTAAAAATATTTCACAGTTTTAAAGCTACCTCAGTAAAACTGCTTATCCTTTTTATACTTTCTTATTCTTTCATAATGTGAATATGAGGTATGATATGATTTGAAAGTACCTCAAAGCAACAGGTTAATAAAGGTTTATTTTTAGTACATTTAAAAAATAGAACCTATATAATTATATGCCAGCATTCATCAACTTGAATTTGAATAGCCTTCAAATTCATTGTTAATTTGTTCATTTTTCTCATGGAGGGAAACGTTTTACTTCCTAATGGGAAAAAATAATCACTCCATTTCTGGATTAGTCATTAATTGTATATCATTTGCTCCAATTGTAAAACTAATGAAGTACAGAGCAGAACTGTCTGCTGATAAAAGCAACTCTAGTTGGTAGCCTACCTCTTTCCAGTCCCTGCTTTGTTGGTTCTAGCCTTTCACTTAAACAGAATGGAGCCGAGGAATATAAAGAGGAGCATTTCAAAATGTCCTTCATCTTCTTGTCTAGGGCAGTGCTTCTCCACCTGCGGGTTGCCACCCCTTTGGGGGTCAAACGACCCTTTCACAGGAGTCACCCAAGTCATAACAGTAGCAAAATTACAGTTATAAAGTAGCAACAAAAATAATTTTATGCTTGAGGGGTCACCACAATGTGAGGGACTGTATTAAAGGGTCACAGCATTCGGAGGGTTGAGAACCACTGGGTCATGCTTTGTTTCTATAAGCTGCTGATTTATCTTTTAAATGATAGTGGGAATTAGAGCAAGGCTAGATAATTTCTCTGAAGACCTCAGTAAAGTTATCTTAAATTGGTTGTTGTTAAGTTTGTCGATTGGTTCCAACTCACAGTGACCCTATATACAGCAGAACCAAACACTGCACGGTCCTGCACAATTCTCACAATTGTTCTTATGCCTGAGCCCATTGTTGCAGCTACTGTATCAGTCATTCTTGTCAAGAGTCTTCCGAAGTGTGATGTCATTTTCCAGTGACTGGTATCTCCTGATAACATATCCAAAGTACTTGAGCTGAAGTCTCACCATCCTTGCTTAGAAAGAGCATTCTGGTTCTACTTCTTCTAAGACAGATCTGCTGGTTCTTTTGGCATTTCGTGGTACTTTCAACATTCTTCCCCAGCACCATAATCCAAATCCAAAGATTCTTCTTCTATCTTCCTTCTTCATTGTCCACATGTCACACACTTTTGAGGCCATTGAAAATACCATGACTTGGGTCAGGTGCATCTTAGTTCTCAAAGTAATATCCTTAATGTTCAACATTTTAAAGAGGTTCTGTGCCCCTGATTTACCGATTCAATACATTGTTGTTGTTTGATCTCTTGACTGCTGCTTCTAAAAGCATATATTGTGAATCCAAGCAAGATGAAATCCTAGACAAGTTCAAACTTTTCTCTGTTTACCATGATGTTAACTACTGGTCCAGTTGGGAGGATTTTGATTTTCTTTGCATTGAGTTGTCATCCATACTGAAGGCTTCGATCCTTGATCTTTATTAGCAAGTGCTTCAAGTCCTTCTTGCTTTAGCAAGCAAGAGTGTGTCATTGCATGTTGCAGGTTGTTAATGAGCCTTCCTTCAATCCTGATATCACGTTCTACTTTATGTAATCCAGCTTCCTGATTATTTGATCATCATACAGACTGAATGAGTATGGTGAGAGGATACACCCCTGATGCACACCTTTCTTTTTAACCATGCAGTATTCTCTTGTTCTGTTCACAAAACTGTTTCTTGATCTTAAATAGCTCCTTTAAATAATCCACTTTGAAAATATTTCATGTGTGAAAATGTTTGCATTAGTATCTTATCTAAACTCACCATTTTCAGAACATTCCATTTCTTCTTATTTGACTCTTGAGTATCACTACCAATTTTCATCCTCCTCATAATAATTCTTCATACATTTTATGATTGCCAAAGATTTTTTATTTTTGATGGCTAACTCAGTTATTTCATACTTTCTCTTTAGTTCTAATTTAATGTTTTATCACATATTTTCAGGTGTAGGAAATTAGGATAAGAACATTTCTGAGGTGAAATGAACTTTATGATCAAAGTACTATATGGTGATATTGGTTGGCATTGGGCTGTTAACTGCAAAGGGGGCCAGTTCAAACCAATTGACCAGCTGCTCAGTGGGAGAAAATGAGGCTGATCTGCTCCAGAAAAGATTAAAAACAATCTTAAAATCCGATATATGTTCACTATGAGTCAGAATTGGTTAAATAACAGTGAGTTTGGTTTTGATATATGCATATTACTCACTTATTAATTCATTTATTCAATAAACTTTACCAAATGTTTATTTTAGGCACACCCTCATACTCACCCTCATAGTATGCATTTTTAGGTACACCCTCATACTCACCCTCATAGTACACATTTTTCCTACTAGGTGAGCCCCAAGCAACTCATTCTGAGTTAGTGCATCCAGTGGTGTTGCCTGGGAAGGTTCTCTGGTCACAGTGAAATTTTTCGTAAAAGCAGTTTTGCACGAACCTCATTTTTTATAATAGAAGATTTAAAAGGACAGTTTGTGGCTGTGAAATTTTGTTTCCTGCTTGGTAAAAATGCCACAGAAACTGTTGTGATATTGAACACAGCTTAGAAGGACAACATTATGGAAAAAAATAAGCATAAGTGTGGTTTTCTCATTTCAAAAATGGTGAAATGTCAATTGATGAAAAACCTCATTCTGGATGTACATCAATTTCCCAAAGGATGGAAATGTTGACAAAATTCATGCACTTGTGCTCAAAGGCAGACAAGGGAACATTGAAGAGATGGGGAAGTTATCTGGAATATATTGGAGCTCTGTTCAGTGAATTTTTTTCTTTCTTTAAACCATTTTATTAGGATGGCATCCAGATATTCAATAGTTCAGTCATTTCAATCAGTGTTGTACAATCTCTATCACAATCAGTTTCAAAACATTTTCTTTCTTCATGCTCCCTGATATCAGCTCCCTATTACCCAACCCTACATCCCTTCCTGTAACCCTCCACCCACCCAGGAACCCTTAGTCTAATTATTGTCCTTGTAGATTCACCCATCCTTGGCTCCATATAATGAAAAACATTGAAAACCAAACAAAAGATCAAGAAAGCTACCAACAATAACAAAATGAAAGAGATAAAATCTCTTTTGAAAAAACCCCCAGAAAATATTAAAAACGAGATCAATCTCAAAGTAAGGTCTTAACCATTCAAGTCAAATTTATCATTTTAATCTATGATAGTTATCTCTCCAGTACTCTGTTTGATAACCAGGCTATTCCCATTCCTCAGTTAGGGGTCAGAGGGGAATCACAGGAGGCTGATTTCCTGTGGAGATCCTTCAAATGTATTTTGGAGTTTATTCAAAATTGAAGTTCTGATACCATTTCCTGCTTCTGATTTGGATAATTTACAACCTTTGGAACATGGATATTAGTGTGTTTCTATCATGTGGGCTTAGTTGACATTTCAGATAGTTGCTTGCTTGATAAAAAAAAAAAACAAAACCTAAAATTTGGGAATGTGAAGGGTCAGTGTTTAATTTGTGCTCTGGGATCTGACTGACCAGCAAAAAAGAGCATTGAACAGCTCTGAAGTGAACTTGACTTTTGTTTTTGAAGTTAATGAGACATGGTGCTATTCTTATGACCCTGAAAACATACACGCATCAAGCCAGTGGGAGATGCCATCATCAACTCACCTCCAATGATTAAGATGATGCTCAGTTGTTTTGTTTTGGGTTTTTTTTTTGAGGGGGATAACGCATGTATAGTTTGTTCCATCAGGTTAAATTTTTAATCAAGCTTTCAATTTAGAGATTCTGAAAAGATTGTGTAACAGTGTGCAACAAAAAAGGCCTGATTTGTACCAGAGGGGGGAATGGCTTTGACACCATGACAATGCACCTGCTCATGGAGTCATCTCAGTGCACTAGTTTTTTGCAAAAAGCCAGCATGCCTCTCTTACCTCATGTACCTTACTTACCTGACCTCGTTCCATGTGACTTCTTTTTGTTTCCAAGAATAAAGAGGGACATGAAAAGACAACGATTTGAGAACATAGAAAAGGTGAAGAAGAAAATGAGGGAGGTGCTGTCAGCCATCCAAAGAGATGAGTTTGAAAAATGTTTCCCAGAATAGAATTGCAAATTTGACAATTATTTAAGTGTAATGGAGAGTACATTGAAGGTGATAAGGGCTTTTTAAAAAAAGTTTGAATTTAAATACATAGCTTCGAAAAAAATTCCACTCAATACTACCTTAATACTAAACTTTAAATATATGCTCATAGATCTATTTCCCCATCCTCATATATAAATATATTTGTACATTTGTACATATGTATATGTTGTTATCTAGACCTCTATAAATGCCCTTTGCCTCCCAGCTCTTTCCTCTATCTCCCTTGACTTTCCTTCTGTCCCACTATCATGCTCAGTCCCCACCAGGGTTCCAGCTGAAGACAAATGGGTGCATAAGCAAATGTGGCGAAGAAAGCTGATGGTGCCTGGCTATCAAAAGATATAGCATCTGGGGTCTTAAAGGCTTGAAGGTAAACAAGCGGCCATCTAGCTCAGAAGCAACAAACCCACATGGAAGAAGTACACCAGCCTGTGCTATCACGAGGTGTCGAAGGGATCAGGTATCAGGTATCATCAGAATAAAATATCTTAGCATAGTGAATGAGGGGAGGAGTGCGGAAGAGGAAGACCCTTACAAGATAGATTGATAAAGTGGCTGCACTAATGACCTCGAACCTAACAATTGCGAGAAAAGCCCAGGACCATGTAGTGTTTTGTGCATAGTGACATAGGGCCACTGTGAGTTGGAACGGACTCAACAGTACCTAACAACATCAATTTAACTTAAGGTTGTTTTAAGATTTTCATGTGTACATTCGTGAAAAGTACTTAAGACAATGCCTGGCACATAGTTCAGTATTCATTACATGATCCTGATATGATAGCTGTGAAATTTTACTAGAGACTGAAGGTGAAGGCACAGCGTACCCTAAGGGTGCCAGTTGCAGCCCCTGTTTATGAATGAGCAGTAGAAATCTTGTGGCTACATTATTGAATCTCTTACTGAAAATGCCCTGTGCCTTAGTAGTAGTCTCTGAATGGGGATTTGTGAAATTGTTCTTGGATTTATGTTAGTTGTCCCTATTTCATCTATAAAAGCAGCCCTAGAGGTACAGTGGTTAAGCACTCAGCTGCTTACCCAAAGGTCTTCATTTCTACCTACCAGCCACTTCATAGAGAGAGATGGCCTTATTTTTGTAAAGATGTATAGTCTTGAAAGCCCTATGGTGTAGTTCTATTTAGTCCTGTAGGGTCGTGAAGAACTAGAATTGACTCAATAGCTAAAGATTTTCGATTAAGGAATTCTACTGGCACAACGGTACTTGGGTCTTAACTGAAAGGATGGTGAATTAAAAACACTATTGGCTCCTTGGGAGAAATGAACTGGTCATCTACTTCCATAATGATAATAGTTTAAGAAAGAAATTCTATATGGCACTTCTACTCTGTCCCATATGCTTCCTATGAGTTGGAACCAACTTTACAACGCACAATAACATTTCATCTATGTTTTTAATCATATTACTGGAGGCTCTCACAGCTCTTTTCACAATCCATCCATCCATTGTGTCAAGCACATTTGTACATATGTACATTTCATATATGATTTCTCTGCAAATACAAATGTCCTAAAGGCACATGGTTATATTCTCAAACAAAATTAGGCATATAATCTATAGTAAGCATATTATTATGTGTTGATTTTATTTTTATTATTGAGAATATATAGTAAACACTATTTTAATTATGATTGTTGTACTGCTTTAGATGATGAGTTTACTTTGTGCTGTACTTTATGTGTTTGTTTTATAATTACATCTTTGTTTCTTTGTAGATTGAAAGGTATCAATTTTCCTAAATTTTTTTGTATTCCCTTCTATCAGATTATTCTCACTCTTTTTCTTATAAACACACACACAGACACCTGATATACAAACATGCACAAACATACAGACTTTTGAATCTGACAGTTAAGATGAATTTTTGTTAAAAGGTCAAACAACCCCAGAGTAGATGCAGTTGTCTTTACTTTTCTTGGGTGATGAGCATTACTCATCACCTCAAATATTCTTGCTTCACTTTTTGTTCACTGCTATTTGAGATAGGCAGAGCACTTAAATATTAACACTTTAAATGCATCTGGATGAATTGGATTATGTTTTGAAAGTCAAGTATGGGTCAAAGAGAGTGTGAATTTTTTTAGAGCCAAGCTTTAGTTTAATTTTTAAAAATTTTAAATACTTTTAAAAAGCACATTGTCTATTTATAGTTGCTAATTGGAACTTGGTAAAGTGCAGCATAAACAGAGGAGTCACATTGCTCTGAGGAGATTTTTTAAAATAATTGAGTTATATAAGTCTATATAAAGCCACATCTCCAGACTAATAATTTCAAGTGTGAGAGGGATAAAATTTACATTATGAGCAGCTGTAGAGTTAACTTAGTAAAGCCAAATCATACTAGAAATAATTTCAATTTACATATGAAAGAAAGATGTTAAGTTTACATTGAAATATTTTGCATTATGACATATTTTTCATAAGCAAAACAAAATATATGGAAAGCAACCTATGCACATTTTATAAAATATTTATGAAGAAGAAAAAAATTTAAGGCTGAACACTGTCTATAAGGTGAAACTATATGGAGAACACAAGCAGAAATAATTGAAACTATTTAAGAACTAAAATCTGCCACTACGTATATAGTTTTAGAAAAATAAAACCCTATATTTCTCTATATTAAAAAATTAAAATCAAAAGGAAAATATCTATGGGGAGCAAAGGGCCTTATTTCATTCCCAATGAAAAGTTTAATTTTAATGTATATTAAAAATTAGAGTTAATGTTGTATTTATTGCTTTGGGTTTCCAAAGACTACTGCCACATATTTTGCCAGTGGGTTTAAACCATCAACTTATTAGGGTAATATTAGCACCTTAAGAATAGGCTCAGTTTCAATGAGAGGTATAAACCATGTCTTTCTAATGGTGATCATGTCCTTGATTGGTTATCTGAATACAGCAATACTGTATTTATTTTTCTTAGTTGTTTATAGACTCACATTAAAAAGATAATAACAATGAATAACAGTTGTTGACTAATATATCAGGTGGTATTCTAATAGCTGCTATGATTACCATTTTTCAGATTAGGTAGCAGAATCACACTATGTTAAGAAATGTACAGTCAGTAGGGAGGCCATGCCTCAAGTGCCACCCTTTCTAAATTGTGAAGCTATATTATCTTCCACTGTAATTCAGATAACTCATTTTTCTCTCTTAAAATGACTTGACAGATAGTCTGAAGAAATACCTTACCCAGCTGCAGAGGAACGACCAGGAACATTTATTTTTGGAAATGATAAGGGAGCTGTTTTGTCCTATTTATAGACGTCTAACAAGTAGAGCAATTGCATAATAATGGTCTAGCTTGCATGATTCGTTTAACTACTTGCATTTGATGTCATTTCTCTTCAATTTGGAGCACATCGAATGCATATTGACTGGGGTATTGACACTTGTTATTTTAAAAGCTCATTCACATGAGCATAAAATACATAGGTTTTGGAACTACCTTGTCCTCTATAGACTTAATTTTTCTTTTTCTGTGGAACAGAAGATTATATGAGAAAAAACCATCACATTTATGACACTATTGCTTCTATTCTACTGAAATATTGCTATGGACTGGATGTCTGTTCATCCACTGATGTGGAAACTTCTATTCTGTGAAGCTTGATTGAAAATAAGAACCAAGTTGCTTAGAATATCTGACTGAGGATCTTAATAATACTTTTATACCCACTTAGAAAGATCTATTTTATACCTCTCTTCTTTTGGTCTCTAAACAGGAAACCCATCTGCATTTAAAAAAATCAAATGCAGAAAGCTTTGATTTGTTCTTACGTGTGTGCTATAATTTCTAAGTCAACATGACATTGGAGTGGGCATTTATTGGAGTTCAAAATCGAAAAACATTTTAAATGTATTTAAGATTAAGTAAGCAATCAAATGAAGATTAAAAATTCAGTCTGCCTACTTGAGTCTTTATGAAATAGATAATCAAAATATGTTTATGCTCTGTGCATTGTACCCTACCTTAGTTAGTCTAAAAAATAACATAAGTAAGGCTCTTATCTATAGCCTTGCATTAAAAATTTTTTTAACTAAAATAGTAGAGTAGACAGAAACATTTGTTTACTCATACATCAAATTAATATTTAACAATATTTTATTATGGTAAAACATAGAACACAATTTGCCAGTTTAACCACTTTATTGTACAATTTAGTGACTTTAATTACATTTATATAATTGTGCAGTCATCGTCATGGTTTATTTTAGAATTTTATGACTTCAAAACACAAACTTAACCCATTAACTAATATTTCCTTTTCCTCCCCTTCTCACTCCCAAGTCGCTGATACCTTTAACTCTGTCTATGACAAAATAAATACTTGAATATTTTTCGCTCTAGATTTTTCCTTATACAAATAGAAACATTACAGATAAAGACTGAAATTTTCTTTGTTACTTGCTTAATCCCATCAGCTTCCTTGTCTCTCCAGAAGGTCCTGCTTCTATGAATTTGGTGTAAACCTCTAGTTCATAGTTTTGTCTTTTGCTTCTACTGTTTTAGGATTTGACATCCTTAAATAAAGGGTCTTTGTTAGCTTGGCTGCTGAGTCTCCAGTCTACCCAGAGACACCTTGGAAGAAGGAAGGACCTGGTAATCTACTTCTCTAAATCAGCCATTAATAAACCTTTGGAGCACAGTTCTATTCTGACATACATGGGGCTGCCACGAGTTAGAATCAGCTCAATGGCAACCAGTTATGGTCATAGGTTATCCTTAAATGATTAATTAAATTTGAATAGTCATTTTTTGGTTGTTTTTGAAAATATACAGCTCCCAGAATGGCTGTTCATATGGGGCCACCTATGAGGGCAGATACACTATCCAAACAAGCAGGGAGGGCTAAGGACAAGAGAGAAATTTGCCAGTATCTCTCTAATGTAAAGGTCATACCCCTAAGGGAGCATCATCAAGTGATGATGAGCTGATAAGTGAGCTGATTGATCCATTGGACTTTACCCCTACATTTTAATCCAGATAAAAGTTGACATAAAATCTAACAACCCCTTTTGTCTTTTAAAAAATACTAAATATAATAGTCAGATTTAAAAAAATCATTTAATTGGGGGCTTGTACAACTCATCAAAATCCATACATACATCCATCATGTCAAGAACATTTGTACATTTGTTGCCATCATCATTTTCAAAACATTTTTTTTCTACCTGAGCCCTTGGTATCAGCTTCTCATTTCCCCCTTCCCTACCCCGCTCTCTCTCCCTCCCTCATGAACCCTTGATAATTTACAATTTTTTTTCATGTCTACACTGATCGATGTTTCCCTTCACCCACTTACCCTCCTGGTATGGCTACTTTCAATATTGGTCCTGAGTGATTTATCTATCCTGGATTCCCTGTGTTTCCAGCTCTTATATGCACATGTGCACATGCTCTGGTCTAGGCAGATTTGTAAGGTAGAATTGGGGTCATTATAGTGGGGTGGAGGTGGATGGGAAGGAAGCATTAAAGAACAAGAGGAAAGTTGTATGCTTCATAGGTGCTATACTGCACCCTGACTGGTACGTCTCCTTCCTGTAACCCTTCTGTAAAGGAATGTCCAGTTGCCTACAGATGGGCTTTGGGTCTCCACTCCTCATTCCCCCTTATTCACAATGGCATGATTTTTTGTTCTTGGTCTTTGATGCCTGATATCTGGTCCTATCAGCACCTCATGATCACACAGGCTGGTGTGCTTCTTCCATGTGGGCTTTGTTACTTCTCAGCTAGATGGCCGCTTTTTTATCTTGATGCCTTTAACATACCAGATGCTATATATTTTGATAGCCAGGCACCATCAGCTTTCTTCCACATTTGCTTATGCACTCGTTTGTCTTCAGCTATCGTTTCAGGAAGATGAGCATCATGGAATGCCAGGTTAATAGAACAAAGTGTTCTTGCATTGAGGAAGTACTTGAGTAGAGGCCCAATGCCCATCTGCTACCTTAATACTAAACCTATAAATATATGTACATAGATCTATTTCCCCATAGTCATATATAAATATATTTACATATGTACATGACTGTATTTAGACCTCTATAAATGCCCTCTGCCTCCAAGTTCTTTCCTCTATTTCCTTTTACTTTCCTCTTGTCTCACTATCATGTTCAGCCTTCATTTGGGTTTCAGTAATTCCTCTCAGTTATATCTCCACTCAGATAGTTTTATTTCAAATGATAAGGGTATAAATTCCCCTGTTCACGTAGTGGTTGGCTTTCTGTCCTTGTGTAGGTTCAAAGTTTGTTATTGTGCTCAGCATCACTGTAGATTGTCTTCTATTGGAGTTTCATGAATTGGGTGTTGTAGATTTATTTCTATCAGATACACTTCTGGTAGCCCTGGTTTTTGGCCAGTTTGTACACTTAATTCTTAGTTTGGATCTCTATGCTACATCTATAATGTGACTATGAACCACACGTATTTGTGTCACTCAAGCCTGAGATTCTAATTGGCTTACCTTTATGTACCCATACGGCTTCTGCTGCCATTATGGTTTATGCATTGGGCTCTTACTCTCAAGGTCAGCAATTGAAAAACACCAACCATTTTGCAATAGCAAGATAAGCCTTTCTATTTCCATAAAAGTTACAGTTTCAGCAACTCATAGGGACAGCCTTACCCTGGTCTATAGGGTCACTATGAGTCAGATGGTTACATGTTTGAACTTGAGTTTCTACCATAGCCTTTCTTGCTGATTCTCTGCAGTAATAGAGTGAATATTGGTAAATCAAGTTCAGAGTTTTCATTTCCCTATATACTTGCACATAGGACCTGGGATCCAATGTTCCTGTTTTATATGACTATTTTAATAATTTTGTTGTTGCTATTGTGAGGCTCAGACCCATAGGAACCCGATGACCAACACTGCTTGGTCCTGCACAAACCGAACACTTGTTTGTGTGATTCTATTGTTGTAGGCACTGGGACAGTCTATCTAGTTGAGAGTTTTATTCTTTTTCATTGATCAACTTCTTTACCAGAGTTTTGGTATCAGTTATAAGGCTGATAACTGCAGGACCAGTATTTCAAAACCACCAGCCACTTCACGGGAGAAAGACGAGGCTGTCTACGCCTGTAGATATAGTCTTGGAAACCCACAGAGCAAATTCTACTCTTCCCTACAGGGTTATTATGAGTCAAAAGGACTCAATGGCAGTGAGTATGGAGTTTGATTTTTTTTCTTTATAAAGCATGGTGTCTTTTTCCAAGGATTGTACTCTCCTGAGAACATGTCCAAAGTATGCGAGACAGTCTCAATATCCTCACTTCTAAGGAGCATTCTGGCTGTCCTTCCTCCAAGACCGATTTGTTTGCTCTTCTTGCAGCTTGAGGTACTTTCAATCTTCTTTCTCAATATCATAGTTCAAATGCATAGTCTTCTCTGGGTTCTTTATTCATTGTACAACTTTTGGTTGTGTATGAGACTATTGAAAATACCATGGCTTCAGTTAGGCACAGTGTAGTTCTCAAAGTGGTCTCCTTGCTTTTCAATATTTCAAAGACATCGTGTGCAGCAGATTTGCCCAATGCAATACATCATTTGATTTATTTACTGCTGCTTCTGTGAGTGTTCATTGTAGATCCATGTAAAATTCAATTCTGATACCTAGTAGAATGTTTTAGTTTTAGCTCTGCTCACCATTTTAAAATTTCATTTGTATCACTTGGGTCATTAACTTTCCCAATTCTAAGCTTGGTTATGTCTTTTTTTAAATTTGTTCTATTTTATCCAATTTAACAAACTAATTTTCTATCTTGGCAAATATTAATCTTATATATACAATATAGAAAAAATAACATTCAATATCTGAAATTCAAAAATAACATTGAGAAAACTTTTTGAAATTTCTTGATCCCTTCTTTGTATATCAGCAATCAAGTCTGAAGAGTGCATTTTAAAATCTTACTCTTAATTTCTGAATGGTCTGAATGAATCAATCAGCTAAATGGACACTAGGAGGAGGTGCAGATATCAGAGGCCACTTAAGAATTCAATTTAACAACTTTGTCCTATCCCTATATTCTACAAGTCTTCTTGCCTTCTTTATGCTGTTTTGTTGTCTTTTGTTACACCTGATAAAATAGATGTTATAATCCTCATTTGTTCATTTAACAATGATCATAGTTTACTTTTTGCCAAACACTATTTTAAGAATTAGGAATGCACCAGTAAATAATATTCTTGTTTTCATAAAGTAACATTTTGAGGAGTATGGTATGTGTTTAAAGGAATCAGTCAATAAGCAAATAAATCAACATGCCTGTTTTACAAGGGCAACAATGAAAGAGAAAGCAGGTAAGTGGGATGGAACATGAGCAGTGGATGCTATTTTATATATAGTGACATGTGCAGAGACCTCAGAAAATGAAATTATGATCTATGTGTATATCTGATGAAACATTATTACAGGCT
Organism: Echinops telfairi; assembly: GCF_000313985.2. Lineage (NCBI taxonomy): Eukaryota > Metazoa > Chordata > Mammalia > Afrosoricida > Tenrecidae > Echinops > Echinops telfairi. Next base: position 41,238,968 of record NW_022109491.1, read on the forward strand.
TAACAAGAGAGTCATCAAGTTTCTCTAAGAATACCCAAAAGTCGCTGTGACTGGAGGGGAGTAAGGAGAATATATAGTAAGTGAGGTTAGATAAATAGAAAATAGAAGCCTGAACCTTGTTGCCTGCCATTACTTCGAGATAAGGAGTGATCAGATAGGGAGAATGAAAAAGAGTGGCCAATGAGGCATGAGGAGAAATAAGACAGAGTGGATTCTTCAAAGCAGTGAAGGAACTACTTTAACAAGATGAAGGTGTGACCAACTTGTCAGAGGTTTCTGATAGAATGGGTAAAATGTGGAATGAGAATTGGGAAAGGTGACATGGAAGTAAGTCAATGATAACTTATCTACCCTATCTCATTATAAAGTATGGCATCATAGAGCTTCTGGGTATCTTACATTTTCATCTAATTCATGTTACAGATAAGGAAAGATTCACAAGGATGAATTCTCATATGCCATAGTATCTTGATTTTAGAATATATATGTATGACTGCAAATTAATAATATCTCTAAAAGGACTATCAGAGCTGAAAAGTTCATAGGATTATGCTACTGCCTTGAAGGTTTTTATTCTATTTTTAGTGTTCCCACTCTATGAAACCATTTTGTGACTCTTCAGATTTTTTTCAGAATTATATTAGAAACAACACACGAAGGAGATTGACATTACTTAGAATTGTTAGCAGTTTTTGATAGCACCTCTGTTTGCTTAAAATTCACCCTATCAAACCTACTTTCAAAAGGGCACTAGTTGAATCATTGTTCTTATCCAGAATAACATGATACAGGTGCAAAAGAAGAGTACATACCAATGTGTCATCCGTGGTAGTATCTATGGGATTTGGTTGGACACTTTCAAGAAGAAAAGCTAATTCTTTTTTCAATAAAAATTTCTGGTGTTGATTTATATATTACAGGTAAAAATAAAACAAAATCATTCTGGACCCAACATTTCCTCTAATGAATTGTATTCAGTATTTCTTTTAGTATTTCTCTTGAATATCTTTGAGAGATTGTTGGCACACAGGCTGGATTATCAGCAATTAAACCTGTATACATTTTCAGTTAGGAATATATAGCTTACAAATGACTAATATGGCTTTTATGCTTAAATCTGTCAATTTATCTCTACTTTGTCCCAGGGGAAATTTTGAAATTGAGAGTTTATGCCCCATTAGTGTTCTTAGGACCCTGGTAATAAGTTAATGGCAATATATAATATAATTATTCAAATGAGAAATAAATTAAAGTGGGTTAAAAACTACACATTGATAGATTGACAGCTGTGTTCATGTCTTAAAATTCCAGTGTGAAAAAAACCTTTATTAGTTATTCTTAAGGAAGAAAATGATTAAAAGTTAAACAAAAATTACTCAGATTCTATTTCCAGGAACTAGTTATAATGTGTACAGAAGATTAGTTGTCATTAAAAATAAGGATCTAAATATATTAATTCATAAAAATAGAGGTATTGGCCTATATATTTATATGGCAATACATTGAGGAAGTGGAAGGACTTTGAGCCTCTGCTCAAGTACTCCCTCAGTGCAAGAACACTTTGTTCTAAAACCTGGCATGTGGCTTATATTATAATTTATTAAAAGATGAACATATTTTAAAAGATGAACATTTTCGATTGCTTTTAGTTCTTATAATCAGAAAAATTGCACATTAAAAATCTTTATACTTATATCTTGGCATACTGGGGAAAGTGTAAGCCAGATTTCTTTAAGTGGAATGAAAGTGTTAGATAATATAAAATTGTAAAATAGTTTCATTAAAATACATGCACAACAATAGAATATAAAAATTACTATTCCCCTCACCTTAACCAGAGTATGATAGATATTTTTATAATTTTTGAAGCTGATGAAGGAAAATATGATATTGCCATTTTTCATTGAGGCGAGATTCACTTAAAATAAAATCAACCATTTTAAAACGTGTAATTCAGTGGCATTATCCATCATGGATAATTCCTATAAATGGACTTATACAGTATGTGACCTTTTGTGACTAGGTTCTTGCACTATTTTCAATGTTCATACATCTTTTAGTATACATCCTTTTTATGGCTAAATAAAATTCCATTGAGAAATATACCATCTATTCTTTATCCAAGTATAAGTTAGTGGATGTTTAGGCTGTTTCCATGATTAGGATATTATGAATGATCCTGCTGTGAACCGCTGGATGAAAGTTTGTGCAGGCATACATTTTCAGGATGTTTTAAGCATATACTTGGGGGCAGTTGTTGGGTCTCAGGGTAGCTCTGCGGTTACCCAATTCTCCACAACAGCTGCATCACTATCAACAACCAGTAGTAATGAATGGGGGTCCACTTTGTCCACATTTCCTCCAATGCTTTCTATTTTTTATCCTTCAGAAAATACCATTCCTAGGATGTGTTGAGTGTTACCTCATTGTGGTATTGATTTGCATTTCTAGAATTTTTAATGATACCGACTTCATTTTCTTTGGATTATTGGCTATGTTTATTTTTTATCTTTATCTTTGTATTTTATGAGTTCTTTCATATTCTGAAATATAGATCCTTATCAGTTAAATAATTTGCAAATGTCTTTGCCCATTCTGTGCATTGTCTTTTCACTTGAAACTCAAAGAAGTAAAACAACCCTTGTCTGTTTCAGGATATCATAAAGGCAAGCTTACCCTCTTTTATGCTAATCCTATATTTTACCAAAAATCATGTCCCCCTCTAGGGACTGGTCCCTCCTGATTACGTATCCACTGTTGTGAGATGAAATGGTTAAGTTTACAGCTGTGAACCTAAAGGTCACTGATTCAAATTCATTAGTGGCTCTGTAGGAGAAAAGATTTGCTAACCTATTCTCATCAAGAGTACACGTTTCTATTGAGTCGCATTCTACGTGTAGTCGCCTGCTAGCACAGAGTGGGACTACCCCACAGTGTTTCCAAGCCAATCTTATTTCTCTTGCTGAAGTGAATTGGAGCCACTTACCTTTTGGTTTGCAACTGAGCATTTGACCACTGCACCACCAGAATGCATATCACAAATATTAAAAAACCAAATTCACTGCCATTGATTTGGTTCCAACCTATGACAACCCTATAAGATATCGTAGAATGGCCCCTTTGGGTTTGCTGTAAAAATTTATGGAGCCAAAAGCCTCATCTTTGTCATGTGTGCTGTGAATATTACAGCCTAATAAATTCAATGAAGCCGTCCTACTTTGTCCTACATGGTTGCTGTGAATTGTAAATAACTTGAGGAAACACAAGAACAAGAGTACTGCGAAATGATATCTCATGGTTTCAATTAAACTTTTGAAATGGAAAAGATACCTAGAACTGAAAATGGCCAAATAAATGAGACATTTTTCTTGAAGAAATTCATACTTCAGAAAATTATCTAAGTGCACTTAAAAAGATCATTTTATTGGGGGCTCGTACAACTCTTATCACAATCCATATATCCATCCATTTTGTGTCGAGCATATTTGTACATTTGTTTCCCTCATCAATCTCAAAAAATTTGCTTTCTACTTGAGCCATTGGTATCAGCTCCTCATTCCCCCCCTCTGCTCCCCTCTCCCTCATGAACCCTTGATAATTTATAAATTATTATTATTTTGTCATATCTTACACAATCTGACGTCTCCCTTCACCCACTTCTCCGCTGTCCGTCCCCCAGGGAGAGGGTTATATGTGCATCCTTGTAATCTGTTCCCTCTTTCTCCCTCACTTTCCCTCCACCCTCCTGGTATCACCACTCTCACCACCAGTCCTGAGGGGTTCATCTGTCCTGGATTCCCTGTGTTTCCAGTTCCTATCTGTGCCAGTGTACATCCTCCAGTCCAGTCAGATTTGTAAGGTAGAATTGGGGTCATGATAGTGGTGGTGGTGGGGGGAAGCATTCAAGAACTAGAGGAAATTTGTATGTTTCATTATTGCTACACTGCACCCTGACTGGCTAATCTTCCCTCGGCCCTTCTCCACAAGAATGAGAAGACTTCTTTTTTTCCTTATATTTGACCCTGTATATTTCCTGTAATTAAGGTTAAATGAGCATTGGCTTCAATATATATGTATTTTCCTGGATCACAAAATATGTCCAGTTTCTGTTGCTGGCAAAGATCCTTCAAACTTGCAAATGGCAAGATTGTATTTGGGATGGGAGGATTCAAACTAGAGATTTTAGAACAGTATACTGGGTTGTAGCAGAGGGACGTAGGAAGATTTCAGAGTAAATGATTGGTAAGGGTACTGGCCTGCACAGAGTCTGGTGCAAGGTTAGGAACAGCACCAGTGTTATGACTCAGGCAGTCATTGTGGCAAGACCACACAGTTACCGTCATCATAGAGTCTGGTTGCCGGTAAGGATCAGAAATGTACACATACACATAGCAGCACATACATTAGTGGAATCATCCTTGGAATATTTTGGTGGAGAAGAATGAAGGAAAAAGAGATAAATCTACCACCAGCTGAAATTATTAATTTTCTTAGGAAAACTTTATTTTATCTAAGGAAACACTGTCCCTCCAATCTAAAGTATAACAAGAAGAAAATATTCCAAGGATCTGTCAGTCTACTTATTGAGGCTCTTCCTCTTTTTCACTGACCTTCTATTTTACCAAGCATGGTGTCTTTTCCTAGAGACTTGTCTTTCCTGGAAAATTGAGAGGTGAATTCATTAGAGTTAAGACTTATCGCAGCTGAGGGTTGAGCACATTTACACTTACTGAATGTGGGTGGGAAAACATCAGCACTTGGTACAGTTTGGCAAAATATTTATTTTAGACTTCTGTAGTATATCATATGCTAAAATCATTTTCAGTCCTAAAGATTATAATTTTATAATATGCATTTTCAATACTATAATGACGTTTATTTATAATTCAGAATTTTAAATTTGATAAATATTCACCACCATGCCAGAAGTGTGATTTTATCAGTAAAACTTTAAATAAATGAAAGTGAAACCAAAGAAAGATGATTTTTAATAAATTCATGGAAATATCATAAACCTAGATAATTTCTTTGTTTAGTCCCCGATATAATAGTCTTTGAGAGAGAGAGATGGGAAGTATAGCTCGCTAATGAGGTGGATAAAGGGACTTAACAATCACCAGGGTTGCCGTAAATTGACATGGATGTGACAGCAATGAGGTTTTTTGGTATTTTTTCATTTATGTTATCTTATTTTGTTGACTTTTTTGCTGAAAATTAAAAGTTAATGATATACTTGGTATAGAAGAGTATTTTTTATGTTGTTTGTAAAATGTGTTACATGAACACAATCCCACTGTCATTCAGAAATGATTTATCTTGAAAAATAAGGATTGATATTGAAAAATCATTGGTGTCTTGATGATTTTTTGGAAAATTTGAGTTAGCGTGTATAACACTGATACTGGATTCCGATACTACCAAAGCAAGTTAGATTTCATTATTTTTCATCTATAACCCAGAATCACACTAAAGAGATCATTCATATTAAGCAGTTGGACCAAGTTAACAGCAACCATGAAATTTGGCATCTCTCAGAAAAATGAATCTTATAATGAAGCATGGGTTAATTGTCAGTATCTGTTAACATTAAAAACGTTCACAACTGAACAACAAAAAGACAAATAACCTAGACATGAAATAGGCAAGCATTTTATGAACATTCATTTCACCAAAGAGGGCATTCAAATAGCCACTAACCACATGAAAAGATTATCAATGCCATTGTTGCTTTTGTTTTTGGGTGCCATTGAGTCAGTTCCAACTGGTAGCCCCCGAGGCACAACAGAACAAAACACTGTATGGTCCTGGGCCATCCTCACAATTATCCTTATTCTTAAGCCCATGGTTGCAGTTAATGTGTCAGTTCCTCTCATTGAGGACCTTCCTCTTTTTCACTTCCCTTGTACTTTACCAAGAATGATGTCCTTTTCCAGGGACTAATCTCTCCTAACAATATATCCAAAGTATGTAAGATGAAGTCTTGCCATCCTTGCTTCCAATGAGCACTCTGGCTTTACTTATTCCAAAACAGATGTTTGTCCTTTTAGCTGTCCATGGTACTGCCAATATTCTTTGCCAGCTCCACAATTCAAACACATCCATTCTTCCTAGGTCCAACTTTCACATGCATATGAGGCCATGAAAAATAACATGGTTTTGGGTCAGGTATACCTTAATCCTCAAAGTAACCTCCTTGTTTTGGGGTGTTTTTTTTCATACTCTAAAGAGGTCTTGTGCACTAGATTTACCTAATGCAATTCATTTTTTTCTTTTTTTTTGGCTCTTGTCACTGCTGCTTACATGAGCATTGATTGTGGATCCAAGCAAGACAAACTCCTTGATAACTCCAACCTTTTATCCATTTATTATAATGTTACTGATTGGACCACCTCTGAGGATTTTCGTCTTCTTTATACTGAGTCCCAACCCACAATTAAAGATCAATCCTTGATCTTCCTCAGGAAGTGCTTCAAATCCTCCTCATTTTCAGCAAGCAAGGTTGGGTCATCTGCATTTTACAGGTTGTTAATAAGTCTTCCTCGAACCCTGATGCTGAATTATTCTTCACATAATCCAGATTCTCTGATGATTTGCTCCACACACCAATTGAATAAATATGGTGAGAGGATACAACCCTGACACACAGGGTTTTAAACCATTCAGTATTCCCTTATTCTGGTCCCACAGCTGCCTCTTGATCCAAATACAAGTTACACATGAGCACAATGACATGTCTGGAATTCCTATTCTTCTCAATATTACCCATAATTTTCAATGGTCCACCCAGTTGAATGCCTTGGTGTAGTCAATACAATAAATATCAACATCTTTCTGGTATTCTCTACTTTGAGCCAAGATTCAGTTGACATCTGCAAAGGTACCCTTTGCTCTACATCCTCTTCCGAGTGTGACCCGAACCTCTGAAAGCTCCCTGTCAATGTACTGCTGCAACCTCTTTTGAATGATCTTTAGCAAAGTTTTACTTGCATGTGATATCAATGATATTGTTCTGTAATTTGAGCATTCTCTTGGGTCATCTTTCTTTGGAATGGGCACAAATATGGATGTTTTCCAGTCAGTTTGCCAAGGAGCTGTCTTCTAAATTTCCTGGCACAGATACGTGACTGCTTCCTGTGCTTCATCAGCTTGTTGAAACATTTCAATTGGTATTCCATCAATTCTTGGTGCCTTGTTTTTGGCATCATGGAGGAGCCCTGGTAGTTTAGTGGTTAGGTGTTGGGCTGGTAAATGCAAGGTCAGTAGTTCAAAATCACAAGCCACCCCACAAAAGAAAAATGAGGCTTTCTACTTTTGTAAAGGAGGTTTCCTACTCCTGTAAAGATAGTCTTAGTCACCCACAGAGGTCCCTAAAGAGTCATCATGAGTCAGAATGGAATCAATGGCAGTGAGTTTTGTTTTGTTTGGGGCTAATGTTCAGTGCAGCTTGAGCTTCTTCCTTCAGTGCCATTCGTTCTTACTTATATTCTACCTCCTGAAGTTGAAGGTCAAATCCTGAAGTTTTACCTCCTGAATTAGTTGAATGTCACCTAATTCTTTTTGGTACTGTTACTCCTTGTGTTCTTTTCATCTTCTTTTGATGTTTCCTGTATTATTCAATATTTTTGCCCTTAGAATCTTTTAATATTGTAACTTAAAGCTTTAATTTTTCCTTTAGTTCATTCAGTTTAATATACACTAAACATAAGCTTCATTTGGGGATTTCTATCTCTAGGAATTTGCACATTTCATTATAATATTTCACTTTGTCTTCTCAAGATTCCCTTTGAAATTTTCTGTTCAACTCTTGCTTCATCATTTCTTCCATTTACCTTAGCTACTCACAATTAAGAGCAAATCTCAATGCCATTAGCTATCCAAACCTACCACCCCAATTCACTGCTCTCAAATTTATACCGACTCATAGTGACTCTAAAGGCTAGGGTAGAAATGTCTCTGGGAATTTCTGAGACTATAAGCCTTTGCAGGAATAGAAAGCCTCATATTTCTTCTGCCATCAAAAATGCATATCTAAATCATTAATTAAAATTGTGTGCCTCACTACTTTTCAATATAATATTCTAACAGTAATATACAACTGTTTGTAAATGTAGAATCCAGCTTTTAATTGTACCCACACTTGTGCAAATAACATTGTCTATTAATGTTCTTTCATAGTTACATAACTAATGGAGATTGATCACATAAACTCCTTCAGAAAATATATGTTAATTTATATTAGAGACTTGTAGGTGAACATGTAATTGAACATGTACAAAACTTACTATTAATTTTAGTATTAAAATGTGTAAAGTTGCATCTGCACAACCTCAGACATTTATGTCAAAATGAGAAAACCTGTAATCTTAGTATTTGAACTCAGTATTTGAACTTAGTATTTGCTTAATTCAACCTGTGTGTTAAGGAAATGAAAATGTAGATGATCTCAGCTATTTTTAGTTTTGATTTTCCTTTTTCAAGGAGACATGCAATTTAATGTATCAGTTTTCTTATTTTAAAATTTAGGATTAGCCTTCCTATCTTGTGGCAATTTCTCTCTATATATATTCAGTACTTTGAAAAATCACAGGCTTCATTTCAACACATCAGCATTTTGAAAAAGCACAGAAATACATCTGGCAAGAAATTAGACTTTGGAGATTATTCTTGTCGTTTATTTTTAATATAATATTTTTAAATTCTTTGACCTTAAATTCAAATAATACCGGATCAGAATTATCTTTCCATATAGAATATCCATAAGCCAAATGAAGCATATATGTCTACTCTACCAATATGAACATAAGTAAAAAATATTTGGGGGCCACATATCATATCAATGTCATATCAAGGACTTACATTAAGATAATCCTATTTGGTTGAATTATGAAAATGCTCTGTTGATTTGGCATATAACATTCCAGAGCTAATAATACCCTTTTTATTTTAAAAATAGTCTATTTGCATAATTTCTATGGAAAAAAAGAAAAAAAACAGACCTTAGGGTTATTCTAAAGTACCATTCTTTTTAACATTATATAATCCTTAGGAAAAGAAACCAAAGTATATACCATTTTTATTGCAAGCATATAAACAGAATGTAAAAAATACTTAATATTCAAAATACATGCACTCATATACTTTTTATTATGGCATTTCCAATGTTCAGAACCTTTCTTTCATAAGAAGGATTCTGGTCCATTATTTTAAACTATTGTATAAACTTGCCAAATTAAACATATACTATTATATAAAAGCAACCTTGTCTAATTGTTTTTCACTAATTTTTATCAGGCAATTTCCTTTTCAAATCATCAAACTATACATGATTCCAAATAAAATGCACTGGCCTTCGTCCATATTTATGTTGTGTTTTGGCTCGTCAGTGGGTCGTCTATGGAGATACTCCTGAGGACACTTCTTTAGCTTTAATTTCTGCAAAGTCAGCTTTTCAGTTCATGGGATTTTCCTAATTTTACATATAGGACATAAACTGTATGCTGCCTCGCTTGAGATCAAATTGATGTGTTTTATGCTGTTTTTGTATGAGTAGGGAAATAATTTCAGGCAATATTCATACACTTTTCATTTGAAACAAAGTGAAGCTAACTTGTAGCTTCATAGATCCTTTACTTTATCTCTTTTTGTATGACCATTTAGCTATTTATTCCCATTCCAAAGAAAAGTGACCTAATAGAATACTAGCACATGCAAGTAAAATATTCCTGAAAATTATCCAACCATAATTGGAGCAGTATATTTATAGGGAGGTGCCAGAAAGTCAGGCCAGATTCAGAAGAGAATGTGGAACAAAGTTAATCATTGCAGATGTCAGCTGACTGTTGGCTCAAAGCAGAGAATACCAGAAAGATGTTTACTTGTATTTTATGGACTATGCCAAGGCAGTTGACCATGTGGCTGATAATATGGATAACCTTGAGAAGAGGAATTCCAGACTACTTAATTGTGCTCATGAGGAAACTGTACGTGAACCAAGAGGCAGTTGTGTGAACAAGGGAATACTGCATGGTTTAAAATCAAGAAAGGTGTGTGTCAGGGTTGCAGTCCTCTCACCATATCTCACCAATCTGTGTGCTGAGCAAATAATCAAAGAATCTGAATTATATGAGAAGAATACTATATCAGAATTTGAGGAGGTCTCATTAACAACCTGATATGACACAACCTTGCCTGTTAAAAGTGAGGAGGACATGAAGCACTTGCTGATGACGATCAAAGATTACAGGCAATATGGATTACAACTTAATAATAATAATAATAATAATAATAATAATAATAATAAAATCCGCACTACTGGTCCAACAGGTAAAATTGTAGTAAATGGAGAAATGATTGAACTTGTCAAGGATTTTGTGTTACATGGATCCATAATCAATGCCCATGGAAGCAGCAGTCAAAAGATCAAACAATGCATTACATTTGGTAAGCCTGCTGCACAGGAGTCCTTTAAAATGTTGAAAAGCAAAGATCTTTCTTTGAGGATTATGTTGCACCTGACCCAAGCCATGGCCTCATCTGCATGTGAAAGTTGGACATTAAGTAGGAAAGACTGAATAATAGGACCTTATGCCAGGGGCTTAAGTGGAGAGCAAATGTTTTGAGAATGATGAGGGCACTGAAGGTACAAATGTGCTTTACACAATTGATGTATGTATGGACTGTGATAAGAGTTGTATGAGCCCCTAATAATTAAAAAAAAAGAACCCAATGCCCCCCAAAAAGACTGAAGAATAATACATTTGAATTGTAGTGCTGACAGAGAATATTGAAAGTATCACAGACTGCCAAAAGAACAAACAAATCTATCTTGAAAGAAGTACAACCAGAATGCTCCTTGGAAGCAAAGATGGTGAGACTTCATCTCACTTCATAATGTGCCCAAAGTTATCAGGAGGGACCAGTCCCTCAAAAAGGACACCATGCTTGGTAAAGTAATTGTTGGTGGTGTTATAGAGTTGACTCCAACGATAGCAACCCTATGTACAACAGAGTGAAACATCACTCTGTCCTGCCCCAGTCTCACAATTGTTTCTATGCCTGAGCCCATTGATGCAGCTACTGTGTCACTCCATCTTGTTGAGGGCCTTCCTCTTTTTCATCATGCCTCTCCTTAATCAATATGATGTCCTTCTCCAGAGACTGGTCTTGCCTGATAACATGTTCAAAGCACATAAAGTGTCTCACCTTCTAGGAAGCATTCTGGCTTCCCTTTTTCTGAGACAGATTTATTTGTTATTTTGGCAGTCTCTGGCATCTTTAATATTCTTCGCCAATAAAATAAAAAAAGGAATAACTTTAACAAGACGGATTGACACAGAGTCTGCAACAGTGGGCTCAAACGGGAGAACAATGGTGAGGGTGGTGTGAGACTGGGTAGTGTTTCATTCTGTTGTTACAGGGTTGCTGTGAATTGGAACAGGCCTGATGGCACACGACAATAAAAATTTACTTTTTGTGTTTCACTTTTTCATCCCCAAGTTTACTATAAAGACTATTTGACTAGTTTATTTGATGGAAAACATGTGTTTAAAGTGTGCCAAAGAAGCATTATATTATTATTATTATTATTAAGTTGTAATCCATATTGCCTGTAATCTTTGATCGTCATCAGCAAGTGCTTCATGTCCTCCTCACTTTTAACAGGCAAGGTTGTGTCATATCAGGTTGTTAATGAGACCTCCTCAAATTCTGATATAGTATTCTTCTCATATAATTCAGATTCTTTGATTATTTGCTCAGCACACAGATTGGTGAGATATGGTGAGAGGACTGCAACCCTGACACACACCTTTCTTGATTTTAAACCATGCAGTATTCCCTTGTTCACACAACTGCCTCTTGGTTCACGTACAGTTTCCTCATGAGCACAATTAAGTAGTCTGGAATTCCTCTTCTTCTCAAGGTTATCCATATTATCAGCCACGTGGTCCCCACTTCCCTTATATAGGCTAGCCCATATGCCATTATTTCCCTATCTTTGTGAACTCAGATAAGATTTATGATATTTTTTTGGTGTTACCTTTAAGGAAAGTACAGTTCAGTTATTCACATTGGCTGAGTTTGGCTGTTGGTATTTATATCTGACATTTGGATTATTGTACACAAAAGAGACAAATGCTAATGCAATAATCATGAAGAATTCTGTTTTAGGGGAAACCCTTCCACATTTCTCCCAATTTTTTCATATAAAATACATTTCATGGGAAATGAAGGCTGCTTAAGCAATATGTGATAGAAAGTGACAACATGTGTCCTGTCATTTGGTTTTTAACAATAAATTACATGTCACCTTTCTTTATTCTAATTATTGGGAGAAGTAGAAAGTATTTTAAGTTCAGCAATCTTGGTGCACTTTCTATATAACAAGTTTGATCAGGTCTGTGCTAGCCAGCTCCATGAGTGAACATGCTCAACAGAATCAGGGCAAAAAACAAACAAAAGAGAAAATAAACCAAAGAACAAACAAACAAAAAATCCTGTCATCTACCTAGTCATTTCACTGACTATGGAGCCTATGGAAAAGCCAAATTATATAGTAATAGATGCAGTGTGTAACGATCTAGAGATAATTGTTGACATTTACAGAGTTTTACTTTGTTCTACGTTCTTTTATAAGTACTTTACATATACTGACATTTAAGACTCTTTGAGATAGGGCTATTATTACCCCAATTTTGTAGCTGAAGAAGCTAAGGCAGATGGATGCTAAGAAAATTTATTAAAGTAAGTGAGCTGGGTGGCACAAAGCAACTTCTTGGTAAGTGCATAAAAAGTAGTCTGGTGCTGATAAGGACAGTAAAGTTCTGGAGCCTTGCAAGCCCTCGAGTCTTTAGCAGATGATTGCTTTAATACTCTTCCAAGTGGTGTGGCACTTCTAAGTACAGGGTAGAAGAGCATGGTGGTTCTGACATGTGATGCATTAGACGTTGGGTGTGCAAAGTGAGAGAAATCTACATAGGCATACATGTGCATGTCACAATGTTCATGTCATAATAAAACTTTTTGCTTGCAAGAAACTGAAGCTAACATTGCTAACAGGTAGAAAGGCAATTAATCAGAGTGCCAAGTGGGTGCTCACACATACCAGACTTGAAGAAACTAGTTTAGACAAAGGCAAGAGTCAGGTTTCTATAGGAATCCAAGGAACCACCTCAATAAAGTTATTCTATTATAAATGGTTTTCTAAGAAGAGAGGATCTTATTGGCTAAATGTATGTTAACTTCCTACCTCTTATTAAAAATGGATTGAGTGCCATTATTAAGAGTCCCACCAAGGTCATATCCAATAGAAATGCCCCAAGTTTCCCAAGAAAATCAATAGTGGGAGTGGATGGTAGGCAAACAGAAGTACATATGTTCTATTTGTACCCCTTAATGGAATTTGGAATTTAAACTGAATATGATAATAATCAGGTACTGCCTTGCTGTCTGGTTGTAGGAGTGACAGGTAGGTTTTGCCAGAGATCAAGCCAGGGTACTAAAGGATTGATGGTCACGAAGGCTTCTTTCTGTAGTGGTAGGAAGCAGTATGGTCAATATGGTAGATCTAAGTTAAGACTTTTAGAAGAAGAGCAAGAACGGATCACAATGGCAAAAGCAATCAGGAGTTGGTAGAAATGTGATCAAATGAAGTAAAAGAAGACTAGAGGCACTAGGAAGTTTAATCAGAAGGCTGTCACATATATTTTGACAGAAATGGGGGGAGGGGAAACCAAGGTGAATATTTCAGGGACGGAGGAAAAAGGATGGGATTCTGGGAGACAGTCCTGGCCTTGCTTTGCCTACCTGCAGTACCCACAATTAGAGAAGGACCACAGTGGGTGACAACACAATGTCTCCTGAATAAAAATTAGAGGGTGCGCTATGAGATCATTTATTATGGTTTGATTCTACCTTTTAAGAAATTTCCTCACGAGATCTGCCATCAGGATCCTGATTCTTACCATACATTTATATATTTATAGCTGAATGTATTGTAATTAAGATTTATCATACCATTTAAGTCCTTTTTCCTTTAGACTTCCAGAATATTTTTGGACCAGATGTGTGGTAATCACCTAATCTGGTGTCAATTTAAGGATTAAGAGTGTAGGAGTGCAGTCTAGGCTGTCAATCTGGAGATAGCCAATGAGACTTCTGTGTGGGCATGGCTTTCTCCTGAGAATTCTGGGAAATCTGGTACTTCCTTCTTGGAGGTGGGAGACACTTCTCTCTCTGCTGATTTCCCTGGGACACATTGCAGCTGACAAGACCTCTGAAGCTGGAGAAGCCACGTAGAGACTCCTGCCAGCTCTGAGATACTTATAATGCCACTGGATCCAAAGACTTTCTACCCGCTGGCCTGTGATCATCCTGCATTGGGCATCATTGCATGTGTTTTGTGCATCTGAAGACTACTATGGATTGTTGTCGGATGTATGGGCTAATGTCAGACTGATGGACTTGATCTGGGCTTTGTATTTGTTAGGTTGGAGCCCCTTGTGTCAGCCACTGTGACATTATCTAGTTAGCATCTTTTTTGCTGACCATTTTCTCGGCCAGAGGAGCTCTGGTGCTTTAGGTGGTTACTAATAAAGGTTAACACTTCAAAATCACCTGCTGCTCCATTGAGGGGGAATGCGGAGTGGGGACTCAAAGCCCAACTGTAGGCAACTGAACACCCCCTGACAGAAGGGTTGCTGGGAGGAGACGAGCCAGTCAGGGTGCAGTATAACAACGATGAAACATACTTTCCTTTAGTTCTTAAATGCTTGCTCCTCACCACTATCATGATCCCAATTCTACCTTACAAATCCGACTAGACCAGAGGATGTACACCGGTACAGATAGGAACTGGAAACACAGGGAATCCAGGACAGATGAACCCCTCAGGACCGGTGGTGAGAGTGGTGATACCAGGAGGGTGGAGGGAAGGTGGGGTGGAAAGGGGGAACCAATTACAAGGATCTACATATAACCCCCTCCCTGGGGGAGGGACAATAGAAAAGTGGGTGGATACATCAGACAGTGTACAACATGACAAAATAATAATAATTTATAAATTTTCAAGGGTTCATGGAGGAGGGGGTTGGGCAGGGGGAAAATGAGGAGCTAATACCAAGGGCTCAAGTAGAAAGAAAATGTGTTGAGAATGATGATGGCAACAAATGTACAAATGTGCTTGACACAATGGATGGATGGATGGATTGTGATAAGGGTTGTATGAGCCACCAATAAATGATTTAAAAAATAATAGTAATAAAATCACCTGCTGCTCCATGAGAGAAAGATAAGGTTTCTATTCAGGTTAAGAGTTACAGTCTTAGAAAGCCACTGGGGCAGTTTTACCCTGTCCTGTGAGGAGGTCCGCTTCTGTAAAAAGTTACAGTTCTCCTCTGTTCTATAGCTTCACTATGAGTCGAGACCAACAGATGACAGTGATTTTGGGGTGTTTTTTTTTTTATCTAGAGCATTTTTACTGCATTAGGCTCTTTACAATTTAGGATCTACTTACACATGGAAGAAGGGGAAAATGAAAATCAAACAGGGGAAAACAAATCAGAAAAAAACATAAATACACAAAAGCTCTTCCAGTCATCTGTAAAACCGATTCAGAAATTAATGTGCAAATCAAAATAAAGGTAACATTCACTAAATAAGCTTGTTAAAGGAGTTGATAATGAAAAGGTTGCTTCTCAAGTATTACTTTTCTAAGCGTGGAAGGTGACTCCTATCATTAATAAAGTCTACTTTTTTTCAATAAATGAGGAGCGTATGTTGTATTTGGAGCCAAATACTTTGAACACTACAAAGAAGGACAACACTCTGAAAATCCAGTTTATTTTCCATGTTGTGGACAGACCAGTCAATGTGATCAGTTCTGCATGTGTGATAATTTATCAAAATAAGTTTTTCCACAAGACTCTTTTCCATCAACTCTGAAAATCCTGGACTGACAACATACCCAAGTAAAGTTCTTGAAAAATCACCTCTTAAATGATTTTGGTTTTTAGTACACTGTCGCTAAGACTTGGGATTGATTCTATGGTAATAGTTTGGTTTTAGAGATGGAACTTAAAAAAGCATAATATAACAGACACTTTTTAAAAAATTATTTTATTCGGGGCTCGTACAATTCTTATCACAATCCATACATCCATCCATTGTGTCAAGCACATATGTACATTTGTTGCCCTCATCGTTCTCAAAACATTTGCCTTCTACTTTAGCCCTTATTATCAGTTGCTCATTTCCCCCCTCCCTCCATCCTTCCCCTCCCTCATGAACCCTTCATAATCCATAAATTATTGTAGTTTTGCTATAAGTTACACTGTCCAACATCTCCCTCCGCCCTCTTCTCTGCTGTCCATCCCCCAGGGAGGAGGCTATACTTAGATTCTTGT
>NW_022109491.1:41255982-41267862 GCF_000313985.2 Echinops telfairi
ACCTCGTGGTCAGACAGGCTGGTGTGCTTCTTCCATGTGGGCTTTGATGCTTCTCAGCTGGATGGCCGCTTGTTTACCTTCAAGCCTTTAAGACCCCAGACGCTATAACTTTTGATAGCCAGGAACCATTAGCTCTCTTCACCACATCTGCTTATGCACACGTTTGCCTTCAGTGGTTGTGTCAGTAAAGCGGGCACCCACTGATATGATTTTCAGTTCTTTGATGTCTGATAACTGATCCCTTCTACACTTCGTGGTCAGACAGGCTGGTGTGGTTCTTCCATATGGGCTTTGATGCTTCTCAGCTAGATGGCCGCTTGTTTGTCTTCAAACCTTTAAGACCCCAGATGCTATATTTTATGGTAACTGGGCACCATCAGCTTTCTTCACCACCTTTGCTTATGTTCACATTTTTCTTCAGCAATCGTGGAAAAAGCATAATACAACAGACACTTCTTATTGATTAACTATTGTTTGGTATTAATAGTTTGGGTTTAAGCTTTAAACATTCTTTTAAAAAATTTTATTTGGGGCTTGCACAACTCTTATCACAGTCCATTCATCAATTGAATCAGGCATGTTTATACATATGTTGCCCTCATTCTCTTCTAGACATTTACTTTCTATTGAGCCCTCGGTACCAGCTCTTTTTTTTCTCTCCCCCCACTCAATAACCCTCCGATAGATTGTACATTGTTATTATTTTCATCTCTCACACCGACCGCTGTCTCCCTTTCCCCATGTTTTCTGTTGTTCTTCCCCTGTAGAGGGGTGTATGGTTATGTGTCCATCATTGCGATCGATCCCCATTTTCTCTTCCTCTCCCCCACATCCCCCTACCCTTCCAGCATCACCATTCCCACTCCTGGATTCTGTGTGTCGTGAGCTCCCATCCCTTTCTATACCTGTGTACATGTTCCGGTCTAGTCTGAACTGGGAAGCAGCACTGGGGTCATGGTAGTGGGGAGTGAGGAAGCCTCAAGGAATATAATGTGTTTTATCGATGCTCTACTGCACCCTGATGACTCATCCCCTCCCTTTGGCCTCTCTGTTGGGAGATTGTACCACTGTCTACAGATGGGCTTTGGATCTCCGCTCTAACCTCCCTTATTATCAACAATATGCTTTTGTTTGTTATGTGTCTGCTGATGTCTATTACCTGGTCCCTATGACTCCTCATGATTGCACCGGTGGTATGCTTCTTCCATGTGGACTTGTTGCTTCACTGCTGAATGGTGGCTTGTGTAACTTCAAGCCTTTTAGACCCCAGATGCTATATCTTTTAATAGCCGGACACCATCTGCCCTCTTCACCACATTTGCTTATGCACCTGTTTTGTCTTCAGTAATTGTGTTGGGAGTGTGAACATCTCAGACTGCCGATTGCTTAGAACAAAGTGTTCTTGGATTGAGGGAGGGTATGAGCAGAGGCCTAAAGTCCATCCCCTACCTCAGTGCATTGCCGTATAATTATATTTACATGGACCAATGCCTCTATTTTTGTGGATTAATGTATTTACAAATGTGCACTGCTATGTTTATACCTCTATCCATTGCTTTGCTTCCTTGGTCCTTCCTGTTTCCTTTTACCTTCCTCCTGCCCCACTGCCACTTTCCCCTAATTTCTGCCTGTTGGTACCTCCTCCTAGCTAGTTTGCTGTTGCTCTGACGCCCTCCCCTCCTTGGATCCCTGTCTCCTTCTTGTTATTGACTCCAACAACCCAGTTGTTCCCCTGTCCATGGTGCAGCCTGCTCACCGCCCCCTTCCCCCATGACCCTCACCTCCCAGGTCTCCCTGGGACAGTTGGTCCCACTTCTTTTGCCTCGGACATGAGCATATATAACAACTATGACATAGCCCAAACTGATTTTTTAAAATGAATATAGTAAATGAATACGACAAAATAAAAATAAAATAAAAAGAGAGAAGAAATATACTAAAGTCCTGGGTCTGTTCGCTGGCCATCGAGACTGTCCAGGAGCTGCCCCTCCTGGCCTGGAGTGCCCCCTTGGGGATCCTCAGGGGCTTCTTGGCTCTGCCTTTCTCCAGCTGCTGGTCTGGTATGCTCACTTCTTGGTTCGCTCCATTTTGGGGGGTTCACACCGCACGGCCTCCCCACCATGTGACCCCAGAAATGCCCTCTGTCACAGTCTGCTCCAGTAAGGGGACAGCATAACACGTGCTGTTGTTGTTTGCCCAGTCCCTTCTCTGTCCCATTAGCTCCCCGCAGGGATGTCATCCTCCAGGCCTGGTGTGCCAGTGTGAAATCCAATCCAACTCTCTCTTTCTCTTCCTCCCTCCAGGCCTGCCTGCTGTGGGTGTGGCATCTTGCCCCTCTCCCCAACTTATAGGTTCAGTTCTGCCGTCACATGTATTTCTAGGTGGGTGAGAGGACAGCTTGTCTGTGGTTGGGGCTAGCCTTGTACTTCTCTCTTTTCATGCATTCTTCCACATGACCATGCTGTACTCCTGGTTTGGTGCATCATGGTAGGGTCTGCATGCCCACCCAGATTCCATGGAGACAAAACCAGTAGTCTCCCCCTGGGTGGATTAATGCCCTGCTCCCTCCATCATCATTTGCTTTAAACATTATTTTAGGTAGGTTCTTCCCACTTTCATGACTCCAAAGTTCTGGAATCTATGAGAATTTGAAATTCTATTTTACATTTCACCATCTTTGATCAGGTATCTTTTTTTTTAGAATCTTTGATAAAATTGTTCAGTATTAGTAGCTAGATACCATTCCATTCTTTGAGTGTCATGGCAAAGGAAGAAGTGGCCCACTTCCTTATTATCCTCTTCCTAATTCTCCTTTCTTTCCTTTTATTCCAGGCAAATAGGTCAATTATTATGTCTTGGGTGATTGCTTGCAAGTTTTAAGGCCCCGGGTACTAAACAATGACTAGGATGTTTAACAAAAACATTAAACATATTATTAGGTCAATTAACTAGGATTATGTGGCAGGCTAGGTTGTCTAGAGCAGGAAAACCAGTGAAATTCATGGATGTATATGAAAGTTTTATATTAAGAAGTATATTACATCACGAAAGAATCTCAACCTAATCCAACTTACCTCTGTTTGTCTGAGGCTATGAGCAACATTCTCCAGACTCATGTAGCTATAGGCCAATGAGGCAGAAAGGCGTAGCAGGATTCAGGAAGAAAACAGGCTTGTGGGTGCAGTCGCATGGATCCAGAGTTGGTGGAAACATGGCAGGGTGCCAACCTCTCTCAGGGTTGGCCATTCCATACGGGCTGCCCCTGGAACTGGTGCACATCCCATTAAGCAGGAAGGCAAAAGGGCAGAGAGATAGGGGAGGAGTCACCAGTGTGTCTCTTATAAAAAGGCCAAACCTCCCAGGTTTGGGAGCCAGTCTGGGATCTAGCTGACCGGTGGAACTGCACCCCTATAAAAATGCACTTTGACTTAAACTTTAACAGCCAGAGATGATTATTACATTTTCAAAAATATCAAATTGTCCTTAAAATATATAATTTAATTTCATAGTCCTAAGCTTATTGTAACTATAAAGTAATAGTGTTTCTATCAGTAACATTAATTATAACAAATAATATTAATAATTATTATTTTTCATGATTATCACAATGATGATTGCATTAATTTTGGGCAAAAGAGGTATTTGAATCTGTTAAAAATGAAATATAAAGAACAGTTGTAAATATGACTTTGTAAAGTAGTCTGGGTAAAAAATCAGGAACAGCCTTGGTTGTGTGTGTGTGTGTGTGTGTTTGTGTATGTGTGTTTTCTCGCTCTGCTTCCTGATTTATTTACATCTTGTGAAATTAATCAAGGTGAATTTGAAATCACCAACCAGTGATGATCCTTAAAAGCTGAATAACTAGAGTACACTTGAACAAGATTAAATGAGGTTAAATGAAATGAGAACTTAATCAGAAACCGTGATGACATCAGCTGTCCATGATTTTCTTCTACATGAATTGTTTTTAATTAGGGAGAGAGGCAAGAGGTGGTGAAAAACAACAACAAAAACCCCAATCCATCTCTGCTTTCATTTCGTTTTACTTGGTGTCTATAATGGATGAATCCACTAGGATTTTTAAAATCAATTTTCTTTGTTGCAAATATCTTGAATGTTTAGCCTGAGGCTTTTAGGTAATGCTGTTTTAGTGGCTACTACAGTAGCTAGGTTTGAGTTGTATTTTGACAAAATCAGAGAATATCTTTTGGAATTGTAGTTCCTTCTGGAGGTGTGGGTATCGTGAGAAAGTTCTCATAAGAGGAAATCTTAGGAGAAGAGGGGTCCACCATATTCTCACAGCATTCTTTTGAATTTAAAATAAACTTAGTGCCATATTTCCTTTCCAAAGCATTGGTTAAACTCTTTGAATCTGTTAATGGTAATCCAAGGGTACTAAATCGGTACTGTTAATTGTAGAAAGGATCCTCAAAGATGGATTACAGAACGTTGGAATCTAGGGTGACTGAATACTCAGCACCAGTTTTTCCCAATTGCTGGACTCTGGGGCTAGGGGAGACAAATAAGGCATCATGGGCCAGTGGATCTTTCTTCTATGGCTCCATTGCTTTTATTACTTTTCAAATGGTTAAGGCTCACTGTGCAATCTTCATTTAAATATGCATATTCTGAGATGCCGAAGTGTTCAATTTTTATCGTCAGGCTCTCTAAATCATTTATCTTTAAGGCACAGCTGGGAGATTTTTAAAGGACTTTAGCTTCTGGTTGTTTGGAAGGTGGGGTTAAAATTCTGGGATCTTATTTATGGTCATTTGCTTCTAGTGAATGATAGGATAGAATTTGGGATATCATGTACACTCAATGCCAAAATCAGAAAGTTGTGGACTATGTGGAGGTATGTCAGGAACAGAGCTGCTGTGAACAGGCAGATAGTCCTTCACATTAGACTTCGGAAAGTTCTGATCATCAGCCGACTAGGGTATGGAGCTATTGACTTGATGCTCCTTTGGTCCAATAATTATACCTATATTCTGGAAAAACTCTCTTATTTTTATATCTGTTGAATTTCTTTCCATCTTTGGTTGTACTCTGTACTTTGGTTGCCTTTAGGAAATCAGTGTTTTCTTGATTTTTCAAGCTTGCTCTATGTAGAAGATTAGTATCATCTTTTACAGACTGAAAGTCTGGCTGCAGGGCACATATATTCTTCACTGCATAATCTTCAAAGTCATTCTGGCCTCACTTCAGCGTCTGTTGCTGCTGGGCGGTGTCGCTGTCCAGGATGTTGGCCAGAGACTGCAGTTTTCCTTAGAAATTGCTATTGAATTCCTTAGTAAGGGCTAAGGGAAGCTGTTCCTGGGCAGGAACCCAGGCCAGGAGATGACGCCCACTCCACCTGCCACTAATTTCGACAGCATTGATGTTTTATAATTTTTTTTGTTCCTCTATTAATTGTCAGAAGATCCTATGATTGAAATGAATATTTATTATCTAAAGGGAAACTAATATTTCTATCATAGTATAGTTTCATAACATGGTCTATAGATATGGAAAGGTACACTTATTTTTATTACTGATACAAATCCACCAAATTAGTTGACAGATGAATCAATGACTTCAATGTGTTGGAAGACCTATGTATTATCAGATCCCAACAAACTTCATAACTACCACACAATAAAAAAATATATTAAGACACTAAACTATCTGCCTTATTGCACTGTGCAACATATTTTTTTCGTTTGCTTTCTAATCACATATCTTCATTTTCTTTTTCTATTACAAAACATTTGCAAAGAAATAAAGAAACTTGAAATTGAGCTCCTGTAATTGAAGAATGTTCTGTATATTCTGTAATGAATTAATTGCATTTTTACCTTAATTATTTAATGTTAGGTTATATATAACCCTCCAATTATAGGCTTGTCTGGGCTGGGTAAGATTTAACTGAATGCACCACATTTTTAAGCTGTTGGACATTTTGCTCAAGTAAAAAGTGATTGGATTAAATAGAGCATGGAGCCCTGGTGTTGAGTGGTTAAGCTTTGGGCTGCAATTTGCATAGGCGGCAGTTCAAAAACACTAGCAGAAATACTGGGCTTTTTACTCTCATAAACAGTCTTGGAAACCCATAGGGGGTGACTGTAAATCAGCATTGAGTTGATGGCTGTGAGAATGTTAGATGGGTGTCAAATCCATTTCCCCCCTATATTGACCCCTAGCATTCACTTTAAAGGCCCTATCTTTCCCACAAGTGTCCATGTATACATAGCATACATCTATTTACTCTTGCTTCCATTTTAAATTTTGATGAGTAAATGCTTCAACTTTGTTGTTTTTCTTGGCAAGTCGTGACTATTAGTACTATTAATACAGTCTTGAATCTTCCAATTCATACACATGACAATCCTTCCATTTTTCTTATTTTGTATTTCTCTCAGAAATATTTTACAATTTTATATGTGT
Source organism: Echinops telfairi (assembly GCF_000313985.2). Classification (NCBI taxonomy): domain Eukaryota; kingdom Metazoa; phylum Chordata; class Mammalia; order Afrosoricida; family Tenrecidae; genus Echinops; species Echinops telfairi. The sequence goes on from NW_022109491.1 coordinate 41,262,409, forward strand.
TGCACATCTTTGTTAACTTATTTAATGTTTAATTATATGATGTTACTGTAGATGGTGTTTTTAATTTTTGTCATTTAATTTACTGATAGCATATAGGAATGTAACTGATAATTATGTATTTAGTTTATTTTTATTACCATGTTGAATTAATTTTTTCATTCTAGTAGCAAACCTTCAAATTATTTTATGTTTAAAATCTCATTTGCACAAGTTTCCCTTTTTTGCTTGTTTGTTTATTAAATTGTATTTAATGAGAGGCATTAAAAACACTTCTTGTTTCTGTTTATGTGTATGCCAATATATTTTTAACAGTTTAGAAGCATATAATTCAAACATCATACAATTCAATAGTTCAATCACATCAAGAAGAGTTGTATAATCATCATCACAATCAGTTTTAGGACATTTTCTTCATTCTTGTACTCCTGGTTACTAGCTCCCTATTTCCCCCAACATCTCCTGCCATACTCCAAAGGAACCATTAATCTAATTACTGTCTCTATAGATTTACCTATCCTCGATTTCATATATGGAAAAGCACTGGGAAAAAACTAACAATAGCAAATTAAAACTAATAAGAATTTATAATTAAAAAGAAAGTAGAACAAACTTACCATAAATGGATCGTAAGGGAGATAAAATGATAATGGTGCTAAATTTTAGTCTAACTGAATCTTCACAAAACCACTTTCCAATGCATTCTGCATATTAGCAAGTCTACTCACATGCCTATCCATGATTGGAGGAAATTCACCAGGGCCTTAATCCACGTGTATTTCCCTTCACCTTCCCCCACATCCCTAGCGGAAACAACTTTAAAATGGGTCAAAGGGGAGATCAAATGATATATAATATTGTGACTTAACTACATCTGCTATAATCAACTTTTCAATGTTCTCTGTCTGATGCCAGGGCTATACACATCCCTCAACTATGATCAGAGGGGATTCACCAGAGGCTTAATCCATGTGTGGATCCTACAAATGGCTTTTGGGCTCTCACTGTCATGTATAGCCTTCTGCAAACCAGGTATTCACAATTTAAGCTCTGACACTATTTTCCTCCTTTAGATTTGGATTTATTATTTACAATTCTTGGATCACACAGACTGGTGTGCTTCCTCTATGTGGACTTAGTTGATGCCTCACTTAGATGGCTGCTTTTTAAAACAAGCCTTTAAGACCCTAGTAAGTCCAGAGTGCTCTTTAGAGTCCATGATGTTGAGACTTCCTTTTACATACATTGGACATGGTGTCAGGGCTGATACCAGCCCTGGAGAAGGACATCGTGTTTGGTAAAGTAGAGGGGCAACACAAAAGAGGAAGGTCTTCAAGGACAGGGATTGACACAATGGCGGCATCAATGGGCTCAAGCATAGGAGCAATTGTGAAGATGGCAGAGCACTGAGCACTGTTTTGTTCTATTGTGCATTGAACTAATTTGATGGCACCTAACACCACCACCAACAACATATATGGAATTACATTTTCCCCTTACAGTTGTTGAGCAGTGTTTTGGTATGTCAAGAACAAGAGCCTGCTCTGTTCTTTGGTTATAAGGAATTGAGTGGGGTGGTGGAGAAAGTTCATGAAGCAATCACATGTAACAGAACAAAATTCCAAGGAATTGTGCAAATGAATTGGAAGCAGATTTATTTATTTTTAATTTATAAAGTCTCAAAATTGGGGTGTATGTTTTGTATTTTGTTGTTGCCAAATTCAAGTTCATTAAAGATAGATTGTCATCGTATCCACCTCTCCCAACTCCATCTATGTTACTCATTGTGTTGTCATCAAATACTTAAAAAACAAACAAGTACAGAACATGAGATGTTGAGGAAATGGCACCAATAAAAACTTGAAAGATAGGGTTAATAATGAAAAATAATTGTATGTGTATTTATGTAAGGTATAAATGTACATGCATGTGTATTTTTGTATAAATGTATACATATATTACTTGTATATATATTCATATACAAGGGTGAGTAAAAAAATCATTGCTACAAACACAGACATCTCTTTTAAAGAAAAGTATAAAAATGTGAAGCTATTGTTCTTAATATTTGCCCCATATAGGTGCTTCTGAAGGCAGTGTTTCCATTTCTCTGAGGCTTCCCTGACGAATTCAACACTGTTCAATTTACACAGTGTCAAAAGACACTTATAGTATCCTCAAGAGACTCAGCGTGTTACTTTTAAAGAAAAGTATGTTTTGTTTTGAGAACAAAAAGAAGTCTGGAGGGGCAAATTGGGGGCTATAGGATGGATGGAATAACTTTTCCGAACAAAATTCTCATGACAACCTTTGGGAAGGAACAAGTATATTGTTGAATTGAGAAACAAAATTCTGATTCTTTTTTCAGAAATACAGTTTTCATAAAAAGATTTTCCCAATAAGTTTCTTGTGTCCTCTAAGAAAACTTATCAAACATATGGAACCCCCTTAAAAACCATCAACATTTTAAGATAGTTTTATTGTTATATATTTCACATATCAAACAATTTAATTGTTCCATCATGTTAGGAGGAGTTGTGCAATTGTTATCACAATCAATTTTAGAACATTTTCTTCTCATATTCCTTGTTGCTAATTTCCTATTTCCCCAATGTCCTCCTATACCATGCATGGCCCAAGGTAATGATTAATTCTGTTACTGTCACAATAGATTTACATATCCTGGGTTTCATATAGAGATAATCAAACAAAATGCAAGCAAACAGAAATAACAATTACAACACAAAGCAAAAAAACCTCAATAGAAAACTCACTGTCATTGAGTCAATGCTGACTCAGCGACACCCTCTGAGTTTCCAAGATTGTAACTGTTTCTGGCAGTAGAAAGCCTGGAGCTGCGGGTGCTTTTGAAGTGCCCACCATGAAAAGAGAGCAGAAAATATTAAAAGGTGAAACAACTTTAAAATGAGTCAAAAAGAGCATCAAATGATAAGGAATTGCATTTTTAAATTAACTGCATCTGCTGAAAGCCTTATGCTTAGCTTTGAAACATTTTCATATACTAAAGCCTAAACAGAGGAAACAGAACATTGTCAGAGACACCACTGGTAGATGGGCCCCTCAAAGGGCACTCAGAGGGCACTCGAAATGTGACTGAAGGGGAGACAATTTCTTGGGGAAGAGTTGACTTGGTGACATGATGAGTTCTGGGGGGACATGCAGAACATTATTTATGAAGAAAGTAAAATGACAGGAAATAAAGAAAGGACCAAAGTGGATTTCAGAAGAGACTCCGAAACTTGCCCTTAATCATAGAATAGTTAAAGCAAATGGAAGAAATGATGAAGTCAAGGAGCTGAATAGAATATCTCAAATGACAGTTTGAGATGACAAAGTCAAACATTTTAATGAAATCTGCAAAGACCTAGAATTAGAAAACCCAATAGTAAGAACACACTCAGCATATCTAAAACTGAAGAGTTCAAGAAAAATTCAAACCTCCAGTTACAATATTGAAAGATTCTATGGACAAAATACTTAATGATGCAGGACGCATCAAAAGAAGATGGAAAGAATACTGAATCATTATACCAAAAAGAACTAGTAAACATTCCTCCATAGCAGGAGGTTGCATATAAGCAAGGACCAATGGTGCTTTAGGAAGAAGTTCAAGCTGCACAGAAAGCATTAACCAACCACAAGGCTCCAGAATTGATGGAATACCAATGGAAATGTTTCAGCACACTGATGAAACACTGGAAGCACTTATTCGTCTATGCCAGGAAATTTAGAAGACAGCTACTTGGCCAACTGACTGGAAGAGATCTATATTTGTACCTGTTCCAACCCAAAAAAAAGGTGACTCAAAAGAATGCTCAAATTATAGAACAACATCACTGATGTCATATGCAAGTAAAATTTTAGTGAGGACCATCCACCAATGATTGCAGCAGTACATTGACAGGAAGCTGCCAGAGGTTCAGGTCAGATTCAGAAGATGTGGAACAGGAGATATCAGAGCTGATGTGAGATGGATCTTGACTCAAAGTAGAGAATACCAGAAAGATGTTTACATGGATAACCTTGAGAAGAAGAGGAATTGAAAAACACTTCACTGTTCTCCTGTGGAAGTTCTTCTTCAAAGTATGCAGTAACACATTTTAATATATGTTTTATTTACTGAGTATTTTCATTAGAAATGAGTGTTGAATGTTGTCAAAATCTTTTTGTACATCTATTGGTATAACCATGTGGTTCTTATATTTTATCTGGTTTATATGGTGGATTATGTTGATTGTTTTTCAAAAGTTGAACCATCCCTGCATCCCAGGTATGAAACCCACTGGGTTATGATTAATGATTTTTTGGATATTTTGTTAGATTTTCCTTGCCAGAATTTTGTTGAGATACTTTGTATCCATGTTCAGAGGCTATTGGTCTATAGTCTTCTGTCTTTGTAGGGTCTTTCCCTGGTTTTGGAATTAGGTTGATACTGGTTTCATAGAATGAGTTTGGGAGTTTGTTGTTCCTTTCTATAATCTGGAATAGTCGATGTAGAATTGGTAACAGCTCTGCTCCAAATGAATACATCATAGAATTCCCCTGTGAAGTTGTCTGGTCCTGGTTGGAAGTTTCTCAATGACCTTCTCTATTTCTTCTTTTGTCATTGGTCTGTTCAGATTTTCTACCTCTGTGTTAATTTGGGTAGATGGTATATTTCTAGGTATTTTCCATTTCTTCTAGATTACCAAACTTGTTGGAGTACAATCTTTCATAGTACTATGTTATGATTCTTGCTATTTTCATTTGGCTCTATTGTGATGTCAATAGAACTTTTATCTCAAGTTCTGGGTGCTTACATCTTCTCATTCTTTTCCTTTGTTAAGTTTGCCATGGGTTGGTCAATTTTGTTAATCCTTTCAAAAAACTTCTTTTCTTGTTAATTTTTTCATTGTTTTTCTGTTTTCCAACTCATGTATTGCTTCTCTAATCTTTATGATTTTTCTCTTATGTTTTAAGGTTTATATTGTTGCCTTTTCCCCTAGTTGTTGGGTGTGTTGTGTTAAGGTGTTGGGTTTGCATTTCTTCTCTTTTGTCATGTAATTGCTATAAATTTTCCCTACATACCTGTTTATGTTATGTCCCAAAGATCCCATTATGATGTGGTATCATTATCTTTTGTTTCAGGCAATTTTAAAATTTTATCCCTTATTTGATCTATTTTTTTTTACCCATCATTTTTAAGTAGTACGTTGTTCAGTCTATGTGTGTTTGTGTTTATGTTTATGTTCTTTCTGTTGTTGATTTCCAGTCTTATAGCATTGTGATCTGAGAAAATGGATTGTAGAACTCAAGGTTTTTTAATTTGGTGAGGCATATTTTAATATATAGAAGTCAAAGGATAATACATGTTAAATATTTCAGAAGTAGGTTGACTCCAAGCTTCTTTATAAGAAAACATCACGTCTCATAGTGGGGCTGGCCATGTGGTCCTCT
>NW_022109491.1:41269761-41279413 GCF_000313985.2 Echinops telfairi
AAAAAAAAAAAAAAGAAAACATCTAACTTCTCTTTGCAGAGCTTCTGTGCACAGGTAGAGAAGTCATGCCATCTTATAACAAGACTGGAGAATTTTAATAAGGGAGCTTGAACTCTGACGCACCAATTTTGAGTTTCTATTTATTGTACCAAACTCCCTACCAGTCAGTCAATTCTGACTCATAGCAACTCTAGAAGACAGAGTGGAACTTCTGCTATGGCTGGTGGGCTCAAATAGCTAACCTTGTGGTTAGCAGTCAAATGCATAACCCACTACAATATCAGACTTTTTTGTACCTTAATTCTTGTTCTAGCCCCTTTTTAAGATAACAAATTGTAACTGTTTGCTATTCAGTTCCTAATAAATGTGAACTGATACTTGGTGAAAATTCCAAGTTCATGTACTTTGCACTTTTAAAATATAGGTTTGGATCAACGGACACCATGTGAAGTATAATTTGCATAAACATTAATACTCTGAATAAGGCCAGTGTGCACTTCCTATATTTCAGGGTAGCTAACATTACATTAAAATACTCTGATTTTTTTTTTTACAGGTAAGCAGAGTAGTGCTTGGCATATTTTCTGTACTTTAAAAACTAGAGTTTATAGGGGAAAACGTGTTAATTTTAGAATCATCAGGTCATGTATACCCAGAAACTTGTCCAACATTTGAGTCACCCAAATGTGTGTTGGTTAGTGGTTAATTGGGGCAGAATAAAACAAACAGAAACCATTGCAACAGCAAAAATAATTTGTTTCAAGTATCACTGACAGAATTCACATCCCAGATATTTTCTAGTTCAGATTTAAAGAGTGACTTAAGAGTTAGAATGGACTTTCAATTTATCTTCCAAACCAGTGCAACAATAATAAACAAGGTTTATTCTGGTTAAACAAGGATATAGAGTTTCTCTGGTTAGAGTCTACCATGAACTTAACCTCATTTCTGATGATCTGCAGAAAGTGTCTAGAAACGTACTAACTGAAATGTCAACTGAATGGAATAAAAGCCTTTCATCTAGTAGTTCCTAACCATTTTGGTGGTCTCGGTGTTGAACTATGTGATGCCCATAGACTCACTCCCAGAGAAGTGAACTAAGTGTAAAATCCTAGGATATTATAGACTCCTTATACTCATCCATGAATAAGAATCTCAGTTCTAAGAAAGAGGGAGAACAGGATATTGATCTTTCCTCTAGCAAAAAATATTACCACAGACATAACCATTTTAACAAATCATGACACACAATTTAAATTTTTATTACAAATTCAAGCATACAAAAATAGAACCATATATCTCAATTTTAAGATTTTTCCATATGTATTTCACATATTTCTCTTAGGATGTAATTATTGCAAAAAAAATTTAAAGCATATTCAGATTGTCATTTCTCTCATATCAAAAAATAAAAATATAAGAGGAGGATATTTTGTTGCTTGACAATAGTAACATAATTGCACCTAACAATATTAACAGTGATTCTTTGATATCCTTTAATGTTGTGCTCATGTTTAGATTATACCAATTGTCTCAAAGTATAGTTACCATGTAATTTATTTTAACTGCATCTAAAGAAGTATCACAGATTACATTTTATAATATGCTGTCCCTCCACTATACCTCCCCCATATTTTGAAGCAACTGGGCCAGTGATCTCATATTCTAGATTTGGATATTGACTTTTTCTTTTTATTTTTTCAAATGTGCCGGTTTTAATGGAAGTTGTGTACAAGATATTTTACTCTTGCATCTTCTCAAGTGATTCCTCCTTGTATTTGCCCATTTCCTTTCCGGCTTGGCGAGATTTGGCTTTCCATTCCAGGATCTTTTTGCGGTCTTTGTCCAGTTTTAACCTTGTAATGACCACCTTGCTGGGGTGACTGCCCACATGGACAGTGGTGCCGTTAGCTTTATCTCGCTGCACCCGCTCAATGTAGATGACGTATTTTTTCTGGTAAACCTGGACCACTTTGCCAGTCTGCTGACTTTTGTAGTGTCCTCCCACAACCTGAACTTCATCATCCTTGTGGATAGGCATGGACCGAACATTGTATTTCTGTCTCAGTTACTTGGAAAGAGGGGAAGACATAATCTTCCTGCGAACGTGGGACGGTGCATTGAAATGCCTCTTCCGGTTTTTGCTCCGGTCCGAAGTCACAAAGGGATTGAACTTCATTTTGGCTGCTACTCCTTCAGCGATGGCCCCAAAAGGCGATATTGACTTTTTCAAATTATCATATCTTGATTTTCTAACTGTAATTCTTGTAAACCATAAGATTTAGAAGATTTGGTTAAATTCTCATTCATTTCTCCCCCTGTTTTTGCTAATAATATTTTGTTGTTGTGTGCCCTGGATCATTTCCAACTCGTAACTACACTATTAGACCGACGAGGACTGCTGTTATATTCCTAGGCTGTAATCTTTACAGGAGCAAGCTGGCAAGTCTTTTTTCCCACAGAGCTACTGGTGGCTTCCAAACACCAACCTTTTCACTGTTTCTATTGGTGAGGAGCCTAGCACTTAATCACGGTGCCACTGGGACACTTTAGAGTATTTTATAGATGATGCTATATGAAATTGTGATATTTTGTTTTCATTATTTTGAATAATGAGAGATTGTAATTTTATGACCACTAGAAATAACAGAGCTAAGCTCCACCCTCCAAATATATGTGATTTACACCCCCAATTTTTTTACAATAAAAGATTAACAATTAATATGAAATATTTATGAAATTTGATGTGAAATAGATATCTTTATAATATTAATTTTAATAATTGTTCAGAGCATATAATTTTTATTCATCTCCCCTTCCTTTTCTGGTTTTCCTTACCCCACCCTTTTAAAAGCAGATCATCTGTTCCCATCGCAGCTTTTACCAAGAAAGATAAATATCAACACCATGGTTGAAATACCAAAACAGTGCCACCAATTACACTACAATTTGTGTGTTGGCGCAATATCAGACAGGGATTTGAGCACATTGCTAATAGGCATTGAAGGTAGCAAGCTAGCCTCTAAACATATTAAAATGTCTCAGAGGACTTCTTCCACACTACATAATCAAGATTTGGTGATATGAGCTGCTTTGTTAGGACTCGTTGTGAATGTTGCATTGCTTTATTGTTCATGTGGAAATTAGTGCCTACCTTCATAAATTGGCATAGATTATATATAAATCAGCCAAAGGGAAACTGAACCAGCTGAATGAAGCATGAAGCAAATCACTGGGCAAAGAGCACATTATGTGGTGACTTATACTTTGGAATGAGAACTTCTCTGAAAAAATACACTCAACTATCTCAGAACTAAAGTGTTTTGAATTGCTTTGCAGAGGAAGAGGATACAGCAAGACATGGATGAGCCTTAAATAAAGGACAAGATACAACTTGCTGTTCTTAGAAACACAAATAAGATTATGTTAGAAAAAAATTCAAGTCTTTGATTATACTAGGATTATTCAGGAAAAATTGGAAAACCATAAAATAATTTTTAACATAGTTCATTTGACTTAATAATAAAAGTAGGTAGTAATAAGTGAGATTAATAAATATTTTTTAGCAAAAAATGAGAGGGATTTCTGTAACAGTGAAGCCATTCTTTAGATATGATGGAATGTGGAAATCACATTTTCTTTATCCTATTAGACAAACTGTGTTTTCTATGTAGGTGTGTGTGTGTGTGTCTTTTGATATTTTTGAATTTGGATCGCTACAGTTTATAATTTATTGTGTTGAAAACCTCCTGTCTGCCACTCCTATTTCTAACCCTGGGAAAGTTCTTGTTGACGGACACTCCCATTCCTTAGGGAAATTATATAAGCCTTTTCATCTACCAGTCCAAGAAATCTACATAATATAGGCATTAGTATGTATTTTATTCAAAAAAGTAATTATAGGGCAGGGCTTTAAGCATATGGCACATGCAAATTATTCCTTTGTTGTCTATTAGAGAAGGTAATAGAGTAAAATAAAAATATGTAAAATTCATAAAGCTTTAAAAATAATATATGCATATATGACCATCTCAAAATTAGCTTATAGAAGTCTCTATATGCTTAAATCTATCAAATCTATTTTTCTTTACAAACACATATGTATCATATATGAGGGAAGCTTCAAAACTTGAGAAGATTCCATTTTCTTTTAATCCCACTTTGCCATGGATTTTTGAAGCCCTTTTGTGTGCATATATAGCCTTATATGTACATTGAAAGGTGATGGGATTTTTCCATGAACTTTTTCAAAACTCAGAGACTTCACCTTACTGAGAATGGGGAGAGCAGGAGAAAAGAAAAGCACTCTGCAGGGAGAGGGGAAGGAAACCTGCTGTAAGAGCCTCCCTGACTGCAAGTTTTACTGCTTCTCCAGGAAACATTGACGACATCACAGTATCGATCACATTCGATTCTATAGTTGTTACTAATGTACGATGGTTACATGCATTTTACTGTTCCATGTTTGCATAAAGGATTAGATTTTGCTGAATTTGTTTTAGGAAATTTTGGAAAGTTTCTATTATAAGCAAAATTTTGGCTGTATGTTTTATATAGAACATACAGGTCATATTTCAAAGGGAAAAAAAGAAGCCATGTCCTGGGCAAGCCTTTGGGAATTAGTGACTCTCTGAGTGTTTGTGGTAGAATAAAGTCCAATCGGCAGGGACCTCTTTGACAGTCTATCTGGCAAAAGAGCTGTTAGGGACATCTGCTTGACCATTTACAGAAATATGAGGAGACTTCAAAAGTTCATGGGAAAAAAATCTATTCTCTTTCAATTCCACTTCACAACCTTTTTGAAACCCCTTTGTATGTGGGCTTAAAACTTTGATAGTTAATGAATTCCTTTCCAAGATATGTTTAATTGTTATAATATGGTGTACCCAAAATAGTCTTCCTAGACACTCACACTTAATTTCTGTTCTTTGACCTAATACTGCAGATGCCACTTCTTACCCTTTACTTGACAGATTTTCAAGTATGTAAAGACTATCACCAGGTCCCCACTAAAGCTCATTGTTTCTAATCTAAACCTTCCTCCGTTTTTCAACCCTTTGTCCTTTATAATAATTTTAATACCCCTCAGTATCAGTACCTTCAAACTCACTGTATTTTGACACCAGAATTGGATGTAGTTTCTAAAAAACCTAACGCTCTACTAATGTGTGTTCTGATGAGAGTATTAAAACTATTACTGCCTGGTATCTGCATGCTGTACTTATAATCACCTAATATTTATGTGTTGATTTCATTTTAAGTAGAAAGTATTGTTGGATTGTGTCTTCCCAATTTATAGGTGATTAATTGAGGCTGCAGAGATGCCCAAAACACTTCTTCCATGATATAATACATCAATTCTCACTACAAGCTTTGCTACAAGAATCAATTCTCTTCCTTTCTTTAACTGTTTTACAATAGTTCTCTTTTAGAAGATTCAAGTTCTAAGTCCACCTTTAATAATTACAAGTTAGAACTTGGGAAGTTACTGAGACTATGTGAAGTTTTCATTCCTGCACTTATAAAGCATTAATTGCATCTGTTAAAGGTTAATTGAGATAGCACATGTGCAAATTTTAACAGAAGCACCAAGCATATATGATGTATTTGATAAATACATATTGTTTTCCCATTGTTGAATTTGCACATTAAAAACTATATTAGTTAATCGATCGGTAGATAACAACTAATCCCATACTGTTTTCAAGTCCTGTTCTAGATAAAAACCAGGAAAAGAGATGGCAAGAACTCTGAATATTGAATTTAAAGCAATACACATACATTTGTATTATATAGTGGAAAATTCATTGGTCTTGGGATATGAGATTGTCAGTTCTGCTCATATTGCTGATATAAAAGCAAAACAAAACAAAGCCAAACCTCTGGTTTAAATTTGTTTGTTTGTTTCTGTTGTCCCAAGCACTGCGACCACAACAGTGGATGAAGTGATGAGTTTAACATGTACTTGAGGCTAGGTAATGGCATATTTGGCCAATGAAAAATAGTAAAGGCCTTTCCATTTCTGTTCTTGATGACTTTCACGTGTCCAGTATAGATAAAGTGTAGTGATGTTTAAAAATATAGTTAAAAGTAGAAAGACAATTTATTACATTCTGATGTTTATTGATCTCCATCTCTAGACACCATTTAATTTTAAGGAAAGGGTCAGTTTTGACACAGAATTTATTTGGCCTCGTAGTAGAGACAGATTGGGAGAGCACAATCAATAGGAGTCCTGGTGGCATCGTGATTACAAGTTGGGCAACTAGCCGCAAGCCACCTGCCCCTCTGAGAAATACATTGTCGAACCCCATCTGACCTGTCCTATAGACTCACTACGAGTCAGAATCCATTTGATGGCAGTGAGTTTGATTTGGGCTTTGGTACCACAGTAGATTATTCACAGGATTTCTAATTGAAAGTTCAGCAGTTCAAACCCACCAACTACTCTGAGGGAAAAGGATGAGACTTTCTGATCTCATAAAGGTTGACTTTGCCCTACAGGGTCACTATGATGCAGAATGTACTCAATGGCAGTGAGGTTTTTGTGGGTTCTTTTTAGTATTATGAATACAGACTCTTTTTTACTGAACAGTTCTTAGGTATGGATTCTGAATCTCTTTTTTAATGATTACCATTTGCCCTCAAGTTTATTTTGACTGATGATGATGACCTGATGTATTTCAGAGTAGAGCTGCATTGCCTAAGATTTTTAATGATTGTAACCATTCAAAAGCAGATTGTTAAACTTTTATTCTGAGAGATCTCAAACCACTAGACTTTACATTAGTAGCCAAGTGCTTAACTGTGCCATTCAGGGACTCAAAGTAGTAACTTGAAATAGAAACCTCCTTTATATCCTTTATTCCTAGTTCTTGAAACTCTCTCAAATTGGCTGGTTTTGTTAGGTGCCATCGAGTCAGTGACCCTACGCACAACAGAACAAAGCACTGGCTGGTCCTGCGCCATCCTCACAATTGTAATGTTTGAGTCCATCGATGCCGCCGCAGTGTCGGTTCATCTTGTTGAAGGGTTTCCTCTTTTTCTCTGCCCCACTGCTTTACCAAGCACGAGGTCCTTCTTCCGGGTCTGGTCTCTCCTGACAACATGTCTAAAGTATGGAAGAAGTCTGGCTTTCCTTGCTTCTAAGGAGAATTCTGGCTGTACCTGTACTTCTTTCAAAACAAATTTGTTTGTTCTTTAGGTAGACTCTGGTTTTCAATATTTTTCACCAGCACCATAATTCAAATGCACCCATTCTTTTTCAGTCTTTGTTATTCCCTGTCCAACTTTCACAAGTAAGTGAGGTAATTGAAAATTGGCTCTAACTGTGACCAGGTACACCCTAGTCTTCAAAGTAATACCCTTGCTTTTCAACACTCTAAAGAGGTGTGCCGCAGACTTACCCAGTACCATGCCTCACTTGATCTCTGAACTGCTGCCTTCATGAGCATTGGTTGTGAATCTGTGGATAAATTGGTCTGCTTACCCATTAATATGAGAAAAATTCCCATACTCAGTCACATTAATAAATATTTATGAGGCACTATTGTGAACAAAATACTGTGACTGGGATCCGAAAATGTACTTGTTTTTGTTGTTATTATTGTTGTTTTACTCCGGAAGAGGTTCATTACAATATAGCCATTTAAAACATAGCCAATAATAATTTTGAATGAGAAGATCTGTGATATTGATTTAGGTATGGTTTTGTAGCATTATTAGTAATATACTAATGAAGCCATGTCTTTTACAAATTTGATTTTTTTTAAAAGATAGAATAGATGGTGAAGGAGGACTTGCAGTAGGAATCAGCGTGTTCAGATTATTCAGTTTAAAGTTCACAAACACAGAAAATGGTTTCCAAATAACTAACTTACTTGGTGGTGTAAAGGTTTCAGATGGCTAAATGTGTTTGCAAAGCATAACTTAGAATCTGATGGGATACTAATTAAACATTGTGGGCTGGCAGATCTTACATCAAAGAAAAGGGTGGAGACTGTTTTTTCTCTCCTATTCATAAACTCATTTATCAAATATTTATTTAACACCCCATTAGTGGCTGACACCGTGCTCTTAAAGAAGAAGAAGGGTAGAGAATCTTTCAATTAGCGATAATCTAATTAGAAGTGTGAGAGGAGGAAGAAAGGATAAAATGGTAGAAGGAGATATTTACCTCTTAACCATTTTTTATCACCTGTAATTCTTTCATATGAAAGGAAGGAAAACAGTGCTGACAGGATGAAATAAAGTCTTTCAGAATGATGTCGGCATTCAGCATCAGGTTGGAGAAAAAAAGAGCAGTCAAAATGCAAATTTCTAGTTTGAAATACTAACTTGGTCTCCTGGAGAGAAGGATCTTGATGCTAATTTCTTGAAGAGCAGATAATATTTTTAAACACATCCAATTTCAAGCACAGATGAGTGAGCTGAGGTATAAGAGCATTTGGTGAGATTGTTATGTAAGGCAATGTTAAGGTGTGATGGTAATGGTCATTTAGGTACAGTGAATCTTCATAGATAATGGTTTACTTTTAAATTTGCCTCTGGTTGGTTCTTAGTAAAACTTGGCTTAACAGTCAGTAATTTCCAAAGAACAAATAGATTCAATAATGTATTTTTAATTTAAGATATTCAATTAAGATATACAAATGTATATATGTGTGTGAGCACACACACACACACACACACACACACACACACACACACACACACACACATTCTCCATCCATTTATTACCTTGTTGGTCTTTTCTACTTGATATGCAGTGGGGAAATGGAAGGGTGGAGGCCATCGTTTATATACTCTTATACAACTTACCATAACTTAATTTTTAGGTGATCTAACTTGATTGGGGTTACTAGCTCGCCAGCAAATGAAACCACATTACTTGAGTAGCTTCATCAAAATGAAAAGGACAATAACATTTGGTATAAATTTCAATCATCCAACTTAGAGCAATATTTTCTCTGTTTAATTTATTTTTTTATCATTTTATTGGGGCTCATACAATTCATCACAATACATACATCAGTTGTGTAAAGCACACCTATACATTTGTTGCCCTCATCATTCTCAAAATTTGCTTTCCTCTGGGGTTCCTGGAATTAGCTCATTTTTCTTTTCCCCCCTCTCCCTCCCTCATGAACCCTTAATAATTTATAAATTATTATTATATCTTATCTTACACTGCCCGGCGTCTCCCTTCACCCATCCTTCTGTTGCCCATCCCTCAGAGAGGAGGTTATATGTAGATCCTTGTGATCGATTCCCCCTTTCTACTCCCCCCTTCCCTCCCAGTATCACCACTGTCACCTCTGGTCCTGAGGCATTCATCTGTCCTAGATTCCCCATGTTTCCAGTCCCCATCTGTACCGTTGTGCATCCTCTGGTCTAACCCGGTTTGCAAGGTAGAATTGGGGTCATGGTAGTTGGGGGGAGGAAGCGTTTAAGAACTAGAGGAAGGTTGTGGGTTTCATTATTGCTATACTGAACCCTAAGTTACTCATCTCCTCCCCACTACCCCTCTGCAAGGTATGTCCAGTTGTCTACAGTTGGGCATTGGGGCCTCATTACATGCCACCCTCATTCATGATTATATGATTCCCACACACCCCTACCCCCACCTTTGGTGCTTGAAGCCTGGTCCCTT
>NW_022109491.1:41279822-41296411 GCF_000313985.2 Echinops telfairi
GCTTATGCACACGTCTGTCTTCAGCGATCATGTCGGGAAGGTAGGTATCATGAAATGACCCTTTAGCTGAGCAAGGTGCTCTTGTATTAAGAAAATGCGCATGAAGAGGCCCAATGTCCACCTGCTACCCTACGACTAAACCTATAAATATTTGCACCTAGGTCCACTTCCCCCATAATCTTAAATATATTTACATATGTACATGTCTGTATTTAGGCTTCTGTGTATGCCCTTTGCCTCCTACTCCTTTCCTCTATTTCCTTATACTTTCCTCCTGTCCCATTACCATGTTCAGCCTTCATTCTGGTTTCGGTAATTCCTCTCAGTTACCTTGCCCTTGGTCACTCTCTACCAGTCCTCCTATCCTCTCCCTACCATTGGTTTTGAATCATTTGTTGTTCCCTTGTCCCTAGGTTGGCCAAAACCTCCTCCCTTCCCCTACCTCCCACACCCCCATGTCCCTCCGGGGCCATTGGTCCCTTTATTTTCTTCTCACATTTTTTTGGGTCCAGCCTCTCTTATCTAGGTAGACATGCAGATATATTAATATGTGCATAAAATTGGGGATGGCTTTGACAGCACAGTACCAAAGTGGCACATGTGAACTCAGTGAAGGTTTACAAAGTACAACATTAGCTTTCATTTAGCTTCATTGCAGTCACTGCAACCTTCTCAGTGCAACACCACTCATCTCACCAACTTCATGTACTCCCTGCCTCTACTCCTCCTTCTTTCTTAAGCCTTCTGAAGTTTCACTGAAAATTAGTTCAGCTCCAGACCTGAAAGGTGACTTAAAGTTCGAGGGGTCCCACCAATCTCCATGTGACCAGTAATCTTACATAATTTTGAATTTTCTTCCACTTTTTCTCCCACTCTACGCAGGACCTTCTAATGTGATCCTTTTCAGAGCAGTTGGTAGTGGCAGGTAAACACCATTGCCTTCGGGTCTCAGGGTCATGGAGACTGGTTTTCACATGGCCCATTAGTGCTTTGGACTAATTGTTTCCATATGTCTTCAATTTCTATCCTTTTTCTGTTCTCTGGATATGGAGAGACAAATAGCTGTACCTTAGATAGCTGCTCACACATTTTTAAGACCCCTGTTGCTACTCACCACAGTAGGATGTATATTTTCCTTGTGGATTATGTTATGCCAATTGACCTTGGTGACCCTTGAGACTATGATCCTGAGGCCCCAGCCCAGTGACTCATTCTCTAAGTGTTTGGTTAGGTATAAGACGTTTTCATAGCTTTACCTCCTGTGTATTTCACCACATTCATGAATATCTTTGTAGCAAAAGTATGCATGTTCAATTATATTTTCAGCAAAAAAAATAGGTAGTTAGTTATTGGGTGCCTTAGAATGGGTTCCTACTCAGGAATTTTATACACAATAGAATGAAACATTGCCTGGTCCTACACCATCCTTGCTATTATTATTATGTTTGAGCCCCTTGTGGCAGCCCTGTGACAATCCATGTTAGAACAATGGCCTTTTTTTTTGTTTTGCTGACCTTCTGGTTTATGAAGGATGACGCTCTTTCCAAGGGATTGGAAAAGAAGTGAGATGAAACCCTGTGACCCATGCTTCTAAGGATATTTTTTTTGTCCTCTCATTCCATGGTATGTTCAATATTCTTCATCAATACCATAATTCAAATGTATAAATTTTTCTTCGTCTTAATTATTCTACATCCAATTGTCAGCTGCACATCTCAAACCTATAAGTATTTATGTGTTCCCACTCACTGTTCTACATCTGTTTAGCCTGTGTATCTAACCATATATCTACTCTTATTTATACCATCATTATTTAAGGATTGTGCATATAATAGTATTTATCTTTGTTTCCTTTAACTCGTGCACTCTTACCAGAGTTTACCTCTGTCTCTATCACTCTTTACCAACCTTCCCCAAGGTAAATCTGATTGGTTTGGGTAGTACATAAGGGTAATATCATTATCAGTGAATAATTATATATGAAGATAAGTTAAAAATAATGGATTGCTTCTAGGGTTCCAGTTAATACATGAAAGAGTTTAAATATGTTTTAAATAGGTCTCCATGTTCAGTGGATGGCTGCAGACAAGTTCTTACTGTTGTTAAGGTGTTTTAAATGTCTCCATGTTCAGTAGATGGCTGCACTTTTCTTACTTTGGTTAGGATGCTTTCAAAAAAGAGAATAATTGTCGCATAGAATAAAATTATGTTGATGCAAAACTAATATAAAAACTGTTAACAGTCTTCAAGTTGACATCTTCTTTAACCATTGAACTTTGTAGTAGTTTTTGGGAATGCTCCTTCACATGAAAGAATAGTGTTTATGTGACTTAAACTTTTTAAGGATGGTTGAGATTACAAGGTTGTAGTATGGGGAACTCCTATGGGGTAATGTTGATAGATATTTTCAAAGGTTATAGGTGGACCACAAGCACATATATGAAATTTTAAGGCAATTTAAAAGTATTGGTAAGAAAAAGGCCAGAAAAATTGTATCAAGAAAATTGTTTCCATCACAACAATCAATGTACTTTGTCTTTCTTTGAGGGTAGCAACAGCTGTCTTTCAAGAATTTGGTTGTGACCTTACCCCCTCCACGCTACAGTACTGACGTTGCCCCTTTATGCTTCCTCTTCATCCCCCTCCCAAACTCAAAGAAAATTTAAACAGAAGCTTATTTTAGTTCCTGGTGTGTGTCACAGGGTTTTTAAGTCAGAAATCTTCAGAGGAGGGTTAGAGAGATGAAAACACCACCTTCTGAAGTAGATAGCCCTAGATGAAGGATATTTGAGATACAATAGGTTCACACTTTGACCCTCTTGTTTAATAACGTTTTTTATGACTTTGTAGCAATATTTTTAACTCACCCTCATTCGTGGGGCTGCACAAATTTAATGGGGTTAACAGATAATCAAATTTTCCATGAATCTTTTGAAGCTCCTTCATATGTATACAAATTGGTCTCTAAGTATGAGGAAAATTAAATGGAACATACTTCACACTAATTATGTTTTGGTGAGTCAGTAGTTTTATTACAGGTTATCAATTCTGGAAAATAATCAGCACTCCAAAGAACTATACTTTTAATAAATTGCTATCACATTTTAAAATATTTTTTAAACACTTGAGTTGTCTTCTATTTTCAGAATGCCTCAGAAAATATAGGCATTACGTTTTAAATATGGTTTATTTATTAACACTTATTGTCTTAAACAAATGACAATTTAAGCAATTGTTCCTAAATTGAGTCTTTCTTGCTGCAATGCAAGTAAGCACTGGTGGCATAGTGGATTCTGTTCCTAAATTGAGTCTTTCTTGCTGCAATGCAAGTAAGCACTGGTGGCATAGTGGATTACACACTGAGCTGTTAACTGCAAGGTTAGCATTTCAAATCCACCTTACTGTTCCTATACAGATGCAGCAGTTCTACTCTCGCCTGTAGGGTCTCTGCAAGTTGGAATCTACTTGATGTCAGTGAGTGAGTGTAATACAGAGCTACTTTGATGTAAGGATAGAGAGGAGTGTTGTGTTGGAGTATGGTAGGACAAACAAGATTCTGTATTGGATATTTGAAGGTCTCTATATACTTCTGGCCAGGGCAGGGGAGAGAATCAAAATGATGTGAGGAAACTAATTCTAGTTTATCACACACTGCAATCAAGTCCACTGGGATGCATATCAATCATATAGGACAGGGTAGAATTGCCATTGTGGGTTTCTGAACCTATAACTCTCTGTAGAAAAAGAAAGCTTCATCTTTCTTCCAGTGTCTGGGATACCAAGTAAAAAAAATAATTGTTGGGTATCATCAAAAATAATTGTTCTTCCTACTGTCCTTCAGTAAAATGGTGAAAATCATTCCCTTTGTATAGGCAGTCCTCCATCCTGCGTGGCATTTTATTTGCAAGCCTACAACTGGCACAGCAGTATCTTTACTTCTATTGCCATTCCTCTTGATGCAATTAGGTAGCAGTTACTCTTTTACTCTGAAAATCACAGTGCATTTCTTGGTAGATTGGTTATTTTAAATTGACTTTTACATTGATAATAATGATGACAAATTTAATAAAACATAATTATATGCAGATTCCTTATATTTCATCCATCAGTTTACTTGTATTTTGTTCATTATCCTGCAAAGATGTTGCTTTTATTTTTTCACATGAGGTAATTCAGTCTTGGAGAGGCTCATTACCTCTGCTGATAAAAACCAAAGGCACAATTTTTAAGTGCAAAGCATTTGAATTTTTGTGCTACCCAACTGTTGTTTTTTTTTGCTGTAACAAATCTTCTCTTTTTTAGAATGTGTGTATGCAATGCAAAATTATATCCAAACAGCTAAATGCACAATTTTTCACCTCTCTGGATTCACATTTTAAATGAATGATGTATCTATCTGTCATCAGAACTTTTCTCCTACTCTTAGAGATGTCACTAATAAGGAAACATTTCTAAGTAAACATTTCTGAATCACATGGAATTCAACTAGTAGTAATTGAATGATCTTTGAAGAAATTAAAATTGGCTGTCAGAGAGAAATATCTATGCAAGTTCATGGGATAATCTTCCAGTGAAATAGGATTGTACATCCAACCCTCAGGAAAGAATGGTGAACTGTTATCCTGGAACAAATGCTTATTATTGAAAATATTATTTTTGTAAATTACAGGATTACTAACTATCCAATTATATCTCTTTTGTTTTCTAATGTTTACATAGAAGTATAGGAGTGCTACTGTCGCTGTTGGGTAAATGGTGGACTGCTAGCCATAAGATCAGCGTTTCAAACCCACCAGCTGCTCTGGGGGAGCAAAATGAGGCTATATAATCATGTAAAGATTTACAGAATAAGAAATCCTACAGGGTTATATATATAGCAATATCACATGCAAAATAGCAGAACTAAAAGACCTTTGGATGAAATTAAAGAAGAAAGAAATTTAGAAAGAGAAGAATATAAGTATCTGTGGATTAAAAAAAATGACATTTTAGCACATGCATAGTCATTTAAAGACACCAGGAAGATACTATAAGATGTGAGAAAAGAAATATCTTTTTGAAGACATATATGCTGAAAATGTTTTTATTAATATTTGAAGATTTTTCTAAGCTGAATAGGAAATGCTGATTCAAGAATTATAATAGTCAAATACCTAATTAACACTTTCTATGAGCAATGAGTGGAGAATAGAGAAGGCTAATGACAAAAGCTTTGATTGAAAACGAGATTGGAAGGAATCTCGGAAGAGTAGAGCCAGCAGTCTTTCCACCATATAAAAGAGCTAAGAAAAGTATTTCAGGGTTCCAAGGTCACCAGAAAAGTTTATAAACAGTAACTAAATTGATCATTTTTGAAAATGTCTTTCTTAAAAACTTTTCTTTTTCTTAATCGTTTTATTAGGGGCTCATACAACTTTTTTTTTTCTTTGAAAATGTCTTTTTAAGGAAAAAGAACACCCATATACTTTATGATAACTCTTTTCATTTGGATGACTTTTCTTGTGTTGTTTGATCACTATTTAGCCTTAAATCCAGTGTAGGAAATAAAGGGCCAGGGACAGGATGGCTTATAGAGGCACTTATTGTTTTTGTGTGGTGCTGTTGCGTCAGTTCTGACGTGTAGTGGTCCGATGTACAGTAAAACAAAACACTGCCTGTTCTGGCCCATCTTCACAATTGTGGCTGGGCTGGAGTTCATTGTTACGACTACTCTATCAACACATGCCATGGACAAGCTGTCTCCTTTTCCTAAGCCTCTCCCAAGCATGATGTCCTCTAAGGACTGGTCCCTCCAGATAGTGTGTCCCACGAATCTGAGAAAAAAGTTTGCCATCCTTGATTCTACGGAGCATCTGGCAATATTTCTTCCAACACAGATTAATTTGTTCTTCTGGAAATCCACAACATATTCTATATTCTTTGCTAAAACGATAATTTAAAGAATTGATTCTTCTTCTGCTTTCCTTATTCATGTCCACATTTTGCATACAGATGAGACGACTGAAAATACCATGGCTGGAATAAAGCACACCTTAATTTTCAAAGTGACTTCTTCTTAACACTTTAAAGAATATTTTGCTTGAGAATGATGATGGCAACAAATGTATAAATGTGCTTGACACAATGGATGTATGTATGAATTGTGATGAGTTGTATAGGCCCCCAATAAAATGATTTATAAAAAAAGAGAATATTTTGCAGCAGGTTTGCTCTATGCAATGTCGTTTGATTTCTTGACTGCTACTTCTATGGGTATTGATTGTTGATCTGAGTTGAATGAAATTTTTTTCAACTTCAAACTTTTCTCTCCATCTATCATGATTTTGTTTATTAATCCAATTGTAAGGATTTTGTGCCTTATGTTGAGGCGTAATCATTATGAAAGTCTATAGTAATTGATCTTCATTAGTAAATGCTTCAAATCTTTGCTTTCAGCAAGCAAGGCTGTACCATCTGCAAATTGCTGGTTGGTAATGAGCCATCCTCCAATCCTGATGCTGCATTCTTCTTCAGATATTCTTCAGCTTCTTGGATAATCTGTTCAGCATACATATTGAATACATTTGGCACAGCTTGGGTCTCTACCTTCCGTACCATCAGATCTTCATGATATGCTGCCTCTCCCTTTGATGCTTCCTTAATGTAAAATCTTTTGCCCATCAAATACTTCTACATTGCAGATTGAGTTTTTCACTTCAGTTTTTTTCATCTCTAGATAAGCTGAGTGTAGTGTACCTTTTTGTCTTACTCATTGTAGCTCTGCATATTTTGCTATTATATTTCATATACTACATTTCAAGCAGCCCTTTGAAGTCTGCTATTAAACTTTCCCTCTATCATTTCTTGCAACCCTTTTAGCTACACTATGCTCAAGAGCAAGTTTTAGAGTCTCTTCTGAAATCCATTTTTTTTGTTTCTTTCCTATGTTTTCAAGGACTCTTGCTTGTTTCATGTATGATGTCCTTACATTATACATGTCCCCAAATTGTGGGAACAACTTGTCTGATCTTTGATCCTTACTGTTCAATGTGGCAAATCCCTTTTTGAAATGATCTCTAAATTCAGGTGGCATATATTCAATTCCCTACTTTGGATTTTGTGGACTTGTTTCCATTTCTTCAGCTTTATCTTGAACTTGCTTATGGCTGGCCTTGGTCTGAGTGATGATTTTAAACTTCTCCATCAACTTTTTCACATATGTAGTTAATTTGATTCCTGTACACACCATCTGGTGAAATCCATGTGTACGGTCACCATTTAAGCTTAAAAATATATTTTCAAATAATAAGCTGTTGGTTTTGCATAATTCATCTTGTAATCTCAAGCATCATTTATATCACCAATGCCATGTTTTCCAACTACTGATTCTTGTTTCCAACTTTTTCCTTACTTTTTACCAGTAATTACAATGCAACTTGACACATTGACAGTGATGGGTGTATAAAGCTAATACTTATTCTAAATCTTTCTGAATCAATTACTTAAACAGAAAGTGAGATCATTATATTTTCATATTTCCTTGATAAAACTATAAGGAAAAACATTGCTGCATAGCAATAGCTCCTAAAGTTTTTGATTTTAGGACATCTTTCCACTCCTAAAAATTACTGAAGTGTTGGAAGAGCTTTTATTATGGGCTTCATAACTTGTATTTATGTGTTAGAAGTGTTTAAAATATTTATTAATTTATTTTAAAATAATAATTTAAAAACAAAACAAAAATAAATAAAATAATAAGAATTAATATAATACCAATAACATTGCAAATAAATATACACCCAAAAACTTGCATTATATTCATTCTAGGTGAAGAAGTGGAAATAACCCAAATGTCCATTCATTGATGAATGGATAAAAAATGCAAGATAGAACCTTATAATATTCCATAAACTTTGAATTGATCAGACAAAGGAATGAACTACTGAAGCATATTTAAGGATTGACATTTAATAAAATTAATGTTATGCTGCTTAATAAAGGATATGTTTAAGTGAAACTGTTTCTTTCTTTTAAAATTTTTTCCCTAAGGATTGAATGTGAAGAATCCAATGGCTATTAGTACTACTAATTTGATACTATTGCTTTGGCTTACAGTAAGACACAAGAAGTTTTACCCACTACTATTTTTCACCATGAAAACATGTGCCAACCTACTGGGGAAAAAAATAGCAAATTTGGATGGCATAAAATGGCTTAGCTCCCCACTATTAAAAAGTGACTGTCAGTTTTAATACGCTCAGATGTGCTTTAGGAAAAAAGGAAGGTTGATCTGCTTCTGAAAGCTCATAACTTTAAAAATCGGGTGTAGAGCAGTTCTACTGTAACTCACATAAGAGTTTGTCATGAGCTTGAATTTACTTGACAGCAATTGTTGTGGTTGTTGGTACATTCCCACTCACAGCAGAAGTAACACAGCATTGTCTTGTGTTGTCCTCACAATTATTCCCAAGCCCATTGTTGTAGTCACCGTGTCAATCCATCTAGTTGATGGCCTTCCTCTTTTGCTGCCCCTCCACTTTACTAAATATGATGTCCTTATGCAGGCCCTGGTCTCCCCTGACAATATGTATGAAGTATGTAAGATGAAGTCTCCTTATCCTTGCCTCTAAGGGGCACTCTGGCCTTACTTGCAAGACAGATCAGTTTGTCCTTTCAGCAATTCATGGTACTTCCAAAATCCTTCTCCAGCACCACAATTCAAATGCATTGATTCTTCTATGGTTTTCCTTATTCTGTGTCCAACATTCACATATATACGAGGGAACAGAAAATATCATGGCTTGGCGGAGGCCCACCTTGGTCCTCAAAGTAACATCCGTGCTTTTCAATATTCTAAAGGAGTTTTGTGTAGTAGATTTACCTAAGGCGACACATTTTTGCTCTCCTGACTGCTGTTTCCATGTGTATTGATAGTGGATTAAAGCAAGACAAAATCCTTGAAAACTTCAACCTTTTCTCCATTTATCATGATGTTACCTATTCACCCAGTTGTGAGGATTTTGGTCTTCTTTACATTGAATCCACACTGAAGGCTGCAATCTTTGATCTTCATCAGCAAATGCTGAAAGTTCTCACTTTCAGCAAGAAAGGTTGTGTCATCTGCATATTTCAGGTTATTAATAGGTCTTCCTCCTATCCTGATACCACATTCTTCTTCATATAGTCTAGCTTCTCTGATTATTTGCTCAGCATACATATTGTAGTATGGTAAGAGGATACAGCCCTGACACACACCTTTCCTGATTATAAACCAGGCAGCATTCCCTTGTTTCAGCTAAGCAACTGCCTCTTGATCCATGTACAGTGAACCCTCGCCACTTCGCACTTCGACATCCGCGGCTTCGCTCTATCGCGGTTTTTGCGTAACAGCACCCACTGCCTACACCCGCTCCTTCAGAGGAAAAAGACGACGACCCACCTGTAGAGTACATCCCTTAAGTCATTTCATAGGCTATTGATTACAGTATTTGTAAGAACTATGTATAATAATACTGTATGTGAAATATGTAATACTGTAAACTAGATGCCATAAATAATATAATAAATAATAAATGATAATTGTAACGTCCAAAATGTTTTACTGTATTTTGCCTTTTTCGTTTAATAAATAATACGAGTGTAATGGTGACTAAAGGGTGTTTTTTCATGTCCTCTATGCTCTAACTACGAAAATATTTGATTTACAAATAAGGAATCCTACTTCGCGGAATTTCATTTATCACGGTAGGGTCTAGAACCGATTAACCGCGATAAACGAGGGTTTACTGTACAATTCTTCATGAGTACTGTGGGGTTCCCTCTTACCCTTAACCCCACAGTTT
The DNA here is from genome assembly GCF_000313985.2 of Echinops telfairi. NCBI lineage: Eukaryota > Metazoa > Chordata > Mammalia > Afrosoricida > Tenrecidae > Echinops > Echinops telfairi. The sequence continues at coordinate 41,289,644 of NW_022109491.1, forward strand.
TGAGGGGTTCCCTCTTACCCTTAACCCCACAGAGTACAATGAAGTGTTCGACATTCCTATTTTTCTCAAGGGTATCCACGGTTTATTATAATGCACAGAGTTGAATCCCTTTGTTTGGTCAATGAAACACAACTAACATCTTTCTGGTATTCTCTGTTTTGAGTCAAGATCCATCTGACATCAGCAATGATATCCTTTGTTCCACTTCCTCTACTGAATCCAGTCTGAGCTTCTGGAAGTTTCCTATCTATGTATTAATGCACCTGATGTTCAATGACATTCAGCAAAATTTTACTTGTGTGCAGTATCAGTGATATTGTCATATAAATTGAGCATTCTCAAATGAAAGGGGTCACTTTTCTTTGGAATGGACACAAATATGGATCTCTTCTGGTCAGTTGACCACGTAGCTGTTTTCCAAATATCCTGGCATATAAAGTGCTTCCAGTGCTTCACCAGCTTGTTGAAACATTTTAATTGGTATTCCATCAATTCAAGGAGCCTTGCTTTTGGCTAATGCATTCAGTGCTTCTTGAACTTCTTCCATCAGCACCACTGATTCTTTCTCATAGGATAACTCCTTAAATAGTAGAATTAGACTGTTGACTAGTTCTTTGTGGTACAATGATGCTGTATTCTTTCCATCTTCTCTTGATGCTTCCTTCATCATTCAATATTTTGCCCATAGAATGTTTCAAAATTGCAACTCAAGGCTTGAACTTTTTTTTTTAGTTCTTTCAGTTTCAGATATGCTGAGCATGTTTTTCATTTTCGGTTTACTAATTCTAGGTCAATGCACATTTTATTATAATATATGGCTTTCTAGTCTCAACTGCCCTCTCCAATTTTCTACTCAGCTTGTTGATTTCATCTTTTCTTCCATTTGTTTTAGCTACTCTACAACGGAAAGCCAGTTTCAGAGTCTCTTTTGAAATTTAGTTTGATCTTTTCTTTCTTTCCTGACATTTTAAAAAATAATCATTTTATTGTGGGCTCATATAACTCTTATCACAATCCATACACACATCCATTGTATGCCAAGCACATTTGTACATTTGTTGCCCTCATCATTCTCAAAATATTTGCTTTCTACTTGAGCCCTTGGCATCAGCTCCTCATTTTCCCCTTTCCTCCCTGCTTCCCTCTCCCTCATGAACCCTTGATAATTTATAAATTATTATTTTGTCATATCTTACACTGTCCGATGTCTCCCTTCACTGACTTTTCTGTTGTCAGTCCCCCAGGGAGGAGGTTATATATACATCCTTATAATCAGCTCCCCCTTTCTATCTCCCCTTCCCCCCACCCTCCTGGTATCGCCACACTCACCACTGGTTCTGAAGGTATCATCTGTCCCGGATTCCCTGTGTTTCCGTTTCCTATCTGTACCAGTGCACATCTCTGGTCTAGCCAGATTTGTAAGGTAGAATTGGGATCATGATAGTGGGTTAGGAGGGGAGGAAGCATTTAGGAACTAGAAGAATGTTGTATGTTTTATCGTTGCTACATTGCACCCTGACTGGCTCGTCTCCTCCCTACAACCCTTCTGTAAGGAGATGTCCAGGTGCTTACAGATGGGCTTTGAGTCCCCAATCTGCACTCCCCCTACTTCACAATGGTATGATTTTTTTATTCTTTAATGTCTGATACCTGATCCCTTCGACAGCTCCCTCACGTTAATTATGGACTTGATGTCCTCCCACAGCTCATCAGGTTTTCTGTCACTAGTGTTCAATGTATCAAATATGTTTTTGAGATGTTCTCAAATTCAAGTGGGATAGACTCAGGGTCATATTGTGGATTTTGTGGACTTGTTTTAATTTTTTTTCCAGCTTTATCCTGAGCTTACATATGAGCAATTGGTAGTCTGTTCCACATTTAGTCACTGGTCTGGTTTTAGCTGCTGATATTGAGCGTCTCACTTGTGTCTTCCCACACATGTAGGCTGTTTCTATGACTACTGTGATTTCTGTGTGTTCGATCTGGGGAAATCCATGTGTATAGCTGCCTCTTCTGCTGTTGAAAAAAGGTATTTACTATGTGCAAGTTGTTGGTCTTGCAAATCGTATAATGTGATCTCCAGCTCTATTTCTATCATCACACCCATAGTTTCAAACTACTGTTCCTTCCTCTTTTTTCCTCAACTTTTACATTCTAATCCCCAATAATTATCAATGCAAGTTGATTTCATGTTTGATCAATTTTAGACTGCAGACATTTGTAGAATTCTTCAATTTATTATCATTAGCTTTTATGATTGATGCATAAATTTGACTGAGAGTTGTGTTAATTAGATTTTCTTGAAGGTAGATGGATATAATCCTATCACAAACATCATTGTACTTCCTGATGGATTTTGCAATACCTTTTTGACAATAAATGTCATGCCACTCCTCTTGATTGTGTTATTCCTGCTATAGTAATCCATATGATTTTCTGATACAAAATGGCCAACATTAGTCCATTTCTGTGAATTAAGACCAAGGATATTGTTATTTATGTGTTCCATTTCAGTTTTGCCATCTTTCATTTTTCCTAGATTCATAATTTGCACTCCAAATTCCAATAAATAGCAGATTTTTTTGCAGCTGTTTTTCTCCTACCTTGACTTGTACCCCATCAACAAATGCAGATCCCAAAACCTTCATTGGACTCACACCATCATGATGGTCTACAGTTGGAATATTTCAATATGGCTCCCTCCCATGGCTAGCAGTTGGTGTTGTCAGTCTGCTGGTTGCTTGGCTGTCTAGATGACCTGGGTTTGTATGGCTTGTGCTTTTCAAAGCATAGTGGCTGCAATCCAAACGAAGAGGCTCCTATTGATAACATGGAAATCATAGTTTTCATAAGGTTCAGTTTCAGAAGTTAGTGTAACTCCACCACATTATCTTGGCCAAAACTTCAGGGAAAGCTCAGATTACAAAAGAAGTAAATGGACTTTATCAATTGATGGGAAAAGTGCAAATAATCTACCTTACAACCCTTTTTAGCATCTTGAATGTCATGGATTTGTGATAGCTTACTATAAATTATGATAAAGTCATGGTGGAAGTTTTTTTTGTGTGTCACACTATTGCAACTTATGTTTTGAAAATTAACAGTATCTTAATTGGATGCTTTTGTTTGGATTATTTTAAAATTTAAATAAATGCAAATAAGAACTAAGAATAATGTATGACTTTTTATTAGCTGCCATTTCTCCCTTTGTAAAATTTTTAGCAATATTGTTTATTTTAATTTTTATATGACTTGAGAATTATTTCTTTCAATGAAATATGAAATGCATAATTAAATATATTATTAAATGTCTAACCCGATTGTGTCTGCTGATTCTTGAACAAATATTTGCACTTCCTTTCAAGGTTTTCTGCAACAATGCCTTGGTTTTTCCCTCAAGGTCTATCTATCAGCAGTAGTAAAAAAGAAGATAAACTGGGGCTTAATTCTTGTAGTTATTTAATTATAATCTCCTTTAGAAGAAATTAAACCCATAAAACACTAAATAGAAATGTGTTTCTTTATGTGGGAAATGAAAAAAAGTGTAAGCAATAAATTACACAAGGGGGTTTCAAAAAAACTTGGAATACTTTTGCAAAGCTATGTCTTTAAAATTTTTTATAAAACAATCTTTTTACCTTCAAAGTAGTCCCCATTACACTTACTACATTTGTGAAATCTGTGATTCCATTTTTGGAAAACATTTTTCAAACTCTTCTGTTTGGATGGTTGATAGCACCTCTCTCGTTTTATTCTTCACCTCTTCTACATCATCAAATTGCTGTCCTTTCATGTTCCTCTTCATTTGCAGAAATAAAAAGAAGTCGCCTGGAGAGGTTTGGTGAATAAGCTGTGTGGGGCAAGAGAGGCATGCTGTTTTTTGGCAAAAACTGGGGCACTGAGTGAGCTGTGCATTGTCATGGTCGCAAAGTCTGTTCCCTGTCTGTCACAAATCAGGCCTTTTTGTCACACTCTGTTACACAATCTTTTCAGATGGTCTAAATAGAAAGCTTGGTTAACAGTCTAAGCTTGTAGAACCAGCTCCACCTGCACTGTGAATCAATATTTTTGTCCCTTTGGGAAGCTGACAAACATCCAGAACGAGGTTTGTCATCACTCAACATTTCACCTGTTTGAAACAAGAAAACCACTATACACTTGAGTTTTTCCCGTAGCGCTGTCATGTAAGCTGTGTTCAACATCACAACCGTTTTGCTGACATTTTTTCTGAGTATCAAACATATTTTCACAGCTGCACACTGTTTTCTTAAATCGGCTACTACAAAAATGAGGTTCAAGAGAAACTGCTTTTATGAAAACATTCACTGTGACCAGAAAGAACCTTCCCAGGTGACCACTGGGTGCACTAACTCAGAGTGAATTGCTCAATGCTCACTTAGTGGGAAAAATATGTACTATGATTTTTCGATTGTTGGGGGGTTACCCCCTCGTATATATTTAACTGCCTATGGTTTTCTAATAATTTTTCATATGTGCTATATTTAAAGTGATGAAATGCTTTTCAAATAGTTATTTTTAATTTTTCTAGATAATATAATATCTTCTGCACATGTAGCTTAGAAATATTAGTCAGTAAGTATTTATGTAATTTGGGAATTTTGATGTTATCAAAGCCTGCTAAAAGCATCATTATTTCATCAGCACTTAGAAGTTCCTTTTGGAAATCTGCTCTAAAATTGTTTTCTGAAAGAGTCATTCATAATGCAGTGTCCGCAGATTGTTAGATGTGTTGGTTAACATACCTGCTATTACAGATCAGAGGAAAGTAAGGCACCATGCTTTCTTTAAACTCAGTTATAAAAACTTTAATTTGTTTCAAAATATTTGGTGGAAGGGCATTATAACATTGTGATCCAGCGTACAACATTTCTCAAAAGGATGTTGGCAACACTATGTTTCTTTGTTGTGCCAAACTAAGATTGGTCATGATTACCATTTGAAACAGCAGATTACTATGGTATGAGTATCCCTTAGAAATGCTGGCTATTTTAATCACACTTGATAATCTAGAATGTAAATTTGAAATGGTTTTTTTGTAGTTGTTTGTTTTTAGAAGAAGATGCAGAATTAGTAGATGTCATTTCTGCTTAATTTTCACTGGCAACTAAACTTTCATTAAGATGAATTTCCAGATTTTGTCTGAGCCAGCATATAACTGCCACACCCTATTTCTTATTGACTATACAGAGGTGTCACCCTGTGATTCACACCATTCTAAATTTCATAATATTTTATAAATGCCTGTAGCAATACCAGTACATTTCTTAATTTTATAAGTACTTCACATTTCCTTTGGTTCTATATTAGTGTAGTTAGATGGTTTCCCTTATCAGGTTTGGTTGCTCATCCACTTGGAGAGTCCACGCTTTATTTTAAAAACTGAGTTTCCATTTATATAACCTTGTACTCTTTCCATGGAAGATCTTTTTTTAAAAAATGAGCATAAGTATGCTCTTGAATGCAAAGTGTAAAAGAAAAACACTAAGTCCCTTCCTTTTACTTATTTTCTTATCACTTGGTTTATGGGTGACATTGCTGACTCACCACTTGTAAGGTGTATACTAGATTGTTGCTGGTTTCTGTTGTGATAACTAATAACTATGTATTTTCATTTAGCCTCCTCCTCTGCACTAAACAGTGATATTTATTGATGGGGATCAGTGGTCTTGTGTCTTTTTTTGCTTAGCCTGACACCATAGTGGCCTAGAATTTTACAATAGTGACTTTGTGATTGTCTTATCACTGTCAGAAACAAGGATGAAGCACCTCTTTTTTTCCCTGTGGAGATTGAGTTGTTTACATAAGAACAATATAAAAACATTTTCCTAATACATTAACTAGAAGTTTTGGAGTTAATTCACTAACTTTGTAGAACAGGACATATTATGGGATTGGGAATGACCAAAACCTAATTGAGTATAAGAATTTAAAAATCACTGCCATTGTTTTGTGGTTAAAAAATTATGTAAATATTCTGATGTCTTCTAATGTCATATCATAGGAGAAATCTGTTCTCTTTTAAATATATCTGTGCTTTAATTTTTCATTATTTTCAGATGCTCTTTTCCTTCTTGCAAAATATCCAGTTTTACTGTTTTTATAAAAATAAACATAAACAAAAGCTGCAAAAGGGTTTTACATAACCGATTTTCTGACATTCTCTCTAAGATTCTTAAGTTATAATAAAACAAAATCCAAAACCCACTATTAGAATGTTCTCTGTCCCAATTTTTATTACTAATGTTATTTATTTTTAATCATCTCTTGAATTATTTCTAATTGTTTAACATACCTAACAGAATATATTTTTCTGTCTCATTCTATTATATGTAATGGCTTAGCTTTGAAATCTTTGTTTGATTTCAGGAGATTTTAATTTGCTTTAAAACATCACTATCTAAAATAGCTCAGATTTTGGTATGGACTTATAAAAGCTTTATATTGAAATACTTCTAAGGACATTTTATTCTTTACTGTATCATTTAAAAATTTTTTTAAATCATTTTATTAGGGGCTCATACAACTCTTATCACAATCCATATGCACATCAATCGTGTAAAGCGCATTTGTACATTCATTGCCCTCATCATTCTCAAAACATTTTCTCTCCACTTAAATCCCCTGCATTAGGTCCTCATTTTCCCCCTCCCTTCCCGTTCCCCACTCCCTCATGAGCCCTTGATAGTTTATAAATTGTTATTTTGTCATATCTTGCCCTGTCCGAAGTCTCCCTTCACCCACTTTTCT
>NW_022109491.1:41296948-41316217 GCF_000313985.2 Echinops telfairi
CCACATTTGCTTATGCACCCATTTGTCTTCAGTGATCCGTTTGAAACCTCATGATCACACAGGCTGATATGTTGTTCCATGTGGGCTGTGTTGCTTCTGAGCTAGATGGCCTTATAAAGGTTTATATTGAAATACTTCTAAGGACATTTTATTCTTTACTGTCTCACTTTTAAAAAAATAAAATAAAAGTTTACTCTGCTTTCATACGTACTAGAATATTAAGGAAATGCTCAGGTCAACTATGCTAAGATCGTATTAAAATGCACAGATTTCTATTTCAAAGCATCTGTTCGCTTTTATTCCTATATTATTTTTCCAATATTTCATTCCTACTGTAAGGAGCTGCGGACTGAATAATCATAACTTCAAAACTACCATCTGCTCCACAGAAGAAATATAGGGCTTTTTGTTCAGGTAAATATGTACGGCCTTGGAAACCAAGGCAACTCCACCCTGTCCTAAGGGTCACTGTGAGTCAGAATTGATTCTATGGCAGTGAGTGAGTTTTTACCTGTTTACTTTGGGCAGCTGTTTTGCTACTAATTGTTTCTTTTCTAGCTAATTGTTTATTTTCTCCTCAGCCTGACTTCACAGAACTTTAATCTCTATCAGCTTGCCTGAAATCCTTATTTTAATCGTTAGACTACTGTGTCTTCTCCTATCCTCTTAAGTGACAATTGTCTCAGAAGGCTGCAGTCAAAGTTTAGATAGGACTGAATTCTTTGTCTCAGAATCTCTTTCTTTTCTCCTGTGTTGGCCTGAGAGCTTCATTTGCTTGTTGTTGTTGAATGTTGGCTGGAGACCATCTTCAGCTCATAGAGGCCACGCTTGGTTCCTTGCCATTTTAAATTTCTCAATATGTTCACTTGCTTCCTTATAACTGTCTCTGGAAGAGAGGGAGAGGCTCCTTTAAAGGGGGCACTATAGTCTTAGGTAACATCATCATGTGTGCATAGTCATATAACCTTATCCTCCTTACTATATTTTATTGATTAGAAGCAGGTCACATGTCCTATTCATGTTCAAGTAAAGGAGATTACCTAAGTGTGTGACCATAAGGAAGTAGGGACCATAGGGGTCATTATAAGAATACAGACACAATGGCAGTTTCCATTTGTCCTCAATATCTATCGTTAGTTGGATGTATGGTTACCTCTGATGACAATTTCAGCCTAGATGCCTTTGTAAATAGAAGACGCCGTGTGTCTAGGCATGACAGAGCCACAAGATAAAAGCCTCTGGCATTTGGAGCATTGTGTAAAATCACTCTACTTACTCTGGAAGATTCTTTACTCCTGAGTACTTTATGTGAAAGAAAAATATAATTTTATTTTGTTTGAGCCACTGTTGTTTTTGGCTATCACTTAAAATTGAATTCAATCTTAACAGATGTTCTTTTATCATTAATTCTCCCCTTTGTGCTTCTCCACAGCCACTAATTTCCATTTTGTGGCCCATGTTTCTTGGCAAGGAATCTAGTGGTGCAGTGGGCTATGCATTCAGCTGCTAACCACAAGGTCAGTGGTCTCCTCGGGAGAATAAGGAGGCTCTGTACTCCTGTAAAGATTAAAAGTCTCATAAATCCAAAGGGGCAACTCAACCCTGTCTTATAGGGGTTACTATGAGTCAGAATTCACTCACAGGAAGTGAGTTTGAGAATTTCTCTCTCTGTGTGTGTATAGAATCTTTCACATGAAGCATAGCAGTTGTCCATCCAACTGCCTGAGCATCCTACCAGCTCAGTTCACATACAAGGGTATACCCCAAATACCCCTGAATTTATTTATTTATTTTTCAAAGCTATATATTAAAAAAAAATTTTTACAAAACAATCTTTTCACCTTCAATGTACTCTCTATTATAGTTCCAACATGCAATTCCATTCTTGGAATCATTTTTCAAACTAATCAGTTTGGATAGCCAATAGCACCTCCCTCATTTTTTTCTTCACCTCTTCTACATCATCAAATCGCTGCCCTTTCATTTCCCTCTCATGGAGGGATGTGCGGGACAAGAGAGGCATGTATGTTTTTTGGGGGGGGCGCAAAAACTGGTGCACTGAGATGGCTGCATGCGTGAGCAGGTGCATTGTCGTGATGGAAAAACCAGTCTGCCACAAATCAGGCCTTTTTGGTCACACATGGTTTCGCAATCTTTGCAGAACCTCTAAATGGAAAGCTTGGTTAACAGTCTAATCTTGTGGAACAAACTCAAAATGTACTGAGTCAACATTTTTGTCCCTTCGGGAAGATGATGGACATCCTGAATGTTTCTCATCAATTGACATTTCACCTTTTTTGAAGGGAATCACTCATACACTTGAAGTTTTCCTAGATCACTGTCATGTGAGCTGTATTCAACATCAGAATAGTTTCTGCGTTATTTTTCCCAATGAGGAAAAAACATTTCACAGCCACACGCCGTTCTCTTAAAATGGCCATCACAAAAAAACGTGACCAGAGAGAACCTTCCCAGGCAATGCCACTGGCTACACTAACTCAAAGCAAGTTGCTCAATCCTCACCTAGCAGGAAAAATTCATACTACAAAAGCTCTACTCTGCCCAGTGAAATTCCAGTTTGTTAGGGGTACCCCCTGTATAATAGATGTGGAATCTGACAAAAGATTGAGCCCATGCCAGCTGTAATTTTAAGAAGCTCTCAGATCAATAATTTTGTAAACTTGCACTTAAGAGTTACTAATAGAGGTGTGCCTTGTTATTAGCACAGAGGCTAATACATTATTTTTAAACACAATTTATTATTAAAAAACTTACAGTGATTGAAAAGTCATATTTATGATTGATATGTTTATTACATTTCTTGGGTTGCTCTTTTCTTAACCATTCCTTGAGATTAAGTCATTTATTTGTGTGGTTTATTGACATAAATTCCACCGCCTCCCAAAAAGCAAGTAAGAGTCCAAAAATTAACCTTTCTTCATTCACTGCCTTGGCAAACATTGGTTAAACTTAGAGGCAAATAGAATAGAATATTAGTCCAGAGAATAAATTTCTTCCTTCGAACAATTGAGAAGTATTTGAGCACAGAGCAAATTTAGGTTGGGTCAAGAAAATGCGAACTGCAATCCATGAGTTGTTGCTTTGTTTACATTGATTTCTTAAATGATTGAGCTCTGTTTACATTGAGCATGGGGATTGGCACTAGGGGAAATTTTCTTGTATCATCTCTTAGAAGGGCAGACCCTTGCCCCTCAGACTAAAACCTGTCCTATTAATACAAGGGGTGGGGGAGTATTGACGCACCAAATATATGATGGTTCTGAGTCTTCTTTCATTGGACACCTACTAAGCCAGAGGTCCCACCCACGGTCTAATGACTGCCATTTCCAACATCTTGGGGTGGCCATCCTTTGCATCCCCTCCCATCAGCGTATTTTAGTCCTAAGTCCAATGCTGTAAGAAGTTTAGAGGTAGGACCCAATTCGTTCAGTCAAGCTTCCATGCCAAGTCCTTCAGGTGTGCCCTTGGAGGATGGCATGTTCCCTATAGGACCAGTGTCTAAAGTCATCACAGTGTCCAGTCCATGGCACAGTTCACTGAAAGCTGGATAGAAACATAGTCAACATGTCTACCCAGGATCATAGAACTGGGTTTATTCTCCCCTTTAGTTTCCCTGCAATTATTGTTCAGCACCCCTTCCTGATGTGAAGTGGGTGCTCCCCATTTACCTAACATACCCACCAACAGGAATATTGCTGCCTCCTATGAAATGTGGCTTCTCCTGTCCCCTGGTCTCAACCTGACTTTCCAGTAAAACCTTATCCTCTCATTCCTATGGAGGGCTTGTTGATCTGTCACAGTCTTGTCTCAATGTTTTATAGCATCAAGTGAATGGTCTTCTCCCTTTTCGCTCTTCTTTTTTCGTGTGTGTTCCCTTGTCACTCTTCATAAAGGAGTAACCCCAGCCAATGTGAGGTCTCCTCCCTTGAAACAGTTTTTATGAAGTGTACATAAGGGTGGTGATATATGGTTCCTGGCAGATGTTCGTTTGGGAATTGGTCCCTAAAATTTGACCAATTAATATTTCTTCATATAGTAGTGGACTCATACAATTTTTGTCCTGTTGTGATTGACTAACTTCACTCAGCATAATGATGCCAGGTCTTCCGATGTCATGCAGTGTTTCATGCTTACGTTACTGTATTTCAGGGATGTGTCTGTATCATAGTTTCTTTATCCTTTCTTCCACTGTTGAGCCCATTGTTTCTATGAAGTTGACTTCTACTCACATTGACGTTTTGTGTGCCAAAACAGCACGTTACCTTGCCCTGTGCCATCAGCAAACTTTATTACATTTGAGCCCAGTGCCACAGCCACTGTGATAATCTTATTGAGGATTTTCTTCTTCTTTTTTTCCCCCCACTGGCCTAACCATGTAGCAAGCATGATATCCCTCTCTAAGAACTGGTTCCTCCTGTAGGCATGTCCAAAGTACATGAGGCAAACTTTCACCATCCTCATGTTTAGGAAGCATTATGGTTGTGCTCTTCTAATACAGTTTTGTTTATTTTAGCAGCCTGTGGTATGTTCACCATAATTCACATGCATCAATTCTTCTTTAGTTTTCTTATACATTGTCCAGTTCTCACATGTATATGAGGTGATGGTAAATGTCAAAGCTTGGATCAGGAGCACCTTAGTCCCCAGAGTGACATCTTTGTTCCTTGATCACAATAAAGAGGACTTTTGCTGCAGGTTTTCTCAATGGAATATGCCATTTGAGTTTTGACTTCTGCTTATATGGTTACTGATTGTAGATCCAAGCAAAATAAAATTCTTGATAACTACAGTCTTTTCTCCATTTTTCATATTTGTTTAGCTTCTCAGATTATTTGGTCAGCATACAAATTGAATAAGTATGGTGAAATAGCACAACTCTGGTGCATGCCTTTCCTGATTTTAAACCATGCCCTATCCCCTGTGTTCTACTTCTTGGTCTATGAATAGGTTCTTCATGAGCACAATTAAGTGTCATGCAATTTGCATTTTTCACAAAGTTATCTATAGTTTGTTGTGATCCACACAGTTGAGTGCTTTTGCATAGCCTATAAAACAGAGGTTTATATCTTTGTGGCATTCACTGCCTTCAGCGAAGAGCCATCTGACATCAGCAATTATACCCTCATTACTTCCTTTTCTGAGTCAGCTTGGATTTCTTGCAGCTCCCTATGTACTATTATAAGCCTTTTGGATTATCTGCAACACGATTTTATTTGTGTATAGTATTAGATAATCTCCATATTCTGTTGACTCATAATTCTTTGACGTAGGCACAGACCTGGATTTCTTCTAATTAGTTGTTTCAGTAGCTATCCCCCAAGTTTATTTTCACTGATAACTACTTACTTACAGCTTTGCATTGGCTTGTTGAAATATTGCAACTTGTTGTATGTCAATTCCTGGAGTATTTTATTTCACCAGTTCCTTCAGTGCGGCTTGGACTTTTTCCTTCAGTACCATCAGTTTTGATTGTATGCTACCTCCTGAAATAGTTGAGCACCAACAAATTATTCTTGGCACAGCATCTATTTTTTTTGATGCTCTGTATTGGGTTTGCTCATAGAATTTTGGCCATAGAATCCTTCAGTGTTGAAAACAGAGGTGTGAACTTTTTAGTGTTTTTCTTTTTGAGAAATCCTGAGCATGTTGGTCAATGCACAGTCAACCACAGTATGACAAATGAATGGCTGTTACAATAACTGGAACTATAGAGCACAACTTAACATGTCACCCATGCATGCCCCCCATCTCACGCACACACATCCCCAAACCAAACCAAACTGCCGTCAAGTCAGTGCCAACTCGCAGCCACCCTATAGGACAGGGTAGAATTGCCCCTGTAAGTTTCTGAGACTGTAACTATTTACAGGAGTAAAAAACCCAGTGCAAGTAGTGGCTGATGGTTTTGAACTGTTGACCCGCCAGGTCACAAGCCTAACAAGTAAGCAGTATGCTCTAAGGCTTCCCCCCCAGGCCCCTCCCCACATATATATTATCAAAAGGAAGAAAGGAATTGCTATTAGTTAAAGAGGGATAAAACACAAGTGTACAATTTGGAATGCTTTTTGATAGTTATCTACCACAAATTTATAAACTTCTGGAATATGGTGGGGGGGGCCTTCAAAAGTTCATGGAAAATATAATTAAAATGTAATAGAATTGTTCCATGAACTTTTTGAAGCTACCTCGTGTGTGAGAATGAGAAGTCCTCTCTATTCTTCTATAGTAAAGCAATTATAATCTCAGAAGATGTAATTGGTGGGGAGAAGGTATAGATTATTTGCCATGTCAATTAATGAACTAATTTGGATGGATTTACTAAAAACTAAAGTTGATTATATTTATCTGGAAAGCAAATAGTTTTGACAATTAAGGCATGAAATTGTGAGTAATACATCTTGCTGTTCCAACCATAATGTGCTGATTAGCGCTGTTTCACGAATCCTTCTTAGGAACAGCCTGAGTGCTATATACCGCTTCGAAAGAAAATGCTGTCAGTGTATTTGCCATGAAAATGTGCTGAGTGCAGCAAACTTGGCCAGAGTTAAATTTGCTGTAATAAAAACTTCTGGTCTGGAACATGGTGATGGCATTTATGTTATTTGCTGTCTAAGTTGTTTCTGTACTATATAAACCCAAAGCAAATAACACTCACTTTGAGAGTCTCAGAGAGCTCTGTCAGAACTATGTTGATACTTTGAAGGCTATGTAAGCTAAAGCCTCACAGTGGGAAATGGAATCTGGATCGGAAGCAACTGAAAGTACTGGATTAAACTGGTTTACTTCTTGAGACTTTGTCTAGATGTTGGATTGAATTTTGACAGATGCCTTTCTGTGATTCACGTTGACTTCTTTGCCCTATTTATTCTTACTTGCCTTTGGGTTCTTACTAGCATGAAGGGAGGGAAAATGGACTTATCATGTCAGCCTGATATGCAAGAAAATTGGAAAAGGGCTCAAAGGTAAATGACTAAGCTCATTTCATAAGTACAGTATCCCGTAAAAATTCAATTCTACAATTGTCCTGGAAGTCATGAAGCCATGCCTGGAAATAGCAATACTCTTGAACATCTTCTAAAGAACTACTGGTGTGAAAAAGCCAAAGCTGAAGAGAGACTAGGAAAGGGGGGAAAATATAAGGTGGAAGGGAGTTAGGATTTAGAGATGGAATGTATAAAAAAATAATACTTAAATTCACTCATTGCTATGCCCTGTGTCTTTAATGGAAAGCCAATAGAAGATTGGCCCACTCTGTTAAGAAAGGATACATATTTTTTGACAGCCTTTACTACGTTTCTTGTATGACTTTGGAGCACACACACAAGATGACTAGAAAGAATTCTTCCAAACAGCCAGTTATTTATTTATTTCCATTTAATCATGGACAATTCTTTTGAGTTTTACATTTGGAAGTAGCACATGGAATTTCCATCCTTGTATATTTATCTTTTCATTGTATTATATTTTTACTGGACAAAATGAAGAAGGCCCAAGATATTTTCTCTTTGAGGAACAACATGATTTCTCACTTTAAGGAAAAAAGGTTTTAAATTCTTCACTGTATTGATTAAAAAAAATATGTCTCTTCAGGTAATTTCTTTAATAAGAGAATTATTTTACATAGTCATAAAAATAATATGATACTGGGAAATTTGAAAATGTTGTTGTTGTTGTTGTTAGATGCCATCGAGTCAGTTTTGACCCCTATTGACCGTATGCACAACATAGCCCAGGCTGGCATCACCACCACAATTGTTCCTATGCTTTAGTCTGTTGTGAAAGCCACTGTTTCAGTGCATCTTGCTGGGGGCCTTCCTATATTTCACTACCCCTGCACTTTACCAAGCATCGTGTCCTTCTCCAGGTCCTGGTCTCCCCTGAATAATGTAATCAATAGCATTAGCTTATGCCCTAAGAGATTAATGATAATGTTCTCTAATATAAAATACTTATGTCTCTAAAATGAACAAGACATGTATAAATCATAAGTGATAATCCTATAAATCATAAAATGATAATGATGTCTCTAAAGTGAGCCAGAGACATATATAAATCATAGATATATGAATAGATTTTGGGTTCACACTTAAGTCTAGAACAATCTGAGAACAATTAGTTCTTTTCTTTTTTTTGACAGGAGAAACAAGTTTATTGAGTCTCCAGCCCTAGTTTCTTTGCCTAATGAAACACATCTTTTGATCTCTGGACTGCTGCTTCCAGGAGCATTGATTGCAGATCCAAGCAAGACAAAATCATTGACAACTTCAATCTTTTCTTCATTCATCTTGATGATACCTATAGGTCCAGTTGTGAGGGTTCTTTACACACTGAAGGCTGCAATCCTTGATCTTTATCAGCAAGTATTTCAAGTTCTCCTCACTTCCAGAAAGCAAGATTGTGTCATCAGTTTCTGGCAGGCTCTTCATAAGCCTACTTCTAATCTTCATACCACAGACCTTTCAATATAATCTAGCTTCTCTGATTATTTGCTCAGCATACTGATTGAATAAATATGGTTAGAGTATACAACCAATAGTGATGTACAGTTTTTGCAATTTTAAGCAAACCAGTATTCAAACAAGGGAATACTTATCCAGGTACAAGTTTCACTTGAGCACAATGACGTGTCTGGAATTCCCATTCTTCTCAGGGTTATCCATAGTTTGTTATGATCTACACAGTCAAATGTGTTTGCATAGTCTATAAAACGCAAACAATCATCTTTCTGGTATTCTCTGCTTCAGCCAAGATCCATTTGACATTAGCAATTATACCCTTTATCCTCTATAAGTTCCCTGTCAATGTACTGCTACAACCATTGTTGGATGATCTTCATTAGAATTGTACTTGCATGTGATATAAATGATATTGTTCTATAATTTGAGCATTCTGTTGAATCACCTTTCTTTGGAATGGGTACAAATATGAATCTCTTCCAGTCATTTGGCCAAGTAGCTGTCTTCCAAATTTCCTGGCATAGAAGACTGAATGCTTCCAGGGCTTAATAGCTTATCGAAACATTTCAATGGTATTCCATCAGTGTCTGGATCCTTTTTTAAATATCTATTTTTAGGGTCAGTGCATTCATTGTACCTGGATTTATTCCTTCACTCTCATTGGTTCTTGCTCATACTCTACCTCTTGAAATGATGGGATGTCTACTAGTTCTTTTTAGTATAGTGACTCTGTGTATTCTTTCCATCTTTTTGTTTTGATGTTTCCGACATTATTCAACATTTTGGTTTTACAAATTTCAGTATTGCAAATTGAGGCTTGCATTTTTTCTTGAGTTTTTCAGTTTAAGACCTACCGTGTTGTACTTTTTTGTTTTCTAACTCTAGGTCTTTGCACATTTTATTATAATATTTCACTTTTTCTTGTTGAGCTGCCTTTTGAAATTTTCTGTTCAGCTCTTTGACTTCATCATTTCTCTATCTCCTTTACCTATTAAAAGCAAGTTTCAGAATCTTTCCTGTTATTCCCTTTGACCCTTTCTTTCCTGTCTTATTAATGACCTTTTGCTTTTTTCCTGAATGATGTTCTTAATGTCCTCCCACAAATCATCAAGACTTCTCTCATTAGTGTTCAATGTATCAAATCTGTTGAGCTGTTCTCAAAATTCAGGTCGCATAGCTCAGGTTGCATCTTGGCTCTTGTGGACTTGTTTTAATTTTCTTCAGCTTCATACTGAACCACAAATCGGCAACTGATGTCTGTTCCACAGTCATCCCTGACCTGGGTTTAGTTATTGATATTGAGCTTCTATTATGTCTTTCCACGGATGTAGTCAATTTGATTTCTGAGTATTCCATCTCAAGAATGAGTCCATGTGTACGTTCACCATTTGTAGTATTGAAAAAGCTATTGCTGTGAACAAGTGGTTGGTCTTGGACATTTAGGAAAGGAAAATGGAACAATACTATGATCTTACCACTCAGCTATTATAACATATTAACTAATGTTTTATTTTCATAACTTGAATTATATTACCTGCTCTCTTGGGGGCTTTGTTTTAAGTAATGCTTTTTTATATGCTTTATTATAAGTCATGCATCTATTGACTTGTGATATTTGAATGGCCATTAAAAATAAACTAATTAATAACCTCACTGCTATTGAGTCAATTCCAACTCATAGCAACCTATGTTTCCGAGTTTGACTGTCCCTGTGGGTTTCTGAGATTGTACATCTTTGGGGAAGAGAAATCCTTAGCTTTCATCTTGCAGAGTGGCTGCTGGTATCAAACTGTTAGCCTTATGGTTAGCAGCTAAACTTATAACCCAGTACACCACCAGCATTTAAATTCATTGTATTCATATGTACAGCTAGTTCTCCTTTTCCCCAGAAATTTAAGGGAAACATTTCTTCAGCTTGCTATTTTAACTCTCAGTGTACTACTTTGGATCTTAAACAATAATATGTAAATACCCATAAAAATACATTTCTCAACTAGCTTGTTTAATCAATTTAATAGTAAATTATGTTGAGAACTATGAGCATTTATCAAGTTTATTTTTGAGTGCTCTTCATTCAGTAGAAGAATATTAGTGTTAATTTTGGTATCATTGCATTAGGGTTTATTTAAACCATTATTAATGCTTACATTTCCACTAGATTAAAAACTTATTGCCATCGAGTTGATTCCAATTTATAGGAACTTTGCTAGCATCGGTGTGGTATGTGTGCACAGTGGACATATGGAGGTGCCCGAGGAATAAAAGGCTATTTCTTTTTATAATTTTCTTGAAAATATGTCATTGTGTTAATTTTACTCATAAGAGATAAAGTATAATTTGTTTCCAAATTCAGAAGGGTCAAGGGAACATAGTGCTTATACCCTTTAAGTTATTTTGCAGTTAACTTGTTATTTCAATATTCTTAAATTATTAGCATTTTTAGCCCATTAGTAGCAGTGACATACATAACTCTGACAGACTTCTTGAAGAACTAGACCACTTGACCCAAAACACTCTTGTCCAATATTTTCTGAGCTTCTGAGGACAAATGATAACACGTAATTATGTACATCTTTACCAGGTGTTTCTTCTCTTTATTCCTGCCTGACTCTCCTTTCACATGATTTTGCTAAGGCCAAGTTTTTTTTCCCCAATTAACCTTCATACACTATTTTGTAGATTTTATTATAATACGTACCCTATTGTCATTCAATAAATATTTGCTACTAATAAGAATTCAGTAAGATTATCATTGTATAAAAAATACCATTTGTAACATCCTCATTTCCACTTACCACGCCTGTTCAATGGCTGTGACTGCATAAATGTTTTTCCTGGGTTCTGTGGCACCATTCAACTAATTCAGAGTTTTAAAACTTGCTATAGCATGTACCTGGTTAATTATTTAGGTCTCATCCGAACTTGGTCACTCACAATTTCTGGGTGATTTGTATCATCAGACAAATCTGAAAACCGTAAAATGTGGTTCTGCTTGTGGAGCTTGAATAATGCATATTTGAATGCTGTTTTATAGGAAAGAAGTGTGGATATAAATAAGATAATGGGATTTCTTTATTTCGAATACTGGTCAGCTCAAATATAGGAAGAGAAAATCAATTTAATATTCTCTATTTTAAATATTTTTCGTGTATTTAATACCAGCATATATAAGTAAAATGATTTTCCCAAGGCCAAGCACATAGCAAGTGAAAAAACTTGGATTTCAGTTCAAAAGGTTGTATTTCAGAGTCTGCCCAATTAATCTCTTATTATAGGAGTCCTGGTAGTGCAGTCGTTATGTGTTGAGCTGCAGTCTGCCTAGTCGGGCAGTCTGTCAGTTTGAACCCCAGCAGCTCCTCTAAAGACTGGGCTTTCTATTCCCCTAAACAGTACCTCCTCAGAAACCCACCGGGGTCACTGTGAGTCATCATCATTGAATTGATGGCAGAGTTTGGTTGGGTTTGGCTTAATGTGTACGTTAAACAATGCCTGTGTTTCACATCTACATTATAATGCTTCAATCTGCACATTAAATTTTAGAAGAGATTCTGAAATATAGAATTCCCTGCCTCAGAGCAATTTTTGAAAGAATTTGTTGCTTAAGTTTATTATTTGGTTTTTTGTCATAGATTTGTTGAAATCAGAGTGAAGGATCAGTATACATTTAAGGGATTATTAATACTGTATTTTAATATTAATGGATATTATAGTGGTAAATATTTGGTAAACAGTTACTCTTAATTTACTTCATTTTATCATTAAGTTTTCTTTCACATGATGTTTTTTTCTTTAGTTTGAAAGGACTGATAGATTTGCTTTCACACAATTATTAAAGGTTTAGTTTGAACTGCCTCCCTTTCCCCCCCTCCCCAAATGTATGTGAAATGTTAATTGATTATAATGGCTCCTACTGCTACCTCTCGTCTTGGACTCCAAGAAAATATGACAAATTTAAATAGAACTTGAGAAATTTGTCTTGGGAAGTGAGAAAGTTTAATGTGCTGGTGAACTTGTGCACTTCTTCTAAGAAATACTGTTGCACCATAATAAATATTGAAGCTTAATTTTCACTTAGAGACCTAACTCTTTCGCTATATCGGCTCAGTTGCAGGGAAATTTTCTGAAGAAACATAAAAATGTTCCTATAGCTAGACGGAACCAGCATCTGATAAAGTAAGAAATAAGAAGATCCAGTTCAGAAATGTTTATTAAAGCCAGAGAACAGGCCTGTCTCTCTTAATTGCAAGGGTATGCTAATTTAGATTAATAGCTACAAGGGAATGGCCTAGCTTGTGCAATTTGTTATTGCACTTACACAGAGGAATATAGTTGCCACAAACACGTACATAGCTGTAACTGTCTATCTTGTCCAATCAAAATAATTCCCACCAGCATGACCTAATTCAACTAAAACATTTTTCACAGTATTCATACAGTGCCACACTTTATTAGTTGTGTGACTTTTATTTAGCAAATGACTATCTAAATAACTGTTCTTATTTAGCGTGGGGGGCAGGAAGGACTCTGTGAAATGAGAAGTCTTCTGCCATTTTAACAGTTTCAAACTAAAAAATCTTTAAAATTTTCTTCCATTTTTTTTGTAGTTGACACCCCCACTTTTATCTTTACCAAAGAATAGCAGAATGATATAATAAGCCTTATTTTCTGTTACAGAGAGAGAAAAGTGTACCTTTGTTGCCTCTGTAAAAATGAATGCGTAGCACAGAGGAAAAATAGAAATGCAGGCAAATCTTTTTTTTTTATTTTATTTTTTTAATGTATTCTTACTGTGAATTATATGTGGGGGCTAAGATTATATATCAGACAATCAACTCTGCATTTAACAGTTCAAATCACTCACCCAAACTCCACAGGGTATTCTATGCCTGGCCCCACCTCCACTCCTACCCCCACTTGAGTCTGCTTTATCCTTCTTGTGGATTACTATCTTCCCCTTCAGGCGCCTTGGTTGCATAATTCAGAAAGTGGAAACCACGATCTGTTCCATGGGAGAAAGATGAAGCTTTCTACTCCCATGGCAAGTTACCGTCTTAGAAAGGCACAGCATCCACTGTATAGAGAGTCCTATAGGGTCCCTACCATTCTACATAAGTTCAATGACAGTGCCTTTGGTTTTTAATCTTCCCCTTCACCCAGGTTGACACTTGTTAACCCCCTAGGCTATTGTTTCATCTTTCCTCCCTTTCCCACCCCCCAATCTCCCAAATCTGTTCTCTCCTCTAGTTCTTAAATGCTTCCTCCCCCCCACCTCCCCACTATCATGACCCAGTTCTACCTTACTAATCCAGCTAGACCAGATCATGTACACTGGTACAGATAAGAGCTCTGGAAACACAGAATCCAGGACAGATAACCCCCTCAAGAACAGGAATGGGTGTAGCAATACCATGAGGGGAAGGGGAAGGTGGGGCGGGGGGGGGGGGGGGAGAAAGGGGGAACTGATTGCAACAATCAATGTATAAACCCCCCACCAGGGGGATGAACAACAGAAATGTGCGTGAAGGGAGGCAGTGGATGGTGTAAGATATGAAAATAATAATAATTTATAATTTATCAAGGGTTCACTAGGGTGGAAAGAAAGTGGAGGGAGGCAAAAAAGGAGCTAATACCAAGGGCTCAAGGAGAAAGAAAATGCTTTGAAATGATGATGGCAGCATATGCACAAATGTGATTGATACAATTGATGTATGGATTTCTACAAGAGCTGTAAGAGCTCCCAATAAAATGATTAAAAAAAGAAGAAGAAAAGAAAATCTTTGTCTTTGTTATTCCTTATTACAGTGGTCTTGTACAAGGCTTATCCTTTTGTGATTGATGAATTTCATTCAGCATAGTGTTCTCTGGGTCATTCCATGGGGTGTTTCGTGGTTTCATCATTGTTTTTGAGTAATGCATAGTACTCCATTGTGTGTGTGTACCAAAGTTTCCTTACCTAGTCTCCTACTGAAGGACATTTGAGCTCTTTCCAATTTCTTGCTATTGTGAACAGTGCTGCAATGAACATGGGAGTGCATATGTCTGTTTGTATTATGTCTCTTTTTTCTTCGGGGTATATATCTAGCAGAGGTATTGATAGATTATATGGGATTTCCATTCCAAGTTGTTTTAGGTAGCACCATATCACTTTCCACAATGCTTATACATATTTACAGACCTACCAGCAGTGTATGAGAGTTCTAATCCCTTTGCACCCACTCTAGCTCTTGTGGCTTTGCTTCTTTTAATTGGTCTGTCACTGTTGGTAGAATGTGATAATTTCATCATTGTTTTGATTTGCATCTCTGGGATGGTGAATGATCAGGATAATTTTTTCATATGTTTATTAGCTATTTGAATGTTTTTGCTGATGAATTATCTTTTCATGTCCTTTTCCCATTTTAAGTTGGATTGTTCATTTTTCTTCTTATGGAGGTTTTTCTGCTTTCTGTAAAATTTATATATTTATCCTGTGTCTATTCTGTTATTGCTGAAGATTCCCCCAGTGTCTGGGTTCCTTTTTACACTTTGAATGAAGCCTTTTGATGTAGACAGGTGTCTTATTTTCAGTAGGTTCCCGTTACCTATTTTGTCTTCTACTCTGTGTGCTTTCTTTTTGTTTGATAGTATTTCTATTTCCTGCAATGTGCACCTTAAGTTTATCCCCATTTTCTCCGTGGTGGTCTTCAGAACTCTGGGATATACATTAAAGGTCTTTGATTCATCTTGAGTTCAGCTCTGTACATGAGATGAGTTTTGGATTCAGTTTCATTCTTCTGCAGATGGAGATCCGATTTTTCCAGCACCATTTGTTGAATATGGACAAAGCTTATTGATTTTGGTTCTCTTCTTACCACTCTTCCTGATCCTAATGCCAACTGCCAGTGGCCCTGCGGGGAAAGTAGGACTTCCCTGTGAGTTTCCAAGACTGCAACTCTTCAACGGAGTGGAAAGACCTTCCTCCCTTATAGTCAAATGGAAGTTCTGATATTAAGTACCAGACAAAAGTTTTTCATCATTACCAATGACAACAAAATTTACAGGACATTTACTAAGTTTCACACCCATGAAATGCTTTACTTAAAATATATCATTGGTATATATGGTAGGCAGATCAAATCCACCAACAGCTCTGCAGGAGAAAAACTGGGTTTTCTATTCCCACAAAGAGTTACAGTCTTGGAAACTCACAGGGGTCACCATTAGCCTCCATTAGACTCTATGAGTCTAATGAGTCACCATTAGACTCTATGACAGTGCGTTTGGCTTAGAGAGTCAAAATTCAACCATAAGTCTGTGCCACCTAAAGTTTGAATACATCTCAAGGACAGATTTGAGACTTTGAACACTAATGGCCGAAGAAGACCCAGTGAGCACTGGGAGGACATCAGGAACATCATTCATGAAGGAAGCAAATGGTCATTCAAAAGATTGGAAAGAAGGAAAAGATCAAAGTGAATGTCAAAAAAGAGTTTTCAAAACTTAATCATAGAGTAGTTAATGCAATAGAAGGAATAATGAAGTAAAAAAGCTGAACATAAAACTTCAAATGGCAGCTTGAGAAAGCTAAGTAAAATGTAAAATGAAATGTGCAAAGACCTAGAGTTAGGAAAGCAAAACGGAAGAACATACTCAGCAGGTCTTATACTGAAAGATTCAAGAAAAAAAATGCAAGTCTCGAATTGAAATATTGAAAGATTCTGTGAGAAAGATATTAGTTGGTGCCTGAAGCATTAACCAAAAAAAAAAAAAAAGATGGAAAGAATACAGAATCACCATACCAAAAAAGACTAGTAGACAGTACACCATTTTAAGTGGTAGTGTATGAGCAAGAGCCAATTACAGTGAAGGAAGAAATCCAAGCTGCGCTGAATTCACTAGCCAAAAACAAAGTTTTTGATGGAATACCAATCAAAATGTTTCAATAAGGTGATTAACCCTGGAAGCACTCTATCATCCATGCCAGGAAATTTGGAAGACAGCTACTTGGCCAACTGACTGTGAGTGATCTATATTTTTACCCTTTCCAGATAAAAGAGAATCAGCAGAATGCTCAAATTCTGGAACAATATCATTGATATCACATGCAAGTAAAACTTTACTGAACATCATCGAACAATGGTTGCAACAGAATATTGACAGGAGGCTGCCAGAAGTTCAGGACAGATTCAGGACAGGTAATAAGGGATCTCAATTTTGATGTCAGATGGATCTTGGCTGAAAGCAGAGAACACCAGAAAGATGTTTACTTTGGTGTTTTATTGACTATGCTAAGTAATTTAACTCTGTGGACCTTTAACAATGATGGATAACATTGGGGAAGCTGAGAACCCCAACTGCATTGTGCTCATATGGAACCTATGCATGAATTAAATGGCAGTTGTGTGAACAGAACAAGTGAATACTGCATGGTTTAAGATCTCAAGAGGTGTGCATCGGTGTTACATCCTCTAACCATACTTGATCTCTATGCTAAGCAAATAATCAGAGCAGCTGTATTTGTTTGAAGAATAATGTGACATCAATATTGGAGGAAGGCTTTTTTAACAACCTGCCAGATGCAGGTGACAAAATCTTGCTTGCTGAAAGTGAGGGGGACTTGAAGCTCTTGAAGATCAAAGATTGCAGGCTTGAGGATTGATTACATAAGTAACATCATGATAAACAGAGAAAAAAATGAAGTTGTGAAGGATTAGATAGATTTGCAATCAATGCTACAGCAGCAGCAGTCAGGAGATCAAAAGACATAATCCATTGAGTAAATCTGCTTCACCTCTTTAAAGTGTTGAAAAGGAAGAATTTTATTTTGAGGATTAAGGTGTGCTTGACCCAAGCGATATTTCAATCACCTTCTATGATGGATTGTCACAGGGGCTGCATCAATGGGCTCATAAATAAGAACAATTGGGAGGATGGCCCAGCACCAGGCTGGGTTTTTTTCTGATGTACATCAAGTTGCTCTGAGTCAGAATCATCTCAATGGTGCTTGTAACATCTTTATTGATGCAAACCTTTGATTGTAGTTGTATACACTTTCATTTATACAACACATAATTTTATGGGCTTACTAGATCCCTGGTACTATTGCAAAGATTTAGCGGAAAAGGGTAGAAAAATCATTATTTCTTTCCTTTGTGGAGTTTTCATCTTAATGGAGGAGATAGATATCAACTACGTAAAGTATTGATTATATTATGTAAAAATAGTAGCAATGAAAATAGCATTATCTCTTTATGGTGACTACTTTGTGATATACACAGCTTAGTAGTTAGACTCTTATTTTGGTTGATATATTAGCTATATGTTTTTCCATTATAGACTTTTTGAAAATGGCATAGTAGCTAAAATTAAGCTGTAATTTTTTTGTTTAAATTCTATTTTTTGTTTCAAAAAGGAGGGAATTGATATTTTAAAATTAATTGTTGGTACACATTACCAAAATTTATGAAGTAACTTTTAGTTGTAAAGGATCCCTGGTGATGCTGTGGGTTATGCATTAGGCTGCTAACTATAAAGTCAGCAGTTCAAACCCACCAGTTGCTCAGTGGGAGAATGAAGAGACATTTGTCTTCCATAAGTATTTACAGTGTCAGAAACCCTACACTGTCCTGTGGGGTCACTATGAGTCAGAATCAACTCTATGGCATTAGAGTGGTGGTTTGTATATATATATATACCTATTTGTTTTCATATATATCTCCTATGTATACCCTGAATAAAACATTTCAGAGTTACTTCATATAGCTATTTATTTAATAATCTTGGTACTTCTTTCTGCCCGATTGTAGCCTGTCCAATGTTGTTACTCTTATGGATAAGTCTCAAATTCAGTCACAGACCTTGGGGGGAAATTGCCAGTGTTCTGGCACTTACTTGTCCTTATGTTATTACTCTTAAAGACATGAATAGTCATGAAAATGTGTTGCAGCAAATTTAAACATGAATACAGTATTTGATGCCAACTTTGAGTTTAAATTTGTTGAGAGCTACATGAAAGACAAATGCTATTCTCAGAGTAGTTCAGAGCATTGGTATTGACATAAGAATCATGTGAAAAATCGGCATTCAGCATCATGGGGCAGAACTCTATAAGCCTTGGGAGAAAAGTCCCATTTTCCCTGATTAAATGTTTTGGGGTTTAATTACACTCCCCCGCACACGTACACGCACACATGCACGTGCACACACACACACACACACACACACACACACACACACACGATCTCATCCCTTTTTACTAAAGAAAGTTTCTGTCACTGTTTAAGAGAGTAGTTAAAGAGCTAACACTTTGGGACAAACAGAATCCTTGTTCTGCCATTTAATAACTATATAACTTTACGAAGGTTTCCTTAATAACTCCAAAATATATCTGGTATCTTTTCACTTCTCTTCACCTCATTACCTGTGTTCTGTTCCAAATGACCGGTTTTCTGTATAAGCAGGTGGAATGACCTTATTACATTGAAATCTGAGTTTGAACCCTAAACACCATCCTCATCCCATCTGTTTAAAACCCTCTATTGACTTTCTCTAACATTATATTTAAGGCCAGACTCCTTTTTCTTTAATCATTTAATTGGGGGCTCTTACAGCTCTTATCACAATCCATCCATCCATCCATTGTGTCAAGCACATTTGTACATATGTTGCCATCATAGATGTAGGTCTTGGCCTATGCTTTGTGATTTGATCTAGGCTTACCATGCTGATTTCACTTTTTTTTTTTTTTAACATTTTATTAGGGGCTCATACAACTGTTATCCCAATCCATACACACGTCAATTGTGTAAAGCGC
>NW_022109491.1:41317808-41375680 GCF_000313985.2 Echinops telfairi
CACTTGTCTTATTCACTGAGCACAAACCCGTCTTCCAATCCTTAAGTGAACTAACTTTCTTTCCTATCTGGAACTTTAGCACATTCTCTTGCCCATGTTCAGAACTTCCTTCAACCCACTCTTCACATGTTAAAGACCATTTTCCCCTCAGGTTTTAGGTATTCCCTGACTACACAGTCTAAATGGTCCACCCATCAAACTTGCTGATAGCAGTGTTTTTCTCTGTTGCGGTACAGTGTATTACTTTGTAACCATTTGTTTTCTGTGTACTCTCTGAATCCCTGCCCTCTGCCAACTCTAAGCCCCATGCCTTTTTTGGCTCACTGCTGTATTCCCAGTCCCAACCACACTTCTTGATTAGGTATCCACTGAATAATGAATATTCAATAAATAAATTTCCTGGGTTACCCATGACCTTATTTTCCCGATTTGAAAAATAAGGATAATAATTTTCATCTATAAAGTTATCATGGAAATTAAATGAGATTTTATTTATATATATATAAAATAAGTGTTTATATATATAAACACTTGTGTGTGTATCTATATATATATATAAACACTTAGCATTGTCCTTGGTAAAGAAAGCTCTCAACAAAAGGTAGATCAGAAACAGCAGCAGCAGAGTCACCAGATATTATTACGCTCACTGTATGTCATAGACTTGGTTAATGTGTATGGAATATATTTTAAAGAGGGACCATTTTGCTATAAATCCTTTGTACCTATTCTTTAGTGGGCTCATGCATTAATCTTGGTAGCCCTATGTGAGGCATTCTACTGTGTAGTTCTAGTAGTGATTCCATGCTTTTAAATGGAGTATTGTTATGAAATAGCCTGAGCTTTGTAATGTCACAATTACCAGAGCCCCAACGTACATTCAGGAGGATAATTACTTTGGCTAGTAATTGCTTAGGCTGCCCCCACTCCATTCTCTCCAGCTGGCACTAATACAGAAGCACTGCTTTTATGTGTACACACAATGTCTGTATGGTCCTATTATCCCCAAGTCCCTTACCCTGTGGCTGCAGGCTTCCTTTTGAAACCTCTTTTTAAAGAAATAAATAAACTTTCAAGGAAGCCCTAAAGTTCACTTATAAATTTATTTCACCCATATACTATACAATAATGAGATGGCAGGAGGGAGCAGAAGGAGTGAAAAATGAGACCTGCTATCTGTACACTCAGACTTCTATGGTACTTGTGGGGAGGCTGTGAGAAGTTTCTATGTGTGGAAAGACATCTTCAGTGCATATTTTGAACTGAAGATCGATTTAATTTTGTTTCGATGCTCAAAGGATAGACAAAAAAGTGACATTAATCTTTCTAGTTCTTTTTCTTTCATCTGTCCAGAATGTGTATAGTTTTTAGATTCGGGGTTTTTTAAAGTCTCTCAGGGTCACAATGCTTTGTAGACTGCAGTCTTGTCATGGAGCCCAGGGTGCATTGCCTTTCCCTGCTTCCCTTTTCGGCTTCACCTCCCTTTCTAGTAGTGAGTGCAGTTTCTCTTATTTATTTATTTACAATTGGTTTATTAGGGGCTCATACAGCTCTTATCACAATCCATAATACATCAATTGTGTAAAGCACATTTGTACATTCATTGCCCTCATCATTCTCAGAACATTTGCTCTCCACCTAAGCCCCTGGCATCAGCTCCTCATTTTTTTCCCCTTCCTCCCCCCTCCCCACTCCCTCGTGA
The DNA here is from genome assembly GCF_000313985.2 of Echinops telfairi. NCBI lineage: Eukaryota > Metazoa > Chordata > Mammalia > Afrosoricida > Tenrecidae > Echinops > Echinops telfairi. Next base: position 41,319,511 of record NW_022109491.1, read on the forward strand.
ACCCTTGACAATTTATAAATTATTATTTTGTCATATCTTGCCCTGTCTGTTGTCTCCCTTCACCCACTTTTCTGTTGTCTGTCCCCCAGGGAGGAGGTCACATGTAGATCCTTGTCATCGGTTCCCCCTTTCCAACTCACCCTCCCTCCACCCTCCCACCCAGTGTCGCCACTCTCAGCACTGGTCCTGAAGGGATCATCTGCCCTAGATTCCCTGTGTTTCCAGTTCCTCTTTGATACAGCCTTTCATTCCTTGCGTTTGTAATTCTGCCAGAAATGATTGGTTAGGCAGCGGGGGTGCATGTTATTGGTTTGTTTTCCTAAGTTTGATTGTTTTTGCATGTTTGTTTATTTGTGCGTGTTGTTTTATTTCTGTTTGTGTGTGTGTGTGTGTGTGTGTGTGTGTGTGTGTGAGAGAGAGAGAGAGAGAGACAAAGAAAAGTAGTGTATAAAATTACCCAGTAAGATTGTATGACTAATGATCCACTGAGGAAATGGGTCTGTTTGTGGTCTTTCTGGGAGGGACACTTGAAAAGGAGTTTGCCTATATAGAGGGACTATTAACCACAAGGTCAGCAGTTCAAAACCACCAGCCAGTCTGCTAGAGAAAACAAAACTTTCCAGACCCATAAAGAATTACAGTCTCAGACACCTATAAGTGCAGTTCTACTCTGTCCTATATGGTTGCTATAAGTTGGATTCAACTTGATGGCAATGTGTTTGGTTTGGTTTTTGTTTACATAATGAGCACCGGTGGCCCAATTGGGCTGCTAATGACAAAGTTGGTGGGAGGGAGAGAGGGAGGGAGGAAGATGAGGCTTCCTACTCCTATAAAGATTTATAGCCTCAGACACCCACAAGGGCAATTTTACTCCAGATTTACTCCAGATAAACACATAACTGAGATTATGGTCTTTGAGTTCTGTGTAAATATTGCAGCAAATTCTCGAACCCAGTTGAGTGCTGAGTGGGGGTGAATGATTCAGAAAAGGTGGAGAAGTTGGAGGATGGAGGATGTCTGACCTCTACATCATAGATCACTTTGTGCTGACTGATTCTTATTCTTTATGAATGTAGACTTTACTCTGTTTCATTTTCCAAGAGCAGGAACTTCCTTCTAGGCCATGTCCTAACTGGGACCATAGTAATCCTTTCTGTTGGGTTACAATCCCTTATTGTGATTGGCATTTTCCCCACTACCTTTACCTTATTGATATTTATTCCCTAAAAATGACATCTTCCCTTTCTTCTATCACCAGTAATGATAAAACTAGGGTAGGGAAAAGGTGAGGAATATCAGTAGTGTCTCAAAGCTATTTTCTCCAGACTTAGAAGATCATTTTCTTTCTATATTTTTGTCACCATTACTTAAAACCTTTCTAAGTTCATGTTTTACATCCACTCCATCCAATTCCATCATCTTCTCTCTCCTCTTTATCATTTGGATATTTACCTTTTATACTTAGGGACCCATCTTACCTTTCTTTCCTCTCAATCTTTTCCATTCATCTCAATGACTTGGTCTGCCTTGATGTTGACCCCTCTAAATGGTAGTCTCTCAGTCACTTTAAAATTATAGCCATGACTTTGACCTCATCTCTTGTGCATTTAAAATTTCCCCTTTCCTTTTAAATATATTGCCTTCTCTCGATGCAAATTCATTTCTGTACAGCCCAACTTATTCCTGAGATCAATAAATATCCTTTTTTGATATTCAGTCCTTTTTACCTTCCTTTTCTTCCTCATGACCAAGCAAGCTCTATTTTCTCAAAGAAGTACTCTGGCTTAAATGCACTCTGGCACAAATGGTTAAACACTCAGGTGATACTTGCATCCCCATCTTCCTAAAAGACACTTCCAAAGGGTTAATAAACACAAATTTTGAGTCTAAGGAGACATTAAAATTTATCTTGCAAGTAAATCACTTTGCAAGGTGGAAGACCCATTAATAATTAGCAGCTGCAAACCTGTACTGTACATTTAGCGATCTATTGTGTACAATATGTACAAAAATCTGAAACCTAGTGGTCTCCCTGACACTTTCATGAAAATCTATATCCTTGTTAACTCGCCCTTTCCTCAGTTTTTAATTCCTAGAAACCCTACCACAGCCTTGTCTCTGGAGTTGGACTTCCTCCTCTTCCTGAACTCTCCACTCCATTCCACAAACCCTAGTTTGCTCTTGCATGGAAAATTGCATGACCATTTAAATCCATGGTTCTCAACCTTCCTAATGCTGCGACCCTTTAATACTGTTCCTCATGTTGTGGTAACCTCCACCATAAAATGATTTTCATTGCTACTTCATCACTGTAATTTTGCTACCTTTATGAATCAGGCAACCCCTGTGAAAGGGTCATTCAACCCCCAAAGGGTCGAGCCACTGATCAAAATGATCTCCTTGCCATCAATTTTTCCACTTCTGCCATTCAGCATTCTTATTACTATAGAGAGTTCCTCAAGTGCACTGATCAGAAACTATTGCCAAAGAATATCTTACTGACTTTTCAGCTCAGAATCCATGATACTACAAAACACAAGATAGAAAGCATTTTTCAGGCTTATCTCCTTCATGGACCCAGACAGACTTCAGCTGGACCAAATCACGTCTGGAGTCAGTGGGCCTCCACCCAAAGGGATATGGGGATCACCTTTGGAATTTTTTTAAAATCTGGGAGACGGTAATGTCGAAGGTGTATATTGAGCTGTGGTCATCTTGATAAGGGCCTTTTCATGTGATTCTGACTGAAGCAAGGAAGAAAAAGTTGCCCCTTTTTCCTATGTCTATGGTTTTGTTCACCACTTCCTCTTCCTGGCCTATGCTGCCTTTCTTCTGCTCACTTTTAAATCCCTTCTTATCCTTCAATATCTAGTACTAATTTTACTCCCTTCCTGAAGTTTTTCTTCATCTATTCAAACAGGTATACTTGCCTCTTCCTCCATACTGTGGTTATCAGTAAACCATTATTAGATACTGTGTTTATACCAGACAGCTTCTAGAAATCACACTTGTTAAAGGCAAGGCCTCTGCTATGTAACCCAAAGAAGCCATACAGTAAAAATCATTGGTTTAAGGTAATTTGCAGAGAACTGTGAAGTTATGTGGTAAGTGAACAACATGAGTTTTGCTTTTCATTTTTTTAAGATGCCAAATATGTTTATTAGCTTAAAATGATCTTAGTTTATATATCATGAATTAAGAATACCATAAAATTAACCAAGCTGATGCCAAATAAAATATAATTCCTGTTCAGAATTATTAGAGTATTATAGCACTTAAAATACTGTAATGATAAGAACTGTAAGAGCCCCCAATAAAATGATTTATTAAAAAAACTTTGTAACAAATTATGTTCCCCCCTACAATATTGTATAGGTTTTATAATAGCCAGTTTTTAAAAAGTATCATTTTATTGGAGACTCTTACAACTCTTGTTACAATCCATACATTGATTGCCTCAGGCATGTTTGTACATATGTTGCCTTCATTCATTTCAAGACATCTACTTTCTATTGAACCCTGGGTATCAGCTCATTTTCCCCCTCTTCCCTCCCTCCCCGCCCCATACCCTGTTGGTAGATTAAAAATTATTATTTTCGTATCTTACACCAACCACTGTCTCCCTTCCCCCATGTTTTCTGTTGTTCTTTCCCCCTGGAGATGGGTATATGGTAATATGTCGATCATTGTGATCGCTTCCCATTTTCTCCCTTCCCCTCCTCCCCTTCCTCCCTACCCTTATGGCATTGCTATTCCCACTCCTGTTCCTGGATTCCATGTGTCGTAAGCCACCATCTCTTTTCTTTACCTGTGTATATGTTCCGGTCTAGTGTGAATTGAGAAGCAATACTGGGGTCCAGATAGCAGGGGGTGAGGAAGCCTCAAGGAACCAGAGTTTTTCATTTTTTAAACTGAAAGTTCAACCAAAACCAAACAAGAACATAGTAGTTGTAAATTATAAGGTTATTTCAAATTAAGGTTTGCTAATCATACTAAGTAGGAGAAAGGAATTAAAATGATAAATCCCATTACAGTTTTCAGCAACAGATAAACTAGTATTGAAGTAAATCCAGTTGTGGATTGGTTCCTTAAACACCCCAGCTTCAGGTACTTTAGAGCATGTAGGTCTCTGGATTCTTCATGAAAACGGTCGTGTTGGCTTACAGCTCGAAAACTGGCAGCAGGTCCTTTGGCACACAGGAATACTTTCAATAAGTCGACCTTGCTGAAAGATGAAGCACAGTCTTGTTTTAATAGGGAACACGGTTATACGTGCAGTGATTTATTATAGTCACAAGTCGCTGCATCAAAAACACAATTTTTTGTGAAACATTCACTTCCCCCTTTTTTTGTGAAACATTCAGTAAGGGAGTAATTCTCTGCCCCCTCTTTTTGTAACTTCCTCGGTTATATTCTTGTTAGATCTATGTTATATGCTCAGGATTGGATTCTTCCTCCTTTCATTTTCTCTACTCCTATTTTTTTTAGAGTTTTGTTTCCTCAGTAAAAATTGTAAACATTTATAAATAGGTATATACACACACGCACACACATATGTATATGTAACTATATAACTATAACCCATTAATTATCACCTGCCCCAGTGGCTTAGTGGTTTGGCATTTATGCACTTCCAATACTCAGCAGTTTAAAACCACCAGCAGCTCACTGGGAAATGAGGCTTTCTACATCCTTAAACAATTCGTCTTGGAAACTCACAGAGGCGGTTTTATCCTCTCCTATAAGGGGCACCTTGAGTCAGCATTGATTCAATGGCAGTGCCTTTGGTTTGCTGTGGATTCTGACTTAGCAACCTCCATGACAAAGCGAAACTGTCCCACAGGGTTTACAAGGCCAGTCAGAATGAACTCAGCAGCAATGGACCTCTTTACAGAAGCAGGTAACTCTATCTTTCTTCTAAGCCCGGTGGGTTTGAACTGCCAACTTTTTATTTAGTAGCTGAGCACTTTTTACTTAGCTGAGTTAACCCGGTCTCTCACTCTCTCTCTCATCTGGAACTCTGGTGGCAGAGCGGGTTACATATTGAGCTGTTAACAGTTTGAATCTACCAGCCACTTCGTGGGAGAAAGATGAAGCTTTTTGCTCCTGCAGACTTCAAGTCTCAGAAACCGAAAGAGGCAGTTCTATTCTGTCCTGTAATTCGCTCCATGGCAGTGGTTTGTACACACACATCTATACATACATACTACACATATACTAATTCCTTGAATAATACAGGAATTAGCGGTCCCAATCTCCACACATTCAAACATCTGAGTATAATTTCTGACTAAGAGCTTAACTAATGGCCTACTGTACACCTGAAGTAAACACACATTCTGTGTATGTGCTATATATGTACCCATATACATGCTGCATTTCATGAGACAGAAAGGTATTCCACAAAGATTCCAGGGTTTCAAGCCTACTGGCATAACTGAAGCAGTGGCTTACCTCCCCCACAGTGCCCCCAGCATAATAGTCCTTAAGATGAATCCATCTACTTTGAAATGATGGGGAGGTGCAGTTGCAGGCATGAGTTTATGATACATAGCAAGCAACTCAACTTTGGATGACATCATGACTTGTCTCAGCGTCTTGGCTGTTTCTTCAGCATCACTTGTGGCGATCAAGGTTACCAGTATTGCTCTATGTAGAATGTCAAATATGCAAGAGATCACTTTTGTCCTGCCTACACAGACCATATTGCACTAAGCAGGATGTAAAACAGCAAGAGATCTTTTTTTCCCTGCCAAACACAATTTACTAAAGATGAACTGCTAACTCAGAGATTATCAGTGTAGCATGTCTTGTACAAAAATAATTACAGTGAACCCTCGCCAGTTCGCGCTTCGACTTCCGCGGCTTCACTCTATCGCGGTTTTTGCGTAACAGCGCATGCTCTGTCATTACTGCCACTGATTGGCTCATACTGTACACGATTGATGCCATAAATAATATAATAAATAATAAATGATAATTGTAATGTCCAAAATATTTTACTGTATTTTCCCTTTTTCGTTTAATAAATTGGGTAATACGAGTGTAATGGTGACTAGAGGGTGTTTTTTCATGTCCTCTATGCTCGAACTACGAAAATATTTGATTTACAAATAAGGAATCCTACTTCGCGGAATTTCATTTATCACGGTAGGGTCTAGAACCGATTAACCGCGATAAACGAGGGTTCACTGTAATTCTCTATATAAGTGGGCTTGAGCAGTTGAAACTTGTGTGGTTCAAGGGTCACGTGTGCAGACATACAGGGGCAGGCACTTCAAAGAGTTTGTGGGAAATGGAATGAAAAGATAGTGAAGATTTTCCACAAATGTGTTGAAGTCCTCTTACTTTCTCCTAGGAAAGCATTTGGATTTCCTAAAGAGCCCAAGTACAGAACAAACGTTTATCCCACTTGTTGCGTGCCCTGTGTGTTTGCTGGTAGAAAGCATATTTTAGATTTATCCCATGTAAAGATAATCAAAGACAAGTATTAGAACCTAATCTTTTGTTTGTTCATGAAAAGTAAACAAATGGAAACATAGTTAACACAATGTCTTGGTTTGTGGCATTTTATAATCTCAGTTTTCTAGGACTTAATGGAATCAGCCAATCACCCTACTTTTTCTGTGACTTCTGAGAGAATTCTATCTAAACAATGTAAAACTACTAGAAGCGAGGTCAAAACTTCCTTCAGAAACATTCACTCTATTTAACAGTATTCACATTTGTCTTTAAATTATTTGTAGGGAACACTGCTCCATAAAAGGAAGTCAAAATGAAATTGTTGGTAGACAACTGGAAGATGACAAACAGTGAAGTTTCACAGTCAGTTGTATGAATTTGTCACTGGAGTGGTAGAAGCAGCGGCATTGAACGAGCCTCTGGGAAGGCATGACTGACATTGTGGGGATTGTAGAGTCCAAGTAAATCTTCTCATTTAATCCTCACTACAACCCTGCGAGGTGGGTAGAATTAATCCCCCCATTTTCTAAAGTAACAACTCTGAGGGTCAAGCGATTTGTTTTAAGTACACACAGAGTAAGTAGTGGGTCTGAGGTTTTAGATCCTCAGAGGATAACTTATAGCACTAAAAAGCTATTTTTTAAATGTTTGTTTTTCAAAGACCACCCTATACAAAGTTGTATTAAGGGCAGTGGCACCAGTGTATGTACAGGGCAACATCAAGCTGCTTCTGAAGTTTTCTCCTAAAGAAAATAGTAAAATATGAGTACTTGAAAAAAATGGTAGGGAAATGGTTTTTTACATGGAACACTGAACTCTGAAGATATGTAACCTCAAGGTATTGCACTTTTTTATTTGTATCCAACTTTTATTTTTATGTCTAGAAAAATATATGGGGGTGCTGGAAAATTTGCTACTTTAGTGACAGTAACATAATCCTGAAAGAGCAAGCACAATTATTCTGTACTTTTTAAAAAGTTTTATTCAGCAATAAGACCATAATTTTTCATATTTAAGGAAGTATGAAAAATTTGTCAAATTTTAAAAGCTGAATACATGTAGCATTGGATCAAGGCACATACAAGACTGGCCAAAGGGCGTACAATGCACTTTGGTTTTTTTGTTGAAAAAAAACAAAATAATAATGGCAACAGAAAAGTGATGAGATTTTTAAACAAGTGATAGCTCACAATTCAGTCAGAAGCTAGAAAAAAGGTTACATTTCAAGTTCATATGTATTATCTGGAAATCTGTGGCAGTAATGGGCAGTTTTTTGGACCATTGTGAAAGTAAATTGAAGATTATGTACAGTGTCAAAATAGCTCACCTATACCAGATCTACATTTAAATTTTAGTATGTGTTTTACTTTTTAAAGTCTCAACAATTCAAAGTATGATGTTCTCTGGACTGTTGAAGAAAATTGCTTATAGTTATGCAACTGTTTTAGTATGTATAATTTTTCTATTTGACATGCTTTAGGATAAAAACGTCATACACTATCAATTATATGTTGAGAATTATTTTTTTCTCCAAAATCCAATGGTAAAAGTAAAACCAAAATGCAATTCTGGTATTTGTGACCACTACACTCTACAAGTCAAAGTTTTCATGTTTCCCAAGTAGACGTTTCTCTCCTGAGCTTGGAGGCTCACCTTCATTCCCAATTTTCTCAACACTGATTCTAGCAACAGACTTCATCTTCCTTTTATGCCAACTGATATAGTCAATTCAGAAATGATGCTTACTTTTAAAGGATTTTTAATTTGCCTAAAACAAAAATGGAGAGATGCAGCAAGTTTGATATTATTGCCCATTACTTCACATAGATTGATTTCTTGAATACCACTGGGATAATACAAATTTAATAATTTGAACAATATTCTTATAACTATTTTTGAATTTTATTTTAACTCATTCAGCTGTTTTATTATTTTGTTTTTTGTTTTTACATTTTATTAATACCAAAGTGAAAAATGGCCTGTGCTTATACTACAAGGATCTCAAGTGAACGCAGTCCTGATTGTTCAACACAGCAAGAAAATTCACTTTCACAGTCAACAAGTCTTCTTACTCAGTAGAACACAAAAGTAAATAGTCTGTAACCTCAATATTTGCAAGGAAAATACAGTACAAATTACTAAAAAATACTAAAATATATAATTGTCTTCAGGTATCTCCACTACTACAATCGCAGCAGTAACCTGAAATTTGAAACTTTTAATAAAAAGTTCTTAAATATAAATTATATGGCAAATGTACAGTACATTGCTTTTTTTTTTTCAGTCTCTTTTACCAGTGTTTTGCAGTGTTGCAGGGATCCTACCACCACCTCCCTCCCTCAGGTTTATAAAAACTAACAGTCTGCCATGAGTCCGTGAGCATCACGAGTGCGAGTGGTCCGAGTCTGGAATACCGCTGTCTCTGTAGCTTCGGTTACTGCTGCTTTCGCTGTGATTGTTTTTGTACAGATTCATTCCATTAGGAGGAAATATGGTGTGTATTACAAACTCCTCTTTTGAAATCGGTTCATTGCTTATTGGCAACATCTGAAAAGAAGTCTCCCTGATTTCCAGGATAGAGTTGTCTTTCTTAGTGCCAGCTTCCGCATAGTCGTCCTTTCTCCTCCTCCCTTTGCTGTATGCGCAGTTCCTTGAGAAAAGGGAGCCATTCCTATGAACGTACCAGCATACTAAAGCGAGTAAGGCAAGAGTCACCAGGGCCACTGCCCCACCGATGATGGCAGCCAAAGGTAAATTGGGGTTTTTGTAAGGTTCTTTCTCTTGCTCCCGATTGAGGGTAGTTGTAGGGTTATACATTCGAAGGGGTGCAGTTTCCGCCTCAATGCAAACGGGAGTTTCATCAAATAGGTAGAGGTTACTGGTTTCCATGGGAACCATGCATATTCGGTAGGGTGAATCAGGCTCCAGGGCTGTGATCAAATATTCACTACGATCCCCGGTTACAATTGTTTCTGTTATAGATCCAAAGGCTGGGCTGTGACCCAGTTTGAGCCAGCTGAGTCTTAAAGCAGTCATGGGTAGGATAAGTTTCCAAGAAATATGAATTGTCTCAGAGGTGACAGATTTCACAGTAATTGTAAGTGTTTTTCTTGCTGGACTCCCTGTGGTTCGCTGATCTTTAACCAACTTGGGATTCTTAATGTCTGGCTGTTTGGTCACTGGTGCTGGCCACTGTCCTTGAGCAGGATACCCTGTGTTGGGCATCACAGTGATGACCTGAATGGTACTTACATGCTCACTGTCTTTACAATCAAACAGTTCTGTGCTAAGGTCCTTGATAGCCATCCCTCGGACTTTTTCTGGAGCTTGGCACATGAGTCCACGCACGTTGACCTTCACAGGGAGTGACTGTAACCAGTCACGTACCCATTTCATCTTACAGCCACAGTACCAAGGATTGTTACGAAGAATTAGTTGGGTTATATTGTCCAAATCATCAAAGACACCCTGAGGTAAATTGCTTAGATTATTATTGGACATATCAAGCCGATAGAGCTGCCTCAGATAAGCAAAAGCATTTGAGGGCACCCGACTGATGTGATTATCTTGAAGATAAAGCTTTCTCAGGTTTGTACCTGGAAGGTTTATTGGCGCAGCAGTCAGGGAATTTCGCACAAGTGACAATTCTGTTAAGTTGACCAGGTTGAAGAAAACTTTGTCACCCAAGCCATGGTTGTTCAACAGGTTTCCATCTAACACCAAACGTTTAAGGCTTGTAAGGCCTTGAAGAGATGGTGATGAAATAGTGGAGATACGATTATCATCCAAGCGTAGCTCTTCTATGGTCCTGGGCAAACCCCAGGGGATTGTGCTGAGGTGGTTACGGGACAGGAAAAGCAGTCGGAGATAGTTGCTCTCTCGGAACGCCCCCTCTTCAATGCTAACAGCAGAGACAGAGTTATCATCTAAATGCAATTCTTCCAGATATGGAATTTTGGAAAGTGAATCATAAGTGATCGCCCGTATGTTATTTTCTTGCAAATGTAGCTCTTTCACGTACTTTGGGAGATTGATAGGAAATTCATCTAAACTGTTGTGGTATAGGTATATTCTTTCTACTTTCTGCAAGTTTTTCAAATCCGAGGGAATCCCAGCATTATTTATTTGGTTGTTCTGAAGGTAGAGAGTTGTAGCATCCTCTGGTATTCCAGTTGGGATGGATGTCAGAAAGCGATCGTTACAGTAAATGAAACCTGCATCGCAGCGACATACAGAAGGACAGGACTTAGCCATGACTGATAGAGGTGCCATCTGAAGGAACAGCCCAATTTTAGTCCCCATGAGGAAGATGCTCCAGGCTGTGCTGATCATGGTCAGCAGTGTTGAGCTCTTTATCCAAGGTTCTGTTACCTCTGAGTCCTAAAATGGAGCAAACCAAATAGAAAAAGACAAAAAATTATCAGACTAGGATACAGAAAATAGTATTTAAAACAGCCACAGAAAGTACAATCATCTATCTCTAATCACTAAAACATTTTAGAATTTCTATTTAATTTTGGTTATTTAGGGTATACTCTAGCTAACAATGATATCAGCTCATTACTTCAAATGTTTCTGGTATTACAGTAAGGAGTGTCATGTCCACAACCCATTTGATTTTGAACCATTTATTATAATGTTAGTTTGAGTATGCTAAAGCATTTTAATTATATCTTATATCAATGTTGTAGTCAACCACTGACTAAGCTAATTCAATTTCTAAATTGTCTTTGTACTTGCAATGAATTGGCAGTCATAGGAATATAATTTGTTATATTTAGATATAATGATTAATCGTTTGTTAAGTAAAGGGCAATGCAGATATTGAAGTATGTAATAAAACATGGTCTATTAATTATCGTTTGGAAATTGTGACACACTGCTTGAGATTCTGCATCCCAGTAAAGACAACCATTTGTATTGATTATTAATATTATGCCTTTTCTTTTATTGTTAATATTAGTTTTAAAAATGTATTTCTAGGGAGAAAATGATTTTAAAATCTTATTTTCATCTGCTTTAGGGAAGGAATTATGCAACCAATACATTCAGCAAAACTACGTGGAAAATTTAATTTGATTACCATATTTCTCCTTTCCCTGTTTTTTTAAAAAAATAAACTCACACTACATGGCATAAGGTCTTTTAGCCATGTAATTTTTATATTCCATCTTACGACAACGTTTTTATAATGCATTTATGATTCTTCATGGTATAAAGATGGGACATGATTCAGCTCTCCTCAAGACTGGAGAATTAAAGGTTTATACTGAACTATTGTATAAATAATCTTTTGGGCACTTTTAAGTATTACTCCACCTTTATGATTTCAGGCATGGAAATAAAATACTTAAATATATTTCCTACCTTATTGAATGATGTAGTAAATTTGCGTGGGTGAAAATCCAATGCACATGTATTATTTTCCTGGTGAGGGGCTGGGGCTTATACACGCTTGGAAATGCTCTTCACTGCTTTTCAAGTAGTCTTATGCTGCACACGCCTCCAGCTCAGGCTCACTGTTGTCAATGGGCATCCAACTGTAGTTCAGCATGGTGGGCCAGCTCATTAAAGTGGGGGCCAGAAACAATTCCGCCTCCTTTTCCTATGTAGGGCACACAGCCTCCTATGGTTTGTTTTATTTTCTTCTTTCTGATAAAAGTTTCTAGGTGCAGGTTCTTTTTGTGTAGCTTAATTTCCTTAGTGGAAATTGCCCTCTTTGAAATTCTTATTGGCTCATCTGTGCAGTATGGTCAGAGATAGTAACTTCAGCTCCACATGAAGAAAACCAGTCATGATGCTAAGGCTTGGACAGTAGTATGTTTTTCAGGCAACCCTCCCCACATTTATTCCCATCCAGGATTATCCAAGTGAAAACTTTGTAAAGTAGCTACATTCCGAGGTATGATTACCTGCTATGAAATAGCTATTTCCAGCTTTTGCTTCTGGCTGCTTTGTCAGAACCTCTAGTGCAGTCGTCACGTTATGCAAGAACAGTATTCCTTTTTAAGAGGTTAAAGAAAACTTAATGCAGGTATTCTTCATGAACAAACAAACAAACAAAAACACTAGATTTCCTCGATGTTTCTTCTCTTCCTTAATATAGACAGGGTTTGAAAATCTGTGAAAGTAAAAAAGTTTTAATGAACTATTCATAAAAAACTTTAATACAGTATAGAACTTTCCTATAGTGATTTAATTTCAATTCTTTCTTTAAGCAATATATTTTTCTTGACCTATTTATTTTTATGTTTTCCATTTTACTATATAAATGCAATATGATCCAAAGTTGGAATCATACCAAACAATAAATTTACATTCTGTATTCACTGCCAGGGTCATTCTGAATTAAAAAAGAAGTAAAGCTTCGTTCAAGAGATAGTAAGACCCTTTTGCTGATTTCAAATTCAGCTACCTTTGAATGTTTACTTTAAACCTTATAAAATGACCAAATGGTTCAAAAACAACTTAAACCAACCGAGAACAACAAAATAAGTATAATTCAAATAGAGCAGCAAATGCATGAAAGGGGTTTTCCCTGGAACACCACAGTAATTTTTAAAACGTTTATGAACAAGGCTTTACCAAATCATGTACTCTACAATTGAAAAACCTGAAAATAATTTAGAAGCTTTTGATGTGCGCTGCTCTCGTTCTACCAGCCTGCCTTGATTTTCCCAATTGCAGAGGTTGGGCACCATGACCATCCTTCTTCAGGGGGCTTCTGAGGACTAGCGGCCAAAACGGTGCCATAGACCTTCAAGTCCTTCTTCATTTTTCAGAATACGCCCTTAAATTTTTTCTTAGCAAATTGAATTTAAACAACCTAGATTTGGAACAAAAAGGAGGCTATTTCCCTCCACCTCCTTGTAATGACCATGAGGAGAGCCTATCAAAACCTCAGAGGGCATGTCTTTCTAGGTTCAAATAGGAACACTCCCGTTTACTTTTTATTTCTGAAAGATGTGACTTGACTAAGGAAATGAGTTGATTTTATTGATGACTTCTTTAACCATTATTTCATACACATAAAGACTGCTTGGAGGGGCTGGAAGAGGAGGCTCGGGTCAGCTTCTGTTTTGCAACATCACCCACTCAAGTGCTTTCTATATACAGGGAATGTTTAAGTTTCAGGAACTATTTGATCCTAAAAGTAAGTACTAAAGTAGCTGCAATTTGCTTCTCCCCAGTAATTACCTAGCATCCAACAAGGATAGCATCTGTTCCTGAGTTCCAATATTCTGCTGAAAGTGTATGTTAAATGAGGTCAAACTTTGTTATTTGGATTCTCTTTGAAAATTTAGTTTAGTCTAGATTACCACTAGATACCAATGCAACCTTACACTTAGGTTACCTGCATTGGCAGAATGAAACAAACAAACCAAAAATACCCAGTACATTTAATTGATTATTTTGACATCTTAAAACAAAAATAGCAATTAGCAGATGGATCAAGCAGTCTCTGGTGAATAAGCAAAGTACCCACAGAGGAAGGCTTAAATAATATACCATTTAATGTGAGGTGTTACTGTCTTGTCTGTAGAGCTTCGTTACTGTTCAATTTCAATAGTATATTTTTTGGTAAATTTTGCTTTCTCAGTCTGTGAAACGGAACAACGATGCTGTTGAAATTATAATTACAAAGTTATTTCCATTATGAAATTAACAACTGAGAACCTGTTTAACATGTTACCAATAGCAAAGCACATGTCATGTTCCAGCAATTCCATGCTGACATGGGATTTAAAATTGTTGATTATGCCCCAGTCAGCTCAGACTAAACGTGGGCAAGGTGATGATCCTAAAAACCAGAGATAAATAACTGCCACCTAGCTTCCATTTGAACTATAAATATGTCACCAAATTTGGCTCTATGAATATGTATTGTTGTTCACATTTCTAACCCAGAGAAACGGGAAAAAATGTCTAAATTGGTATGAAAAAGAAGATAGATTAATTTGTTTTAGTTTTCCTGCTTTGTATTTATGAAGTTTCCTCCTCTGCTGTTGAGCAGCACACATTTACCATTAATAGTGGTGATAATGTGAGATCACTAGGAAGCCTTAACACCTTAAATTCTTGGAAAACGGCAATTTCTATGTGTCAAAGTAAGGTAAAAATATAACAGGTAAGGTAAAACCAAAGCAGGTTTCTTTGGCAAGAAGGACATTGTTTCAGGAATGAGGATTTTGCTTTATGGATTCCCTCCCTCCCATGCCCTTTTCCCCTTTATTAAGCTCAAAACAGTTCAATATTTGCTTCAGTGTGCTTGATAGTCTTCCCTTTTAAAGTTGGAACCACAGTGCAAAACATTTTCTTTGCTTTGTTGCTTGTGGCATATTAAGACCATGGTGATCTGTCCATGGAAAATAGCAATCCTTTCCCTATTCTGAGACTTCTCCCTCTCTGAGCAGGTTCCCTATTTTCACGAGGACACGGACATTGTAGTTGAGTGTGAATGATGAAAAGAAAAACGCCTCCCCCTGGCATGGACACTGTGGCCAGGTTTCCATAACGTGAAAATTAGAGCCTTTATGTCTGCATGGGCTTGAGAGAAGCCATGACTTCTGAACAAAAAAAGACTCATATCTTCTTTTTAAAAATTATAAATGGAACCCTGGTTATTTAATGGAATGCATTAACATTTTTCTATTAGAAATTTTACTTAAGTATATACTTTAAATGATGGCAAAAGGAAGAAAAACATAATCACCTTACAGTTAAATCAAAATTTTAATAGGGTCCCTTCTATTAATTTTCTTTTATAGAAATATTTTTACATTTATAATGCAATCATCAAGTCTCTAATTTATTTCCATAGTTTACCTGAGAAAAATATTAAAGATAAGGGTGCTCTCATTGGAGCTGTTTGAGGAAAACTGAAGTAATTTCAGAAGTTATGCCTAAGTGGAAAACGTATACTTCAATAAAATCAAGAATTTGAAGCAATCTACATATTTTTATGATCCCTCATGTTTTACTACAAAAATTTTGAGGTGGGAATGTTTATAGTGATATGATTTTTCTCATGTTTTAGTAGTATCTTTTAGCTGAGATAGTTAATAAATGTTAATGTTTGCCAAATTTCCAAATCCTTTATTTATCACTCATGATTTAAACAGATTTTTATTTGGATTGTTTAAGAATCACTAATTTTTTAATCTTAAAATGAATATACGATTTTGAGTTTTTTGTTGTTGTTGTTTATTTTCAATGACTTTCCTCACACAATCATTTCTTAGTGCTGGAAATTGTTTAAAATGTTAAAACTAGAAGTAGTATGACATGCAGAACTTTCAGTCTAAGTCAATTACATGATTATTTTAAGTAAAATCTTGAGGTTGAGAAAACAGAAGCCTAATGCAATTTACCCAAGTTTTCAAATATTTCTAGGTAAATTGGATGTTACGCGACCATGATCTAGGAAAGTTATTTTTTTATGAAGTCCTAAATTTCATCCAGAAAACTCAACAACACGATCAACCTGTGAATGCTAAATCTCTGCAAGAACAAGTGATTCCCAAATAAACTACATAGATGATGAAACGGGAAAACTGGGGTCCATCAGGCTAGTTGACAGTGACAGCAAAATGCTTTCTAAGCAGCCTGTCTGGTAGTTAAATTTTCCACGATCATCAGATTTCAGGAAAGTTCCAATTCTTTTGTTTAATGCCAGGCAAGCAGAAGGACCTCTAACTCTCCTCTTGAGAGTCATGAAGTCTGAAGGGTTTGCTGAGAGGCAGAGAAGCAAGTGTGCCTTTTCATATTTGTTTTTCCAGGCTAGATTCTAGCCTAAGGAAGGTTGTGTTTCATTTATGGAAAATAGAGAATAAAGGCTTTTCTTTTCTTTACTTATGTTAGTTTTTTTTGGCCCCAATAAGTTCGTGATAAATGAACATAATTTGGCTGCATTTATTTTGGCTTATAAAGTGAAATCGAGCATCCTTTGAACAAAAAGGCAGACTGGTGTGGTATCTTTCATCTTTGACCATAATGAATGTCATTTTCTTTCATGTCGTTAAAGTCAAACTTTAAAAAAAGGAACAAGATATTAATTTAAGGGATGGCAAAGTTGAGAAGTAGAGTTGGAGGAGGGATGCTTTAAATTTGTGCTGACATTTGAGCAATTTGCAGTTAAAGCCATGCTTATGTCTGGTAAATCACATTTTCCCTTTGTAAAATTGACTCCTTTAAAATTTTTTATATTATTGAGTCCAATTTTGTTGAGGTGATTTAAATTTTTCCTACTTATTTTTCCATCTATTTCAAGTCTACTGTTTTGCCCAGCAATGTGCTAATTGCATAAAACATTGGTGATTTTTTTCATGTCATAGTGGGTTGTTATTGATTTAAACCAGATGAAGAACAAAATCAACAACACATAACTGATCAATTGAGAGTCTAATATTGCATTTTTAAAATGATGTTTAGCTAAATGTAGTCCAGATTTTCTTTTCAAAGTTACCAAGGTAACTTGTGCACAGGTAAGTGAAGGAATAAAGAACAAAAGCTGTCATTGTCTCATCAAGTGAGAGCAATTTCTTTCTCTTCTTTAAGGATTTTTTTTTTTTAAATACACTCCTGACACTTGAGTTTGAGGCTAGGAAAGAGATCATGCATATGCAAAACAAATGAAGCTTAGCTCTTGCTTAAAATAGATTCCATTCCTTTCTACTTAAAATCTGTATCTCTCAGTATTTGTCAGTAGGCAAATTAGAATTCTACAAACTGCTCCTACATGCAATATAAAAATGGCTTTCAGAACTAATGTTTCTTAGTATGACATTTAACCAGACTTTTAAAACTGAAAAAGGATTAAGAATACATACCTATTTGGGTACTCAAAGAGGATGAAAAGTTTGTTTTTCTTTTGGCAGAATTAAAAACCAATCTCTATGTTAGAAACCTGTGTGTTGAACTGTAGTAAATTTTTGAAATGGTGAAATGTATGAAAAGGAGCCAAGATATATCTCTTTTTATGCTACAAAGGGAAAATTCCGTTTGGAGGATTCATATTGTTGAGAAATTTACTGTCGAGTGTTTGCCCACTGGAGGGTGGTACTCTACCAGAATGCTGCTTTCAGGAGCAGCAAATTGGACACGGGCAGTTGCCGGCCACTTTTTCTTTGGTTTAATTACAACAAAGCCTCCCGTTGAGAAGAACAGTGAGGGCCTCTGGGGCAAAAGGTGGGAGGCTGAGGGCAGGGTGGGGAAGTGGTGGAGTAGGAGGGGGAAGAGGAAGGGAAAGAAATTTCAGCTTTTGAAAAATGCATCAAATCTTATTCCTCTCATTAACATCATTTATGAATGTCTTCGTGTGACTTTAAAACATTATTTATAATGCCTTTTAAAATAAACTGGTTTGAATATTATTTTCAGATTTTTATTATAATGCTTGTCAGCCCTGGGTCTTGTAATTATTCACATTCTTTGTTATGTGGCCCACCCAGCTAAGAAGGTGGAGGGAAAGTTAGGATCAACTGGAATGGAAACTCTAAGCCTTTTACTTGACCAGATTTAAATATTGCATTTTTGATGTTCAGATAGAAACACTGGCATATAAGAACAAGAACCAAGAAAGAAAGAAAGAAAGAAAAAAAGAAAGGACATTTGTGTACTAAGACAAGTTCTCTGCTGTTGACCTTTGTAGAGTTTCACATTGTTTAAAATTAACCATAAAAAGGAGGGAGCTTTAGGGTATGTGGCCAAGAAATGCACCAGCAAATCTCTCCACAGTGCACTTGCATGTTAAAAGCTGATAATTGTATTTTTCTTCTGGAGAGATGAAGTGTTCATTAGAGTTTTGTGTCCCTAGGCAGGAGATGCTGAGCATAATTGGAGTTTCTATTTGATTGGGCAAGATAGTCAAGAGAAGAAGCTGGGGTAAAGATAATTAATAGCTTGCTAACAAAGTCTGACAGCCACAAGATTTCAACCAAATGTATTTCACACCGCTTCATTTAGCTCTGAAAAGTTTTGATAGAATTGTAGGCTCCTTAATTAACATTTGAAGAAAGCAAAAGAAACATACCTTCTATTTTGCTGCCACATTCAGTTATGGCAAATATTCTTGTGTTGTTTTTTCTCTTTGTAAAACTTTATTTGCTGCCCAATTATGTAGTTTACAAATGTTAATGTTTATGAAGGATTTAATTGGGGGCATTTTGAGCCTAACCATAATTGATTTTTTAAAAGGAGTGGGTAAGAGAAATGAAAGCCTCAATTAATAACTGGTAGGTAATAATCCAGGAACACAATATTATTGGGTTTCTGGTGTTTATTTATTCACTCATATCTTTGCTGATTCTTGAACGTAAATGTGTTTTGGCAATACACTATATTTTAAAAGCCTGTAATTTTCCTAGTTAAATAGGCTATTAAATACATGTATGTGTGTTTGTGTATATGTACCTATATATATGCATGCATGTTTACATGCACACTTGCAAACTAGTTGGCATATCTATATTTTAAACTCCTATTATTAGTAGTATTCATAGACATATTAATATCATTGTGATACTTATAAAGGAATAATTTATTCTTTATTCATGACTGAGATGTGTATCAATCATCATGGTAGGCATACATGATTATCCCTGAAAACAGACAAATTCATTCTTTATGTTTCCTCTGCCCAGGGTGGTCTGATCCTGTTAGGGACAAATGAAAGCCACTGCTGTAGCTGAATCACTTTTCCAGTGGTTTTATTCACGTTTTACTTCGACTAATGATATATATGTGTGTGCATTTTCAAACAGATGCATTAAGAACATTTAAAAAACTATTTGTTTAAACCATTAAGAAAACGTGAGTCCATAATTGACAACCCTTTGAAAAGGGTCTTGTCTTGTTTTTAATTCTAATAAAATAACTTAAAAACCAATCCCACAGATCTTGAGAAGCCACAGGCCTGTTGCACTCTCTGCCAACCATTTTGTCTCAGATTTCATTCACTGGGAAAACATTTTTGAGAAGATACATTTACATACTTTTTGAAAGCTCTTTTCTTTATTCCGATTAAATTCTTTTCCTAATATAAATTGTAAGTGGATGCTTTGCATATCTCCCTTGATGAGGGCTCTTTACTCTTTAATCTCCTCCCCTACCCCAACCCCCAAATTGCTGCATTACATCGGGTATAGCTTCCAGGCTCCGCTTTGTCAGTTTTTCTGAGTAGACTTTGCCAATTATTATGCTGGTCACATACTACACTTGTCCAAGCAATGGATTTAGGCGTTCTGCTGGAGAGGGAATATGGTTTGGAAGAGCCTCCCCCTCCTCCGGGTTATACTCACTAGTCCAGATTTGAGAGCCTGAAGTATTTGAAGCAGCTCAAGCAGGACAGCAGTGCAAGTTTTAAAATCTAGGTGTAGCTGTTAATCCTTTAACATAGGTAAGCAAGTCGCCAGGAGAAGCTCCGCTGACTGTGAGCAAGATGTTTGCTTTCTATATACTGTGTACTCGTGAACTGAGGGATTATTGATTTTCTTTCACAGTTGTAAAAACAGCGATTGGTGATCATACCACACATACAGTAAACACAGCTATCTCTTTCCTATCTGTGAAAATTGTGCCTGATACTCTCATATTTAACATTTAACTTTCCACCGTGTTTATTTTATTTTATAATATGATGCTTTTTTTTCCCAAACCGTAGCTACTTAAGGCAGAGAACAGGCAAACATTTTTTTCACGAAAGATTTTAAGACATTTCTTGCATGTGGGTATATCTAAATAGATAGATAGATAAAATTTCAAAATTTTCCTTTCTCGTTTGCACGCACATATATTGCTTCTACTGGTGGCAGAGCAAACGTTTGTATTTGTATGCCTCACAGCACTAAGTCATTTCTTCCTAGAAAAGTAACCGAGCAAACTTTCTGGGACAATCAAAAGGTAAAAGACGGAAAACACTTACCTAGGAAGACGAGAAAAAGCAATCCTATAGACACTGCCGCTCTAGCTGTAATTCCACTGATTGTGAACTGGACTCAGAGCCCTCCCCCTCTCGCCAGCTCCGCATCCCGTCCACACAAAGCCAACGGCAGCTGCAGGCTGAGCTTGCCCTGCTTCGGGTGACTCCTACGCTGAGGAGTGAGAGCGAGAGAATATTCCAGTTTACTGCACTCAGCCCACCTCCAAGTCTGAAGTTAAAGCTTCACCTCGCAGTGGTTGAAGAAGTGGGTGATGTCATAGATGGGCAGGACTAAGCCAAGCTCTGGTTCAGTGAGGTAACTGGATAATCAAGCAGATGAGCTATGCCAACGCTAGAGGGGGCGAGAGAAGTCGAAATGAGGCCCCAGGCCTGCCAAGGCTTGAATGGCCTTGTCGGCAGCCTCTCGGAATCCCAACATTTTCTAAAGTTTACTACAAGGCAATGGGAGCATGCTTGCAAAAAATACAAGCGTGCTAGAAAAATATTTATAAGACTGAAATGGGGAAAAAAAAGTTCCTCTTTATTTTTAGGCTATCTGTATTGAAAAGAAGTTAAACAAAATGAGATTTTTTTTTCATCATTGGCTAGTTAGAATAATGTTATATTTTGGAACATGACTCTGACTGTGAATATTTATTTGACAAATGAGCATAAATCAGGTTCAAATAAATAACTGATTCACTTAGAGGGAGGGAAAATGTTTCATATTCTATTGTTTTTATCCATCTTCCTTAAAACCTACTGGACACCTCGTGGTCCATATTAAAGACCCCTTCCAAAAAGTTGTAATATATTAAACTGAATGTTTTCCCTTCTGATATGTTGTTATTGCTCCAAACATGAGTTCAGATATAAACATACTTAGAGGAGAATCTCTCAGGTATGGTTTTGTTTGGATTAATATTCTTATATTAATTTAGATTTAGTAATAAACTTTGGGTAATTGAGGACAAGAAGATTATAAATTGATGTTTCTCATTAACAGAATAGTAGGCTTTTATTGGCAATTATGCTTTTTATAGGTTGTGTTTTCTGCTATTTGGTCAATCATCTCTTTGGACCCTTAAATTTTCCACTAAGCAAGGGCATTTCACTTTTTGATATTGTGGGGGTGAACCCAAGACAAGAGTTTGCTTTAAATATTTACTCGTAGAACAATGAACTTCAACTACTATCATTCTTCGTTTCATTCTTAGAGGTTCACATCTTTTCCCTTTGTCCTTTATAAAAGTTTCTTTCAATGTTTATTTCTGAAAGAAGCCCCCTAATTATCTTTCTCTGGAGTATTTGATAATGGTCTTCTCATTAACTTCATTTAGTTTATCTGCCTGTATGCTTTTTTGATAAGAATTTGACCTTTGGAGTTCTCTAACAATGAGTGCTATCAAAGTAGAAGGTGAACATTTGATAAGAGCTGTATTGACCCCTATTGTTCTATGATTGTACTTTAGCTGGCCTCAAAGGACAGGCCCATTAAATCCAGGGGCTTTAGAATTCAAACTCTATTGAAAAGCCAAGTTCTCAAAAATGTCAGGTAGCAGGAATTAAACTGAGATGCAGCTGCTAAATTTAATGGAAAGAAGGGAGGTGGGGTTGACAGATAATCTCTCCATAAGGATGGATTGTATGCCTTTACTGCAAAACAAACACATGGATTAAATTATTTTATGAAATGATGGTAGAAGCCATTTTCAGATGGGAGTTGGTTATATTTGAGATTTTTTACTTGGCAACATTCCTGTGGGCTTATATTAATATTCAATCAGTTTTGTTTCATTTTCAAAAACCAAACTCACTGCTACCAACTTGATGTCAGCTCATAGTAACCCTGTAGGATAAGGTAGAAATGCCCCTGTGAGTTTCTGAGACTGTAACTTTTTTTGTTTTAGTTTTTTAAGAAAGCCCTTTCTTTCTCCAGAGGAGCAGCTGTTGGTTTCAAACTGCTGACCTAGAGGGTCACAGCCCAATGTGTAACCACTTCTCCACCAGGACTCCTTTGTCTCCATTTTGGCAGGCCTTAAACTGAAAAGAAAGATAAATGGGTAATTTTAGTCTTAGGTACCTAAAAGAAAGTGTATTAGCTTGGGAGTTAGACATTTTGAAGTTTCCATTCCCCAAGCTGCCATTTGTTGGACAACATCATATTACATGCACTAGGCTTTGGTTTCATCCCATGACAAATAAAGGCTTCAGGAACTTACTGAATGCCAATTATGTACTCATATTGTTTCCTCCACTTATCTGTTCCTCCTCCCTCCTTTCCTTTTCCCTTCCCTCCTCTCCTCTCCTTCATTTCCTACTTAGAGATTCTAGCGTAGAAGAAGGAAAGACACTGTGGGGGTAAAAATGTGATCTATTGAGAGGTAAACTAAGAGATATGCCCTCTCCTCCCACTCTGTCCAGACATACTCTTTTGCTGCTTCCTTTTTTTTTTTTTTTCACTTCTTGATTTTATTAACCGATTGAAATTCTGTCACTTGGAGGTGATTTTATAACAGACTGTTCCAAAAAGCCCCTGGAAAAATCTCATTATCTTTCGTTGCATTTTCCATGAACTTTTTAAAGCCCCCTTATATGTCCCTTTATCAAGCTCTGGAAAGATTGAGAATTACAGCAAATTCCTTCAGTTTTGTTTTATTTTCTGCTTTGACTAAAGAAGATTGCCCACCAAACTCACTATCAACAAGTTGATTCTGTGTCATAGTGATCCGATTATCGGATCCTGTAAATCTTTGCAGAAGCCGGTAGCCTTTTTTCTCCCAAGTAGTAGGTGGTGAGTTTGAACCATTGAACTTGTTGTTAGTATCCAATGCTTACCCAACTTTAAAAACATGCCAGTTCTGGTAGGTGGAGTCCTGGTCATGTATTGGTTAAGCAGTTGGCTGCTAACAGACATTGGCAGTTTCAACCCACCAGCTGCACCATGGGATAAAAATAGGTAATCTGCTTCTATAAAGATTAACTCCTTGGAAACCCTAAGGCATATTTCTACTCTGTCTTCGGAATCAACTGAACAGTTTGGTTTGAGGGTTGGTCCTCAAGGGAAAAGGAGGCAGGTGGTTGTCAGCCTGACGTTCTCCCAAGTTATGTTAGAAAGAAATGGTTAGAGACTCATCAAAATCTCACGGCCTACTTATCAAGTTGATTCCTACTCATAGAGTTTCATAACAGGGAAGAATCTGCTCAGAGTTAGGAACCAGGGTTGCTTAATGGTGAACGATTTGGGCTTCAGAATCAAACAGACTTGGGCTCCATTTTGCCTCTGCCACATGACTACAGAAAAATTACCCCATCTCTCTGAGTTTAGTGATTCAGCACCTGATTCATACATAGTAAGTGCGTAATGACTAATAGATGATATTATTAAGCTGAGAACATAAGTAAAGGGGATTAAGATGAGGAAGATGAGTGAACAGAGAGATGGGGCATGGCCAGTGACAGACTTTTACCACTTTCCAAAAATTTCCCTTTTAAGTAATTTTATAGCTAAAAAATGATGATGGGGAGAGAGATGAGTGGGAGATTTTGTGCCTTTCCTTTTTTCTAAGTTTTTTTTTATCTCATACATCTCACAGCCCCTTGTTCTCAATACTTAGTATGGAGTTGAGTTCTAGTAGACATTCTGGGTTAAGAGGAATGTGTTGTACTTTTGTGTTATGCTTTCTTTTGTGGACCAGCCTATAAATCTTAGACTGTACATGAGAAAATGTATTTTAATTGCAACCAACACTATGGAGGAGTTCTACTTGACCTACAGGGTTGCTATAACTCAAAATCCACTCAATAGCAGTGTTTGGTTTGTTTGGTTTGTTTTGACTTTGATATTAACTCCAACAGCATATTCCATTTTTAGACCCCTAAGACTGTCTCAACTTGTGTTTCCCTGTTTTTCATGAAAGAATTGTGTGGGTTTTTTATGAACTGTTCCATGATAGAAAACCAGGGAGATTAGATTTAAAATCACATTTCCCAGAGTTTGCTCTTTTCTTTTGTGTCCAAACAAAGCAAAAACACAAAACAAACAGAAACCCTACAAAGCTCTTTGAATATGACCAGCTTGCAGTGGAGAGTGACTATAATACATAATTGCTTCACAGAATAATTTAATCCAGGCATTCTGACCTGTAAGCTTTGGGCTGCTAACTGCAAGGTCCACAATTGGAAACCAATAGTTGCTCTGTGGGAGAATGAAGAGGCTGTGGACTACCGTAAGATTAACGGCCTCGGGAACTCGCTGGGTGGTTCTACCCTGTCCTGTAGGGTCAATATGAGTCAGAATGGGCTTGATGGTAGTGGGTTTGGGTTTTTGGAATTCAGTTTTAAAATACTGTAGTCATACAGTCATACTTTCATTCATTTTATTATACACAAATTCATTTAAGTTCTGTAAAAGATGTTAGTAAGACTAGATGATCCCAAATCCAAGTATGATGTTTTGCAATTTGTTATTAGAATGTAGTTTTAAATAATAAGTAGTAATGAATCTTTCAATATTTAGAAGGAAACCTATTTTTAAACTTTTTCTTATGATTTGAGTGAAACATTATGCAGCAAATTAGTTTTCCATTCAGTAATTCATACACATTTCATGTGTGTGACATTGGTTGCAATCTGCACAAAATAGGAGCATAGTTCCCACTTTTTCCCTGCATTTGCCATTTCGAATTATCCCCCTTTACTATCCCTTCCTGCTTTCTGTGTTTTGTGCCACATTGTTCTCCCACGTTTTGAGACCCACCTCATAGAATCCTTCTCAGGGTTGTCAGCTGTGGTAGCCCTGCACCCTGTAGTTCTCCTGGTTTCAGGGTCCTGGAGCCTAGAGTATGTACTTGGTTCATTCATCCAAAGGGATGAACTGTTTTCTTTATCTTTGCTTTCTTCACTCTTTTTTTTCCCTTTAGCTAGGGAGACTAATTGCTGTGATGGAAACTCACATGTTTTTAAGACTCCAGTCACTATGCACAAAGTAGGATGTAGAACATTGTCTTTGTGAACTCTGTTCTGCCAGTTGACTTTGGTGGCCCCTGAGACGATGGTGCTGAGTCCCTAGGCCTAGTGACTCACTCCTTTAAGGAGTTTGATTATGACTAATACGTTTTCCTAAATTTATCCCCCTGTTCTCTACTGTATTCAGGAATACAGATATAGACAAATACATATGTAGACATAGTCTCATTCAAACCTATGTATGTATATTCATGGGGTAATTCCATTCTCCTTCCCATATATTCAGTAGAAGGAATCATTTTTGATGATTTTCTTTCACTGTACTATTCATCATGGTCTTCAAAGTTTTTTAGAAAACAAGCAAACCAACAAAAATCTCAGCCTATTTGGTATATGAAATGTCTTGAACTGTTATCATTTGAGAATCTTTTGTTGAATGATATTGAAAACCCAAACCTTACTATCTAAACAATAAATAGAACTTATTATTCACATGAATGCAATATTCAAGCATATGATATACATCAGGTAAAGCTTGATCCAGTGGCTTAAATTGAATGCAGTCACAGGATTAAAAATGAATTCCATTCCTAAGCCTATCTTTAAATTGAATTTGTACATAAGTTGGAACAACTCATGTTTGTGCATATCAAACATCTAAATGTTTGTTGTAGAATAGAATATATAGTGTGCTTTCTAAGCATAGAAATAGAAACACAAGCAGACACACTGAAACAATTTTAAAATAGTAATAAAATAATAATGTGCATAATGTGTTTTATGCACATCACAAATTTTGCCCATTTGTTATTAGGAACCTCAAAACTCCAATATAATAGACTTTTCAGTGAAAATATTTTCAATATGTGAGCTGGTTTGTAACTACAGGTTAGACATTGGTTTCATGTTTGTAATTTGGGGAATGCCTGTTTTCAGCAATAATACAGTTTCTCTCTGGTTCATCTTCTGCCTTTCTCAATGGTGGTAGCCTTGTCAGCCTATATACTTTCCTCTTGGCAACTTCAGGCTTTCCCTCTGGGCAGTCCCATTTCACTCATCTCATCCCCAAACCACAGTGTTCAAGGGAAGAGGGAACTTCTCCAGAAACTCCTGCATAAGCCCAGAGATTCTCTCTTTCTCATTTGTTTAAGCATAATCAGGTACTAATTTCTGAACTACTTTCTATAAAGAGTTTGGATATGCAAGAGAGCTCAAGTCACACACTAGGAACTGTAGATAGAAATTGTGGGTATGGTTAATTCTAATCAAATACATGGCTGAGACTGGAGAGGCCGGGATGCCTTAAAGGAAAATAAAATGCTGTTATTCTGAGAAGTAGGGAATACATGCTGGGGATTAGCTCATGTTCATAGAATTTGGCATAGTAAAATCCTGGCATGTTTTATAAATTTTTGAACTTGAAACTGCTCTTTTCTTTTCGATCTTTCTCTTTCTTTTTTAAAGCCAAGTTTCTGTATAAATTACCAAAGCATGTTTAAAAGATTTTCTATTTGCTGACCTTTTCAGGTCTAGCCAGATTATTTTTTTTTCTGTCGACAGGTACCAATGCATGTCAGGGCATATCAGTACTACATCTTAACATGAGCCTATGGGATGTTAATAAAATATACAGAGGGTGCATATTCAGCTATCTGTAATTCTGTGAAGTCAAGCCAGATGTTTAATATACCAGTTATAAACCATAACAGATCTTCCTGAACAATTCCAAAAAGTATTGGAGAAATAATTAGACTTTAGCAGGTCATAGATGCCTTAGAATACTAAAATATTTTCAAAATACTGTGAATTCATCTGTTACAACATTTACCTTTTATTAGACAACACTTAAGATGTATCTAAAAACAATCATATATCTCTTTTAAGTTTATTTCCCAAACAGACTGCATTGGAGTGAGAGCTGTCATTATCGACTTGAAACAGAAATCAAAGCAAAGTTAAAGTGATTATTTCCCAGCCTACCTGCCAGCCTGCCCTTTGGTGCACCCTCCTGTTTTGTGACACTCACGTTAGAAATGAAAGAGAGGTGACTTTAAACAGAAGAACAGCAAAAGAAAACTATCAGAGAAAATGTCTCCCAGGCATCCAGTCATTCATTCATTCGTTTCACATACTCTGGTGGCTTGTATGATGCTGTGATGCTGGAAGTTATGCCACTGTTCTCTCTTGCTCTTTGTTCTGCGGAGAGAAACGATGGCCTACCAACAGCGTCATCCATGGTGGGCAGATTTCAGGGGAGTATGCAGGCTAGCACAAATTAGGAAGGAGGACCTGGCAAACGTTAAACATTGACCAGTGAAAGTGACATGAATAGCGGCGGGACATTGTCTGGTAGATTGCCAGAAGATGCACACTTCGGGTTGAAAGACTCTGAAAAAAACCGGGGAAGATTCAAAAGGAAGTGGACGTTAATAACATAGACAGAGTGAAACTTTGGGGACCTTCACTTGCTGCTGTGCAACTAAATGTGAGAGGAAACAACTGTAACCACCTATTAATAATCCAAATATAGAATGTATGAAGTCTGACCCCAGGAAAATTGGATATTGTCAAAAATGAAATGAAATACTTGAATACAAATATCTTAGGCATTCGTGAACTGAGATGGGCTAGCTGGTATTGGTTATTTTGAACCAGCCATTCCTAAAGTCTACTCTTTTAGCAAAGAACCACCACATTCACAATTAAAAAAAAAAAAAGAACATCTACCCCAAAGCACAAATATTTATTCTATAGTACAAGTCATTGTCAGTGATACTATAATATGGATATGTCTATAAGGAAGACTAGTTAATATGACCATTAGTATACATGGGTCATAACAAATTCAGGATACTATTACAAAGAATGCTAATTCCAAAGCATTTAATTGCCCCCATGTTGAACCTGTGCATCGACTAAGAAATTGTCAACAGAACAAGGGAATACTGCCTTGTTTAAAATTAGGAAAGATGTCAAGATTATATTCTTTCACAGTACTTATTTAATTTATAGGCATAAGCAGTAATCTGAGAGGCTGGACAATATAAGGAAGATGCAGGATTGAAGGAAGTCTTTAACAACCTGCTGAAATTGTAGGGGACTGGAAACACAAATTGATGAAAATCAAAGACAACAGTATTCAATATGGATTACACGTCAGTGTAAAGAAGACAAAAATCATCACAATTGGACCAATAACCAACCTCCTGATAAAGAAGAAATTATTGAATTTGTCAAGGATTTCATTTTAATTTGATTCACCATCAAGGCCAATGGAAGAAGCAAGAAATCAAACCATATATTACATTGGGAAAATCTGTTGCAAATGACCTCTTTAAAACTTTGAGGACTTTAGTGAGCCTGATCCAAGCCATGGTATTTTCAGTTGCCTCATAGAGATACTTAAGCTGGACAATGAATAAAAAATATAAAAGAATAAATGATGCCTTTTAATTATGGTGTGGGTGAAGCATGTTGGATCCACCACTGGAAATTGGAAGAATGAGCAAATCTGTTTTGGAAGAAGTACAGGCAGAATGTTCTTCAGCAGCAAGGCTAGCTAAACTTGATCTTACCTACTTTGAACATGTTATCAGGAGGGACTAGTCTCTGGAGAAGCGCATCATGCTTAGTAAAGTAGAGGATCAGTGAAAGAGAAGATGGCACTCAATGAAGATGGATTGACATGTAGCTGGAACAGTGGGCACAAGCATAGCAAGGATTGTGAGGCAGGTGCAGGAATGTTTTGTTAATTTGTACATAGGGTTGCTATGAGTCTGACCAGAGGGCATCTAATGATAGTAACCACAAAGGCTTCTAGGGAAGAAAGAGCAAATTGTGACTATTAATACATTAGTAGCCAGCTGGAAGAGATGGGGTAAGCAACTGAGTGAGTAGTGCTATGTACAGTTAAACATTGAGGAGCTAACCACAAGTTCAATGGTTCAAACCTGCCAATAGGACCACCAGACGAGATGGTCTGCTTCTCTGAAAACTTTTGGCCCAGAAAACACACAGAGCCATTTTACATTGTCGTGTAGGGTCACTATGAGTCAGAATTGGCTTGATGGCAATTCCTGCCCTCCTTCCTTCCTTTCTTCCTTCCTTCCTTCCATCCTTCCGTCCTTCCTTCCTTCCTTCCTTCTTTCCTTCCTTCCTTGTATGCAGATAATGCAATATAACACTTGAGCTGTTGTAGACAGTGCCTTTGGCTTCTCTACCTGTGAATGCCCTGACAGGAAGAGAGTAACCTTTAAAAAGGAGTTCATAAAAAGCAGAGACTTGGGATAAGTAAGGGGGAATGAGCCTGACAACAGAGCTCCATTTCTTTGTGCTTCCATATTCCCAAATATTAAAATGAAATATACAGTTGCTATGAGTCAGAATTGACTCAATGGCAGTGAGCGTGGTTTGAGTTTGTTTTGTTATTATGGGTTTAAAGTGGGATATGAGAGACTTCATTACTAAGTCTGAGAACGCACATCCCAAAACAAAACTAAAACATGTGGAAAGTTTCCTTTTATCTTCAGTGATGAGTGGGTCCAGGAACAGTTCAAAAGAAATAATACATGAATGTTAAATTAAGCTGTGTGTTTTAAAATTTTATCTTGGGGAATACAACAATTTGAGAAACGTTTCTTAATTGTCCTGGATACTCAACCCTGGAGATACTAATATCCAAAATTGGTTCTGCAATTTATTTAAAAATCAAAGGACAAGGCCTTTACTTTTGGCATTGGTTAGTATAAGACAAAGTTTTGGAGGCATGATGATCAGTTAATACAAACATCAGTTAAAATCCAGCTGCTTGTTGAGATGAGTACTCACCAGATATCAAACAAGTGGATTGCCCCGACGCTATGATTCCCTCTTAACTAGCTACTACTGTTAATCTCTACTGAAACTTTATCACTTGTGATCCATTGAATTGTTTCACATTCCCAGAGTGTTTGTGCTAATTTTATGTGCACAAATAGATTTTTTCCAGAGGAAGATTTCCTGAAATTTTTATCAAAATTTTCCCCTTTGGGATTTGGCTCTGTAGTACTTAGGCTTGACATTAGCTCTTTTAGGTTTTGCAGTTTCCCTGTATTTCCAACTCTTGAATACTTAAAAATATTTAATGTTGAAAGACACAGGTGAAAAGTCTAACCAAACACTGATATCTATTAAACCTGTTTACAAATGCCTTTGGAAATGGCTTGTCCTGCCTCAATCTAAAGGAAGCAGGTTTACTACAATTAGCCTTTCTTTTCTTCCCTGGAACTCATATACCTTGATTATTTGCAAGATTTTTCAAAGGATAAAGTATTATCAGTTGATTAGATTTGGTCTGAGTAAATGTTTGACTATGTTATGTATTCCAAAGAAAGATAGGCTACCAATTAAGTCATGTTTATCAGTAGGGCATTTCCTACTTATATAGAAATGTAGATCTCCTTAAATTTCATGAGCATGATTCATGACACATTTCTTACTTATTGCGTAGACTGTGTCTATATTTTCATATCCTTTACTTTCCTCATCCCTTAAGTTACCAACCTTAGTGAAACAACAACCACCCAAACAAATTCACTGCCACCTAGTCCAGTCTGATGCATAGCAACCCCAAAGGGACAGAGAAGAACTGTCCCTGTGGTTTCTGAGGCTATAAACATTTAGGGAAGCAAAAGGCTAATCTTTCTCCCTAGGAGCACCTAGTGGGCTCAAACTGCTAACATGTGGCTAGCAGACAAACGTATAATCTACTACACCACCATGGCACCTTTAAAAAAATTTAATTATATTTTTCCTTTAATCTGTGACATTTTCAATGGGTGAGAAGGTCCCTACATTAAAATCCATGAATACACAATAGAAAGCTCTTATTATATATTTCTCTAGAGATCACATAGCATTTTTAAAAACTTATGTTAAAAAGTTTTAAAATTCATGTTAAAAATTCATTTTCTTAATTAACTCATGTCTTGATTACCCAGTGCTGCTGTAAGAGCAATACCACACG
Source organism: Echinops telfairi (assembly GCF_000313985.2). Classification (NCBI taxonomy): domain Eukaryota; kingdom Metazoa; phylum Chordata; class Mammalia; order Afrosoricida; family Tenrecidae; genus Echinops; species Echinops telfairi. The sequence continues at coordinate 41,350,863 of NW_022109491.1, forward strand.
TTGTAGGTTTAAAAGTATAGAAAGTCATTTTCTTACGGTTCTGGAAGCTAAAAGCCCAAGGAGGACAAACTGCTTTGGACGAAGTCCAGAGTGCTCCTTAGAGGCAAGAGTGGCAAGACTTCATCTTATGTACTTTGAACATATTGTCTGGAGAGACCAGGCACTGGAGAAGGACATTGTGTTTGGTAAAGTGGAGGGGTGCTGAAAAAGAAGATGGCCCCGATGTTAGGGATTGACATATTGGCTGCACAAAGGGGCTAAGAGAGAGGAATAAATGGTGAGGATGGTGCAGGACCACTCAGTGCTGAGTTCTGTTGCACACAGGGTCACTATAGGTCTGAGCTGGCTGCATGGCACCTAACAACAAACATGTTACAAAGTAATGTCTCCGGGTACGTGTCCATCTTCTAACCAAAGTAATTTGAGGGAATTGTTGTGAATTAAACCATAACTCCTATACCTTTGGGTGGAATCCTATTTGGAAATAGGGGTTTCTTTGTTGCATTAATGAACCCATATTAGTGTGGGGATGACCCAAGATGAATTACTTCTGAGTTAGGGGAAGAGCAGATTAAACACAGATGCATGGACAAATTGCCAAGAAACCAAGGAATGCTGAGAGCTACTAACAAGAAAAGAATCAATACAGCTGAGGCATCTTTGATTAATCTTAGATTGGAGAAATGTAAAACAACTCTTTAATTCTTTCTATGGTGAAATTGTTCTTTTGGTCTGACATTTAAAATGCAGCAGTGATACAAATTCATAAGTGCTTTACCAGCGATGTCAATGGAGGGAGAAGAGGATGTGGACCATACCAGAGAGGGTGGCACCAAAATGACTAACATTGTTGTGTGATGTTTCCATAGAAATTTACTTTTTTTTTTTTAAATCTACTTATTTTTTTAAACAAAAGTATTATGTTAGTTGGTTATAACAACAAAATCAATTTTTGGAAGCCTAGCTTAGATGTATCAATAAACCTAGAATGCTAAAAATTTTGCTAATGTATATTTTGAACCTCTTAATGTGCTCCGGTCAGAGCTGCCATTCTTGTCAAATTACAATAATGCTTGGAATCATCTGATTTTGTCTGCAAGTACTGCGGTATACACTGCTGTTGGTGCTTTTTAAAATTATTATTACCTAATCATTTTATGGCCTTATAGATTTCAAGAACAAAAGGACAAATGAACCTCAATTCCATATCCCATCCTTTATCTCTAGAAAAGATAAAAACCATTTCCCGCCCCTCCCCCATAAGGTAGCATTTTCAGTCCATAATTCTTAGTCCACATTTAAAGAATCCATCCTTTAATTTTTGGATGTTGTCACTCGTCACCTTGTACACGGAACTCATAATAATGGCATTCATCATGTACTCAAACTCTTTGCACATTCTTCCAATTAGCAATCAGTGAAATTTGAGATTCTCAACATCTTCTGTGTCGATGAAGCAGGTGCGGAAACAGTAGATTCAAGGAAGATCTGATTTTTCCATGCCACGCTGGACTTGCAGCCACCATGTAGATTGAGTATAGAAGATAGGGAAGTAGAGGTGTTTCTTGGCCTGAGTCTCCTAACAGTAGAGATGTAGAAGGGCGAGTGCGACCATGAAGAGACTTAGCTGTACACCGCAGAGAGCCTCCGTTTCCCTTGGTGGTGGCGTTAGGTGGACTTGTGGCAGCCGAGGTAAAGTAGGAAGAGTTAGTTACAGGTGCCGTAATCGTGTTAGTTGAATAAATCTGTGTGGGGAGGAGCAGCGCCAGGAGCAGCAGCCCCAGGCCAAGCCTGGCCGCCATCGCTCTGCCCACGTCCGCTCCCTCGGTGCGCAGCGCGTCTCGCAAGGTTCTGGCAGCGGAAAGAACCACCGCTCAGGGTCTGGCGTGGCAAGGTGGGCTGTTGGTGCTTTTATACTCACTGATTTTGTGGAATTTCCTGGTGTTTTAGCTACAGTACTGTGGTAATTAGTAGTTGCGGATCTTTGTCAATAACTCTCTTAAGAACGAAGTAGTAATTAAAGGGGGAAAAAAGGCAGCACAGTTACTAATAATGGAATTCAATGTAGGAAGATTTTACAGAGCCATTTTGTTGTTAATATTCATATAATCTAAGAAATTTAAACAATTTACAGCTACATATATTACATAGAATTCTATCATTAAAATTTGTTAATAACTATTACTTGGGATTCTGGGTGGCAGTGAGTGAGTGAAGGTTGAGATAGTTAAAATTTATTGTGCCAACTTGACCGATAAACACATGTGGGGTTAATTGAAGGGCTGAGGGATAAATGGCTAGGTGAACCTCAGCTGCCTTAGCCAGCTCCCTGCTTCAGCTGGCAAGGCTTATTTCCTGCAAGACATCCCTGAGGAGAAGCCACATGGACCTATCCCGATGCAGTCCTGGGTGCTGGAGCAGCCGTGTGGAAACCCTTGTCAGCACTGAGATGCTTACACTGCTCACTGATTCAGCTTTCCTTCTGCAGTCGGCATCATTGTGTGTGTTTTGTGAGATGGAGGAGGACTTTGTGGATTGGTGTCGGACATACGGGTTAATGTTGGACTTGTGGGCTTGGGCAGCACTGTGTGGGGATGTTTTCTTGATGTGCACTTACCCTTTATATAAAACTCTCTCTTATACATATGAGTTTTTGTGGATTTGTTTCTCTGAATGTACCCAGACTAACACAAAGGGTCTGGCTGGGCTGGTGCTGGAGGTGGCCCATGGGGCTAGCGGTGAGGATTGTAGCATTCTGAGTTAACTGACCGAGTGACACATTAACCCTAGCAATGCCACTGGGTTTGACCGGGTTTCAAGTGTGGGTTTAAAAATTAAAATATGGTTTAAAAATTAAAATACAATCTTGACAATTTTTATTAAAAGTACAAACATATTGCCAACATTTATGTTTTACTTTAATGAAATACTTCATTTTTACTGTGTAAGTGGCTAAAAAGTATGGGGGCAGAATTTAAAAATAATAACAGAGCATCACCTTTAAAAAGTTAATAATTTTCTACTGAGAAAAAGCTGAGGAACCTTTTGGTAGTTGTTTGATTCTAATGTTTACACAAAAACAACTCAGAACTATTTGAATAGCATCTCTTTACAGCCCTCTTTGTTGTCTTCAGTGGCCCAGGGAAAAGACTTGTCACTTTGAAGTGCACATATGTAATTCTGGCCTCTGCTGCTTGCTTGGGGCAAGTCAGAAATACACTTATCAGAGCAAATCTTATTGACAGAGAGCATAACTTGTTGGCTTAGGAAGGAGGCGGAAACCCACTGCCAATATAACCTCTGGCAACCTTACATAGGGTTTATGAGGCTATTTAAAGGCTCAGACATGCTGTTCTTTCACACAACCTGATCTTTCTCCTGTGCTCCTACTGATGGGTTTGAACCACTGACATTGAGGTTAGCAGTTGGACACTTATCTGATCCTAGGGATCTGAAAAAGAGGAAAGAAAAAATAAAATGACAGGAATTTTATGTCCCAAATCTTAGAGTTGACAGTGGTTACTAAATAATTACACTTTTTGAAAGTAGAATTTGTGTCTCATGTGTTTGAGTTTTACTTTGTCTAGAATTTTAAATACAATAAAAAAAGTGTCACTTTTATTTTATTCACTGCAATTAAATAAAATTGTCACTACAATCATTATTAGTGTTTCTGTCATTGCAGCTATTATTGTTTCCCTATAAGCAGATTGTTCTAATATTTGAAATAATTAGAGGCAATTACCTGTGTCCCTTAAATTTTCGGTTTAGAGCTCTAGAGTAGCTTTCTGATAAAAAGGAGAAGTAACCAACTGATAGGAAGTAAAAGTAAATTATTATAAACATTAGGTAATTATAAAAGTATAAAGAGAAATGTGAATCATTTACATCCTGTTTTGCTAACAATTTTTATTTGAAAATATTTTTTCTGTTACATTAATGGGCTGCTCATTATTTATGATAAGTGTGACACCCACTGAACTCACTGTCATCAAGTCATTTCTAAGTCATCCAAAACCAGAAAAATAATCTCACTGCCACTGAGTCAATCCTGACTCACAGTGACTCTGTAGGGCAGTGTAGAACTACTCCTTTGGATTTCCAAATCCAAAGGACCAGAAAACTTAATCTTTCTCTCACAGCTCAGTTAATGTGTTAGAACTGCTGTCCTTGCTGTTATCAGCCCAATCATAGCTCCCTATGCAGTCAAGGCTCATAACAACTTCTATTATTAATCATTTTACTGGGGGCTCGAACAGCTCTTATCACAATCCATACATCCATCCATGTGTCAAGCACATTTGTACATTTGTTGCCATCATCATTCTCAAAACATTTGCTTTCTACCTGAACCATTGGTATCAATTCCTCATTTTTCCCACTCCCTCCCCCTTTCCCCCTCCCTCATTGACCCTTGATAATTTATAAATTATTATTATTTTGTCATATCTTACACTGTCCAACGTCTCCCTTCACCCACTTTTCTGTTCTCCATCCCCCAGGGAGGAGGTTATATGTAGATCCTTGTAATCAGTTCCCCCTTTCTACCCTACCCTCCCTCCACCCTCCTGGTATCACCACTCTCACCACTGGTCCTGAAGGGATCATCTGTCCTGGATTCCCTGTCTTTACAGTTCCTATCTGTACTAGTGTACATTCTCTGGTCTAGCTGGATTTGTAAGGTAAAATTGGGATCACGATAGCGGGGGATGGGGGTGGGAGTGTATTGCGGGGAAGCATTTAGGAACTAGAGGAAAGTTGTATGTTTCATCATTGCTACACTGCACCCTGACTGGCTTGTCTCCTCCCTGCGACCCTTCTGTAAGGGGATGTCCAGTTGCCTACACGTGGGTCTTGGGTCCCAATTCTGCACTCACCCTCATTCACAATGATTTGATTTTTTTGTTCTTTGATGCCTGATACCTGATCCCTTTGACAGCTCATGATCACACAGGCTGGTGTGCTTCTTCCATGTCGGTTTTGTTGCTTCTGAGCTAGATGGCTGCTTGTTTACCTTCAAGCTTTTAAGACCCCAGATGCTATATTTTTTGATAGCCAGGCACTATCTGCTTTCTTCACCACTTTTGCTTATGCACCCATTTGTCTTCAGCAATCGTATTGGGAAGGTGAGCACACAATGATATGATATTTTGTTCTTTAATGCCTGATACCTGATCCCTTAGGCAGCTCATGATCACACAGGCTGGTGTGCTTCTTCATGTGGGCTTTGTTGCTTCTGAGCTAGATGGCCGCTTGTTTACCTTCAAGCATTTAAGACCCTTGATTCTATATCTTTTGATATCCAGGCACCATCAGCTTTCTTCCCCACATTTCCTTATGCACCCATTTGTCTTCAGCAATCATACTAGGAAAGTGAGCATCATGGAATGCCAGTTTATTAGTACAAAATATTCTTGCATTGAGGGAGCACTTGAGTGGAGGCCCACTGTCCACCTGCTGATAGCAATTTTATATAGGGTTTTAAAGGTTGTAGCTCTTTATGGGAGCAGATAGATTCGTTTTATCTCTCAATAGTATGCAGGAAATAATTTTAGAATGTTAAGAAAATCAATCCCCTATGAGAATCAAGCTTGCCTTTTCTTTACATCTGAAATTTTAAATCATAAAAGATAGCAATCTGAAATCAATTTTGGGAAAATACATTTTTAGTTATTTAGGGCCCAGATTAAGGTGAAAAAGGTAAACACTGAAAGAAAGGTGAGTGTAGGTTGTCCACCTCCCACCCAGCTGCCAGACTTCTAATGTAACTCGTATTCTACCCATTGTTTTTTGAACCATTTTTTTCCCTTGGCTTCTTGGCTCATACTTTTTCTGTTTCTACTAAAGGAAGGGCCCCTGAGTGAATAAAGGATATTACCATCTTCCTAGCTGATATCTAATAATTACATAATAATTATTACCAGTCTAGGACTTTGTTTGGGCACCTTGAAGATGGTATTGCAGCACCTTCTGCAGGAGGTGTGTGATTTTTAAGAGAAGCAGATGGAAGACTCAGGCTCAAAATAGTTGCAGATTTTTTAATGTTCTTTATCCAACTCACTAGCATTCAGTTGTTTAGATTGATCTTATTTTCACCCAAGTCTCTGAATTAGTTGGTTAGGAGGGATGTGATGATGTTAAATCTCTTGTTTAAGCTAATCAGTAGAAACAGATGGTAGAATAGGTATTCTAAGAGGCCCTGAAGATTTGTCGCCTAATTGCCTGTGTTTTCCCTCAGTCATTTTTTCAACAACTGTTATTCAGTGCTGGGTCTAGTCTGGTCACTTTCACACATTCCCCTTTTCCTAAGGGCTTTTCACTCAGTTTTCTAATGTAAATTATAGATGGACCCAAACCTTCTAGGACAGCTGGATAAAAACTCCTGAACAACTAAAGAAAACAAACAGACAAAAAATCTGTTCATCAGAAATAATTTATCCAAATGCATGTCCAGCTATAAAACTAGATCTATAACCAGATTGATAGACGCTAATGAGGGAGCTTCTTTTTCTTGCTTCTTTTGTTTTAAAGAATGATTTGAGAATTTTTATTTACCATGCATCAGATAAGGTAGTGTTTTCTTAAATCTTAAATCTTGGATACTTCACTTTTTTAATTGTCTAAAGAGATATTAAAGAGAGGATCAGAACTACTGCGATGAAAATAATATTAATTTGATAGGAAAAGAATTCTGGTAGGTGAACTCTGGACTCATTATTGACTCTGTTGATAAGTGCAAGCATGAAGACAAAGTGTTCTTTAGGAACATTCACAAAACCAAGAACCTGACTCATGTTTGTAGGGAATTAAGGAGGTAGGTTAAAAGAAATCACTGAATTATAGAGGCAAGAGAGGAATTCATAGATATGGGAGAATCATAATGTAAATGTAGTGATAGTATTATAATCATGATGGTTGAATCAAAAGAGTGATAGACTGAAATCGTAAAATCTGAATGTGGGGTGTAGGGCAGGGAGATGAGGAAATATAGAGAAGAGTTATTAACTCAGGGCATTAGAGATATGACCTCCATCTTAGGCTCCTTTAAGCAAAAGATTTGAGGCTTTCCAAAAGCCTATAATTGTTTGTTTACAAGAGAGTCCCTGGAATTCCCCAGTATCAGTTCTGCATCTGGAAATGCAATCTCTTGACAAAGAAGGGTCCCCTCTATATGGCTAGGAAACCATCTGCTTTAGGAGAGTGAAAGCTAACACTTGCTAAGAAAGCCAGAATAGCCTAATTAAGCTGTGGACATAAAAGGAGAGTGTGTGTGTGTGTGTGTGTGTGTGTGTGTGTGTGTGTATCTTCTTCACAGCCAAATCACCAGCATAGCCATTAGGAATATGGAGCGGCTTTCAAAAGCTCTGGGTTGTATACAGATTAATATATAGTCTAATATTGCCACATCAGTCGAGGTAACAGTCACCTCAAATGTAGACTTAGAAAAGAAATTAAAATGTTGTGACATTAGGGTTACATTGTAATTTGTATCAAAAAGTACATGATAGAAGGTATTGAAAAGTTATACTAGTTCACGATGTCTGAATTACCAAATAATGTGCTACGATCCTAATATGCATTTCTTTTTGCATCCAGCCCATCTGAATCTCATTCCTTCCCTTGACTTGTCCTTTATGAAAAATAACCTTCATGAATAAACACATTAAAAAAAATTTCTTTATTCATCATTATAAAAATGCACTGATTGCTTTATTATTCTTAAGGGTGCATTTATGTGAGATGTGTCACAATTGTATTTTTGATTAGAGTATAACTACTATGGGATACTTACATATTTGTTAAAAACAACTGAATATTGTTTATGAGAAAAGAAAAATGATGTGGAAGATGAATTGTGCTATCATTTTATGTATTCTTTGTTATTAGAAATGAATTGATGATTATTGTCCATTTCTGTCAGGAGCATTGGTGGTGTCATAGGTTAAGAGTTGGACTGTTAACCACTAGATCAGCAGTTTGAAACCAGTGAGACATAGATGAGGTTTTCCACTCCTGCAAAGATTTAGTCTCTGAAACCCATAATGGTCATTCTGTTCTGCCTATCAATCAGAATAGATTCAATTGCAGTGAATCTATTTCTATGAATTTCTGTTCCAGAACTTGTAATCAATTCTGGGATCCATTAGTAGTTTACCCACAGAGTGTTTGTCAGTTTGTCATGCTATGTTGCTATAATGCTGGAAGCTATGTCACCAGTATTTTAAATATCAACAGAGTGACCCAAAATGAACAGGTTTCATGGAGCTTCCAGACACAACAGACTACAATGAAGGAACAGGTCATCCACTTCTGAGAGATTAGTGATTGAACAGTAATGGAACAGTGTCAGATATAGTGCTGTGGGATTAACCATATCTAAAAACCAGCTCTGCCCTACTTAAAAAAATAATGTTATTACTATATAACACACATATCATATAATTCAATAGTCCAATCATATTAAGAAGAGTTGTGCAGTCATTACCACAATTTATTTTACAACATCATCTTTTTGCATTCATTGTTATTAGCTTCCCATTTCCACCCAAGCTTCCTTGCTATACCCCCAAGAAATCACTAATCTATTTACTGTATCTATCCTGGTTTTCATATACAGAAAAACTTACAATAACAATGAAAAATAGAGAAAACCTCAATCAAAAAGTAAGTAGAAAATATTAAAAATGAGATCAAATTTGAAATGAGTTAAAAGGGTGATCAAATGATAAGGTGTTAAATTTTAACCTAACTGCAAGGCTATTCATATACCTGGTCTATGGTCAGAAGGAATTCATCAGAGGCATAATCCATGAAATCCTCCCTCACTTTTTTTTTTTTAACAGAAATGACTTTAAAATGAAACAAAAGAGAGATCAAATGATAATATATTTTGCCTAACTACATCTACCATAATCAAATTTACCATGAGCTCTGTTTGATAACTCAAGACTATTCACATCCTTCAATTATGGTCAGAGGCAATTCACTGGAGGCTAAATCCATGTGTGGACCCTGCAAATGGATTTTGAACTTCTGCAAACCAGGTGTTTCCAACTGAAGCTTTGATACCATTCCTTCCTTTGTATTTGGATTTTATTAATGTTAATCCTTGGATAACTCATGCTATTGTACTTCTTCCATGTGCACTCAGTTGATGCCACACTTAGATGGATGCTTGCTTAAGATCCTAACAGCTATTCTTTCTGATAGCTGAGTACCATCTAGTTTCTTCACCACAATATGCTCTAGCATCCATAGTTTCAGTGAGGGTGAGCCTCAAGTAGGGCCATGTTCAGGCTAAAATTAAATGCAAGTCGCAACTCCATTCATACAACTATGGTTTATCTATGTCTTTGGTTCACCTTAGAGCTAGCCTTGTCATTTTATGTTTGAGAACATGATCAATCATCCCTCTGGAGCATAAGGTAATTCTACTGTAGTGTTATTAATTTAGTCAATGGTGTTGAATTTAAACACTGGAGAAAAGGACATTATACAAGTATAGGCCAGCTACAAACTGCCTTACATAAATTGTTAAAAGTTTTATGTGACTGGACATTATATACAGAAACAATAGGGGTTAGTGATAGGGCAAAATTTCCAGTAATTGACAGTGGCAGAACCTTGCCTGCCAGATGAATACATTTCATAATGAACAAAGAGGACATTAAAATCATAAGTATATAGTAGTCCAGGGCCACCATTTATTGGGCACCCTCAAGACCAAAGTCCAGTGACAGCTGGTTCTATACACTTGGGACAGCAGTCATCTGCTTCTCACCCCAGAGCCTTAAATCCCAGAACTACAGGATAGTTTGAGGTAGTCCCCAGCTTATTTAGTGGGGTTTCCATATTGAGTCCTTCTGATGAGGACTCTGAAGGATGGTGTATGCCTCAAAATAAGGGAGTCTAAATCCCAATAGCCTAAAGCCGATGGCCTGGATCACCAAGGGTTGGATATAAACTAGGTAAAAAGTGTCCAATTAGAAACATAGTACCAGGCATATTCTCCCCTTGGGTTCTTTATAAGTGTTGTTAAGTATTTTTGCAATGGGAAGTTACTCCTCCTTGTTTTCCTACCACCAGAAATGTAATTGTCTTTTTTAAGACATACATGATAACCTGTTCTCATCTGGATTTGAATTTCCAGTGAGGTTTGCTTATCACTCTGGTATCAGTGTCTGTTGCTTTGGTTTAATTTCTTTGAAAAGCCATCGATCCATTTTGGGTTGATATTCATGTACGGTATGAGGTACTTGCCGTGGTAATGACTCTCTGTAAAAGTATTTTTATAATGATATTAGATGTTATTTGCAAGGTTTCAAAGTAGAGACTCAAGAGGACGTATTCAACTATTGTTATTGTTTGGTGCCCTCAAGTTGGTTCTCACGCATAGTAACCGTATGTTCAACAGAACACAATACAACCTGGTCCTGCCAAATCCTCACACTTGATCTTATGTTTGAACCTATTGTTACAGCCACTTTTCAATTTATCTGGGTGAAGGTCGTATTCTTTTTCATAACTCTTCTATGTTACCAAGCCTGATATCCTTCTCAAGGAACTGGTTCCTCTTGATAACTAACCCAGAATACAGGAGATGAAGTCTCACCGTCCTTGCATCGAAGGAACCTTCTTCTGACAGTCCACAGTACCTTCAATATTCATTACCTGTACCATAATTCAAACTCATTGATTCCTCTTAGGTCTAACATTCAATGACCAAATTTTACATGCATATGAGTTGTTGAAAATGCCACAACTTGAGTCAGTCACACCTTAGTCCTCAAAGAAACCTCCTTACTTTCACACACTTTAAAGAGATCTTATATAGTAGATTTACCCAATGCAACCTGTCATTTGATCTCTTGACTGCTCCTTCCAGGAACATTGATGGTGTGTTAAGCAAGGTGAAATTAAATGCTTGACATCTTCAATCTTTTCTCTGTTATGACAGCAATAGTACTATTGCTCTAGGTGTTAGGATTTTGGTATTTTTTACATTGAGTTATAATCCATGCTGATAAAAAGGTGCAATCCTTGATCTTACTCACTGTCAGCAAGCAAAATTGTTTCATCTGCATAGTGAAAGTTATTAATAAGCCTTCTCCCAATCCTGATACCCCATTCTATTTCATGAAATCTAGGTTTTCTGATTATTTGCTAAGTATACAGACTGAATAAGTATGGTGACAGGATGCAACCCTGACATACACTTTCCTGAGTTTAAACCATGTACTATCCCCTTGGTCTGTTCACATAACTGCCTCCTCATCCATGTATAAGTTCTGCATAACAAAATGAAGTGTTCAGGAATTCTCATTCTTGTCAAGGTTACCAATAGTTTGTTATGACCCACACAAATACCTTGGTATAGTCAATAAAACAAAAGTATACATCATTCTGATATTCTCTACTTTGAGCCAAGATCCATCAGACATCAGCAGTGATATCCACTCCTTCTTCTGAATCCAGCTTGAACCTCTGACAGCTCTCTGCCAATGTGCTGCTGCTCAAATAGAACAAATATTTTATTGTACTTGGGAAGATATAATATGGAAAACAAATGTGTTTTGGATACTATTGCTGATGTCAGATGGATGTTGGCTGAAAGCAGCGAGTACAAGAAAGGTTATTGACTAGGCCAAGGCATTCCACTGTGCGGATCATAACAAACTATGAAGAGCCTTGGGAAGAATGGGAATTCCAGAGCACTTCATCCTCTTCATGTGGAACCAGCGCATGGATCAAGAGGCAGTTGTTGAAACAGAACAAGGGGATACCGCAAGGTTTAAAACCAGGAAAGGTGTGCATTGGTAGTGCATCTTTTCACCATACAACTGGACCAGTAGGTGACATCATGCTTAATGGAAAAAAGATTGAAGTGGTCAAGGATTTAGTTAATAATCATGGAAGCACTAGTCAAATAACTCCTTGCATTGGTTAAGTCTGCTGCATAAAACCTTTTTCAAGTGTGGAAAAGCAAGATTGTTACTTTGAGGACTAAGGTGCACCTGACCCAAACCATGCCATTTTCAATCCCCTAATATGCATGTGAAAGTTGAATATTGAATAAGGAAGACCAACAAAGAATGGATGCATTTGGATCATGGTACTGATGAAGAATATAGAATACCATGGATTGCCTAAAGAGCAAACAGATTATGTCTTGGAAGAAGTACAGCCAGAATGCTCCTTAGAGGCAAGGATGATGAGACTTTATCTCACAGACTTTGGAGTGTTGTCCTGAGATACCAGTCTCAGAGAAGGACATCATGCTTGCTAAAGTAGCAGGACAGTGACAAAGAAGACATTCAACAAGACGAATTGTAGCAGTGGCTGCATTGATGGGCTCAACCAAAGCAGCAATTGTGAGGACGACATAGGCCTGTTGATCTGTTGTGCTAAGACAGGGTCACTCTGAGTTGAAACTGACTCGATGGCACCCTACAACAAAAATAACAAACACATAAGGAGGGGCTTCAAAAAGCTCATTGAAAAGTTCCATTATTTTGAATTCTATTTCCTATGAACTTTTTGAAGCCCCTTTGTATATGTACTTTTGTACTTACCTGAGCTGTCCAATTTTTTTTGCAATAAATATGTATTATTATCAATTTAAAATGTTTATTTAAAAAAAATAGAACCTATCATTTTCTGCCAGGTTGCCATACTGTGATAGCTTATGAGTTGTGTGATCCTGGAAGCTATGTCATTGGTATTTCAAAGACCAGCAGGGTCACCCAAAGGGAACAGGTTTCAGCAGAGCTTCTAGACTAAGGACAGATTACGACTTCAGAGAAATTGGTCATTGAGAGCCTCATTCACAGCAGCAGAACAATGTCACAATAGTGCCGTAAGGTGAGCCTCTCAGGTCAGAGGCCCTTCATAATGATAGAGTTTTACAAGACTAACATCTTGTTCATAACATTTGCCTGTTTTCAACAACTTAAAAGGCAGCTGTACATATGAACTTGTCCAGATCAAATACAAAGAAATAGAATTGACTAAAACTGTGAGAAGAGAAGATAGAGAAGCTCAGTATCAGCAGCTAAAACTAGGCCAGATTCAAACTGAAGCTGAAGAAAATTAAGACAAGTCTATGAGAGTCAAAGTATGGCTTTGAAGATATCCCACTTGCATTTTAAGACTATCTCAAGAACAGATTTGACCCATTGAACACAGGTGCTTGAAGAGCTGATGGGCTGTGGTACAATATCAAAAACACTGTAGATGAAGAAAGCGAAAGGTCGTTCAAAAGACAGAAAAGAAAAACAGATCAAAGTGGATGACTAAAGAGACTGAAATTTTCTCTTAATAATAGAGTAGCTAAGGTAAATGGTAGAAGTGATAAAATCAAAGTGCTGAGCAGAAAATTTCAAAGGGTAGCTCAAGAAGACAAAGTAAAATTTTATGATGAAATATGCAAAGACCTAGATTGAAAAAAACAAACAAAAAGGAAGAACATGTTCTACATATCATAAACTGGAAGAACTCAAAAAAATTCAAACCTTGATATGTAGCATTGAAAGATTCTATGGGTAAAATATTGAGTGGTGCAGAAAGCATTAAGAGAAGATAAGGAAAAAATGAACTAGCAAATGTTCAATTATTTAAAGATATAGCAATATGAATAAGAATGGTACTCAAGGAAGAAGTCTAAAGGTATTAGCAAAAAACAAGGCTCCAAAAATTGATGGAATATTAATGGAAATGTTTCAACAAGCTGATGAAGCACTTGGAAGCACACAGCTACCTGGCTATCAGATGAGAAGAGATGCACATTTCTACCATTTCAAAGAAAGGTGACCCAATAGAATGTGCAAACTATAGAACAATATAATTGACATTACATGCAAGTAAAATTTTGCTGAAGATCATCCTACAACAGTTGCAGCAGTACATTGACAGGGAGTTGCCATAGGTGCAGGCCAGATTCAGAATAGGGTGTGGGACAAGGGGTTTCATTGCTGATGTCAAATGGATCTTGATTCAAAGCAGAGAATACCAGAAGGATGTTTACTTCTGTTTTATTAACAATACCAAAGTACTGGACTGTGTGGACCATAACAAACTATGGATTGCCTTGAGAAGAATGGAAATTCCAGAACACTTCATTGTGCTCATGCTGAATTTGTGCATGGATCAAGAGGCATTTGTGTGAACAGACTGAGAGTATGCTGTATGGTTTAAAATCAGGAAGATTGTTTGTCAGGATTATATCTGTATACCATACTTATTAAATCTGTATGCTGAGCAAATAATCAGGTAACTTGGATTATATGAAAAAGAATATGACAACAGGATTGGAGAAAGGTTTATTAGCGGCCTGCAATATGCAGATGACACAACCTTGCTTGCAGAACGTGAGGAGGACTGGAGGACTTGCTTGTGAAGATCCAGGATTGCAGCTTTCAATGTGGAGTATGATTCAATGTAAAGAAGACCAAAATCCTCAAAACTGGACCCATGGGTTACAGAAAGTTAAACAAAGGAAAGATCAGTGCTATCAAGGATTTCATTTTCCTTGGATCCACAATCAATACTCATGGAAGCAGCAGTCTAGCAATCAAATAATTCATTGCATTTTGTAAGTCTGCTGTACATGACCTCTTTAAAGTGTTGAAAAACAAGGATGTTACTTTAAGGACTGAGGAGCTGAGGTTGACCAAAGCCATTACATTCTCAAACAACTCAAATGCATGTGGAAGTCAGACATTAAATAAAGATGGCCAAAGAAGAATCGATGCATTTGAATCCTGGTGTCTGCAAAGAATATTCAAAGTACCATGAACTTCCCGAAGTAGAAGCATATCTGTCTTGGAAGAAGTACAACCACAATACACTTTAGAGGCAAGGATGCTGAGACTTTGTCTTATATATTTTGGACATGTTATTAGTAGAGACCAGTCCCTGGTGAAAGACATCATAGTTTGTAAGGGAGAGGGACAGCAAAAAAAGTAAGACCCCCAACAAGATGGATTGACACAGTGGCTGTAGCAATGGACTCAAATATCAGAACAAATGTGAGCATGGCACAGGACCTAGTTTTGAGGTCCTTAGGGATGCTTTGAGGCAAAATGGACTCGACAGCACCTGACCACAGCATCTTGGTCAAAGATGAGCCATTTTATCAATCCAACCTTGACATCACTGAGGATGGAAAGAGCCTTTCAGAACAATAAAGTGCCTGTTCATTGTTGGGGAGGGGTTGGTAAATCTAGTTCTTCATCTTTCACACTAAGAAGAAAAATAACCAGATTCTTATCAGTAGACACTGGCTCGGCTATACTTCAAGGACAACTATTCTATCCAAATTTAGTGCAATGTATTCCCACCTGCCTAGTACTGTGGTTAAGGACACTGCTGTCCGGTTCTTAGGCCTGTTCTATCACTTGATAGCTGAGTTCATTATTTGTAGGTGTAATTTATGTGTGCTTGAATATCCCCAACTGTAAATTGGGAAGAAGAATATTTCCCAATTCATTGCAATTGTAACAGAAATGTTACAAATAGGTGGTTTTCATAAACAGAAATTTACTTTTTCATAGTTAAAAAAAAAAAAAACCCATTGAGTCCATTCCACCTTAAAATGGCCCTTTAGAACAAACATTTCTGGGTTAAATGTAGGAATTCCCTATGGAAAACTCTAGATGCCAAATATATCTCATAAAACCATGAATTACAGCACTCACTGCTTTTATCTGAAAGTGCTGGTTGAAAACAGCTGACGAGCTAGCTATTCCTGACGTTTACTGGTAGTGAAATTGGACAGAGAACAGGTCTGGTCATCAGCTAAGAAAGACAAATAAATCTGTGAGTACAAAGATATTGATGAGACTTAAGCAAGTGAACTTTTAAAATAGTCACTGCTCTCAAGACTTTGGGAATGACCAATGAGACCATTTTTATTTCCAAAAAACTTTGGATGTACCCGTAATAATACACAAAACCATTGCTTCAAACTAAAGTGTTTTATTCTGAAAGATGCCAGGCCTGGTTCTTTGGAACATCAACTTATCTTTACAGCTGTAATATATCTATTCTTTTTCCCCTCTAGTAAGGAAATGGTTCACTTTTTTTTTTTTTTTTTGCTGAAGAGTTTATTTTATGGGTTTGCCCGCCACAGGGTTGCTCTATGGTGGGTGTGTCCCGACAAAAATTGTTCACTTTAAAGAGCAAAGTTTGAGGAGAAAAAAGCACAATGTGGAAGTACAAGATGAATTTCAAAGAGGGACCAATATTTTACCACAATCTAATTACTTTTTTTATTAAAAGATTATTTTATTGGGGGGCTCTTACAGCTCTTATAAAAATCCATACCTCAATTGTATCAAACATATTTATGTATATGTTACCATCATTCTTTTCTAAATATTTACTTTCTATTGAGTCCTTGGTATCAGCTCCTCTTCGCTCCCTCCCCCCAGTTACTTTTAAATGGCAGCAGTTGTTTTGTATGTAGGATATAGTAAAGTACCAAGAATTAAGTCATGGATTGAATGTCACATTAGTGACCTGAAGACTGAATACAACTACTAAAGTAGATTAATTTACTCTTTGGGACAATTTACTAGACAGTAGATATTTTAGCTCCATAAAGTTTTTACTTATTGAATATTTATGATGTTATAGGTACTATTCTAAGCACTTTACTTGTATTAACTCTTCATTTCTCTTAATACTCCTATGTAAAAGTGAATACTCTTGATTACTTTTTCACAGATAAGACAAAGTTAGGAAACCTGTCTGAGGTAAAAAAAAATAGAAAGTGTTGTATTTGGGATCCATACCTTGGTTGACTGTCTACAGCTGTTGGGTGCTATCAAACGGGTTGTGACCCTATGCACAAGCCTATGCACAACAGAATGAAACACTGCCTGGTCTTTAGCCAGCCTCACAATTGTTCCCAATGGTTGAACCCATTGTTGAAGCCACTGTATCAATTCATCTTGTCAAGGGTCTTCCTCCTTTTCATTGTCCCTCTCCATTACCACACTTGATGTCCCTCTCCAAGGACTGGTCTCTCCTGGACAACATGAGTCCTTCTTTATTGCCTTGCAGTTTTTAAGCAGTCCTTAGAAATTTTGCGTTAGATAATATTAAAATATAAAGGTATTTTAAAAGTGATTGTTATAAGATTATAATCTTCATTCAATAAAAATATTAAAATGTGACGCTATTGATGTTTCTTGACATATCCTCCATCTACATCTATACATATCTGAAGGCAGTGTTTCTATATCTCTAAACCTTTCTGAAGAATTCTATACTTTTTGATTTACACCATATCTAAACAGCAGTTTCAGAATCCTTGGACTCAGATTGTGTCCCTTTCACTGTTAAGATGTCTGGAGGAGTAAGATCAGGGCTGTCTGGTGGATGGGATAAGGTTTCCCTTTCACAGGTACGATCCTTGTAATTTCAAAGAGTGGGTAGGTATGTTGTCACTCTGAAAAACAATTCCTTGACTCAACTTTCCCAGCCCTTTTCTCTTTAATACAGTTTAAAATTTTCTGAACATTTTTTCAGATAAACAAGTCTTGTGTCTTAAGAAAATCTTTCAAGATTATGCCTTTGGAATCCCCCCCAAAAAACAGAATTCCTCCCCCAAAATAGCTACTATAACCTTCTGAATGGTCAATTTTGTGAATTTCCCTCCATGTTTTGACTATAACTAGTCCAACAGATCCCCTTGGAAGATACAATTTTATTGGACTTCGGTTGTGAATGTTCCTTAAAGAGACTAAGATAAATGTATTACTGATCTACTGATCATAGAAACATGTATAAACGTGTTTTATTTGGAATAAACCTATCTGACTGGAATTCTAGTGGCAATACCTGACTTAGCTTTGTTCTTCATTCAAGAGAATACATGTGGAGGTTAGGTGGTTTAGAGAAACAAAAACAGTTCACTCATCTTTGAACAAGTAAGAACTTTATATATGAAGTAGATTTACATCACAAAGGTGCCCTAGCTCAGTCCAACTCAAGCCCATAGGTCCAATCCTAGCTGGGACCCTCTTCAGACCCACTTAGTTGCAGGCTGATGATGTCAAAAGGTGAAATGGGAAGCAGAGAGATCACAGGACAGTGGATGCATCAAGGTTGCTGGGAACATGGCAGGATACTGTCAGCTCTCAGGGTCAGGTAGTCTACATGGTGCCATCCTTGGAGGCAGAAAGAGAGACACAGGAAGCAAGAAGGTAAAGAGGCAAAAAGATAGAGAAGTTCCCAGTTTCTCCCTTATAAAAAGCCTATAACCCGCGAGGAGGCATTATCAGGCTGCAGCTGATTTACAGGTTGGGCTCTGCCTCTACCTCCCCACAGGTACCATCAAATTGACATATAATCTAACTTCCACATGTGACCCCTTGTCAACTTGACACACTTACACAACTTTAACCATTCTTAACCACTAAGCAAAACCGTAATAAAATCATGCTTGTGGCTATTGGGATACAACTAAATCTTATATTCCATAAGTGAGCAAAACAAAAATATTCTCTGCCTAACAACTGTAGTCTGGTGAACACCTATACCTGAATCCTATAATCCTACCAATATCTTCTCCCACCTATGAAAGCTTGTAAATCAGCATTTCATGGCTTTATCTCTGCCATTTTTGCCAAAATTTTGGGTATTCAATTTCTAAACTGCCCATTTATATTAACCCAGTGCTCTAAGGAAACTAGCATGTTCTTTGATGTGAAGACTCTTCATTTCAGTTAAGAGCCTTATGTGTGTGCATCCAGATGAAAGTCAAACCAGGGCAGGTCATGCATCTAGACAGAAAGCAATGTCCACCAATTAACAGGGTCAAACAGCCTTTTCTTCATCTGGGCTGGTTCTGGTCAACTCAGTCTTAACCATTCCAAATTAGATCAATGGATACCATTGCAAGATAAGGAGTTCCCCACATGACACCCCTGCCAGATAACTGGTGCCTTCGCATCCCCATGGGCTCAGATCTGCTTCAGGTCATTGCCCTCTTCACATCCCTGTAGGCCTGGGTTCCACACAACTCTTCAAGTTTCAGTCCAGCCAGTTCACTCTCATCTCTCTTCTAGTACTTGTGAATCAGGCCCATGGTTATCAGTGACCAGACTCAACTTGTTTCTCCATAACTGTGTTTCTCCTGCTTCCGCTCAACAAGTGGATCCAGGTGGTTACCTAGTGAGCATTTCAGGCTGCCTGCAGTCTCCGTCTAGCTTTCAGTCCTAGAGGGGCAAGTTTTCTCATAGGACCAGACTTTCCCAACCTAGATGCATTCATTCACAGGCAAATCACTTGCTTAATATTAAAAAACTCTGCGTCACCTTTTTTTTTCCTCTTTGGCCTCCCAATACCCTGGTGCTCAAGGCACTGGCTGAGTGGGGCTTGCCTTTTCTAAGGCTTTACCTTGGTTTTAAACAAAAAACTGTTCCTTGCAGATAATTCCTAATACCCATTTTTAGAAAACCTAATTGTAAAGACTGGATCAGGTAGTAGGCTTACAAGCTCTCATAATCTTTAATATTCATTTCTGTTATACATTATGTCAATAACAGTCCCTCCCACCCTCCCTCACTCATTGCCGTTGTATCAATGCCAACTCATAGGGACCCTATAGGACAGGGTAGAATTGCCCTGCAAGTTTCTGAGACTAACTCTTTAGGAAATAGAAAACCCTGCCTTTCTCTGTGGAGTGTCCGGTGCTTTCGAACTGCTGACCTTTCAGATTGCAGTCCAATGCATAACCACTATGCAACCAGAGATCCTGTCAATAGCAATAGGTAAGAGAAATCAATATAATCCTAACACAGCCAGATCTTAAACACATCCAATCTTTACTTATCTAGACTATCCCGTTCATCTGCAATGTGACCTGAGGTCTTACTGCCAGGGTGGATCACACCAGGGGGTTGGCCTTCCATCCTTCTTTTTGTCTAAGCTTGGCTCTTGCCTCAGGGAAGTTCAAAAGCTACATTTGTCTCCTGAGCTTTAATTTAAGATGTTATCTTCCTTTCCTCCATTTTCGGTCAGAATAACAAAAGATAGCATCTAAGAATCAAACCTTCACTTCCATGTTCTTTTCAGAAACCAGCCAAGTAAACTGTGTGGCCATGTCTGAGTCCACCGCCCCTGGATTGCTATGAAGCTGAGGTCAAACAAGTCTCCACCTTCTGTCGCTGTTTCTCTAGAATGACCACACTTCTGGTAGAATAATATGTTAGCTTGGCTCTCTAGAGAAGCAAAATCAGTGACACTTGTATGTGTTGTATCTAGAAAGAGATCTATATTAAGAAATGACTTACACAGCTGTCGAAATGAGTAAGTCCAATCTAGTTCAAACCAGGTTCTCCTGACTCAAGGAAGCTGATGAACAGGAAACAGGGTGACAGAGCAGGGACAGTGGAAGGCACAGGCTAGGGGAGGCAGAGGTAATATGACTCTTAAGCCAGCTGAATGAATCCATCTTTGGTAGTCCTCTCCTGGCTCTTGGGATTGGCGAGTGATGCAATAGGAGATTGAGAAACTAGATGCAAGATCCAGTTTCAGCAGAAGGCCCAAGGCCCAAGAGAGAGAAGTTCCCAATTGTCTCCCTTATAAAAAAGCCATGACACCCAGGAGGCATCATCAGGCTGCAACTTGATTTTGGCCTCCAATCCTACTTCTACAAGTTACCACCAATTTAGATAAAATCTAACTGCCACAATATACAAAGTTATCTGCAGATATATTTTTCAGAGTTCATTTACAAAAAAAGGGGGCAAGATATTTCTATGAAAAAGGAAGTTATTGATTTTATTGAATTTCAGGCTAATCCCTTGACTTCTTTTGCATTGCTAAATTGAGTCTATTAGAAAGTGTTCAAGGTTTGGAATCTATGAGTCTGTGGTCCTGCTGGGCTACTTGTAGCAATTTGGATAAACCGCTTCATCTCTCCTAGGGATAATGACAACAAAAAGTTGTTAGACAGCAATTGAAGTCACGTGGTTGTCAAATCCTGTTGGCTGCAGTAAAGTTCTTTATGCTATCACCATTGTCATCAGGCATCATTTATTTTAGAAAGCCATTTCAGATATTTCTGCTTTTAGAGAAATAGTTTTTATAGTTTCACTCTGTAATTTTCACTGCTTTATTAAATGATACAGTGTTTGTCAAATGTTTATCATCGCATCCTTCGTGTGTTCACATTCATAAATGCTGCAGCTGTTAGCTACGGTAGTCAATTCTGACTCATGCGTACAGAGGAAAACTTGTCCATAGAGGTCTGTCTTCTTAGTGCACCTCAGAGTTGGTTTATACCACCTAGGAACTCCTCCATCAATCCTGGTTATTATTATTTAATTTGTAGCAGGATTCTCTAATTTATGGGGGCAATTAAAGGAATATATCTCCTACATAAGATAGAAACTTCCCAGACAAGATCTGCAAACTGGGACTTCCACGTCTTTCGTTGATAGAAATTGTACTGATACTTGAGATGATAACTCATCTCTGTTTTAAGTTGTCTGAGTTTGAAGGATATTGAACGTATCAAGGACTGCCAAAGGTATCATGGACTGCCAAAAGAAGAAATTCAGCAAGAATGCTCCTTGAGAGCAAGGATTGTGAGACTTTTTCTCACGTACTTTGGACATTTTATTAGGAGAGATTGGTAGAGAAGAACATCATGCTTGGTAAAGTGGAGTGGTGGCAAAAAAAGAGGAAGACCCTTGACCAAGACTGATTGACACAGTGATTGCAACAATGGGCGCAAATGTAAGAATCGTGAGGATGATGCAGGACGGTGTGATGTTTCATTCTGTTGTGCACAGGGTTGCTATGAATTGGAACCAACTTTGACACCACCACCACAAGTCAGAAAAGTCCATTTTCAGTGATATTAAACTTTGTTTTATAATTTATATTTATGAACTCATGGACCAATGTTGGTTGGTTTTATGACACTTGAAGACTATATTCTGAGGTCACATAATAAGTTTGATGAGATAAAGTGTTATGATTACTGCCTTCAGGTCTACTGGTCCGATGCCATCATAGTGACCCTACATAGGGTTTCTGAGGCTGTAAGTCTTTAAGGGAGCAGCTAATGGTTTTGAACCCTTGACCTTGCAGTTCAACAGTGCCACCCTATAAGGCTCCTTACTGCCTTCAGGAAGGTGAATATCTAATATCCTTAGATTATCCTATAAAGTTTTGGAGACATTTTTAGTCTATTTCTTAATCAAAACCTTACTGCTTTTGTGGACATTTTTCAGGGTTTGTGACATCTCCTGTGACGTGAGAGAAATGAGACAACAATCTCTTTTCAAGCTCTGTGTTATTTTCACTATATCACACTGACATGGCTTTATCCTTCTCAGGTCTCAGCTGCCTTGAAATCTTTCAGGGTGTCACACATGTTATAGACGACCCATATATTTTTAAGTATTCAAATTTGAATGCATTAAATTTTTACTCCTAAGTTAAAGATTGATTATTAAAGATAAAACCTCAAATTCGGAAGTTTTCCTTGCTATTCCTAAGAACAAGATAGTTCTGTCTCTGGAAAGTGTATTACTCTAGTGGGTGGGAAAGATTTCCATGGAATTTAATTGCCCAATATGGTCAATAGGCCACTTTTGTTAGAATGATCATTGCATTGGGAAGCTGTCTACAAATCACTAGGACTTGAAAACAGGATGTCATAAAAGGAACCGCTAGCTAATCTAGTGACTGCAGGGGATAGGAGAGGAAAGGCTCAGTAGATAGAACACGTGATTCGTCTCAGTGTACCTTTCTGACCTTTAGGCTTCTTCTGTTGTGTCCAGAGATCAGGCACTGCTCATCTTAACCTTTTGTTTTCTTTGTGTGTGCCCAGCGCAAGTTTATTTTCTAGGTCCCAGTTATTGACATTGTTGTTTTTTTCTGTACCATTTCACTTCCTTGTCTAGTTATTTAATAAAGGTCATGTTTATAACCTTAGTATTCATGGTTTGTAGGCCAGAAGTCAGCTGCTGTGACATCCAGTAGAATTTCTTTCCCCAAGAAAACATCCTAAGTATCCGCTCTGGAGTGCCTGAACTTCTATAGATCCAAACACTATTTTTATTCTTGGCCTGAAGAAATATATAATAGAGTATTAATAATAGTTTGTGGACTACAAGCTGATCACTGTTTAAAGCAGTTTCTTTATCTTTACTTCAGCCATTTGTGGTTTGTACTAAGATTGTCCCATTTTGCAAGATGAACTAGATGCTCTGCCTAGATATAGTTCAGGACTCTAGATAATTAAAATTTGCATCCACAGGAACTTTTGATCTCTTAATGCTGAAAGGCACAACCTTGCTTGCTGAAAGTGAGGAGGACTTGAATTACTTGCTGACGAAACTCAAGAATTGCAGTGTTCAGGATGGATCACTCCTCAGTGTCAAGAAGACCAAAGTATTCACACTTGGGCCATGATAAATGAATTAAAAGGTTGAAGTTGTCAAGAATTTTGTCATACTTGGATCTACCATCAATAATCACCGGAGCAGAAGTCAAGAGATCAAAAGACACTTTGTTTAGGTAAATCTGCTGCACAAGACCTCGTTAAAGTGCTGAAAAACAAGGATGTATTTTGCTCCTGACCCAAGCTATACAATTTTCAGTTGCCTAATACATGTATGCATGTGAATGTTGGATTTTGAATAAAGAAGACTGAAGAATTTATGCATTTGAATTGTGATGCTGGAGAAGAATATTGACAGTATCATGGACGGTTAAAATACAAGCCAATCTGACTTAGAAGAAATACAACCAGAATGCTCCTTAGAGGCAAGGATGGCAAGCCTTCATCTTACAAACTTTGGACATGTCAGGAGAGACCAGTCCCTGGAGGACATGTGTGGTAAAGTGGCAGGGCAGCAGAAAGAGGAAGGTCTTCAAGGAGGTGGATTGACACAGTGGCTAGGAAAAGGGACTCATGCATAGGCACAATTGTCAGGATGAGCCCGGACTGGGCAGCACTTTGTTCTGTTGTACATAGGATTACTGTGGGTCAGAGCAGACACAATGCCACCTAACAACAAAAACAATACTGAAGAAAGAGGTAGTAATAGCAGACTTTCTCTGAAAGTAGATTATCTTCTTAAGACAATCATTTAATAGCTATGCATAAAAAATAAGTACTACCATGGATTGTATGTCTCCATAAAAGTGTTTGCAAATGTGAAGATAATTGAGTACTTGACTTTGTTAAACGGTAAAGCCTGCCAGCATGATATACAAAGGATATAAGTATTTTATTATGGTATCCCCCCCCCCCCCCGATCTCTTGTGGGGGGCTGCATTTTTACGGACTAAGATTGCAAGACTGGCTGTCTATACCCAGACTGCGGCAGGCAGGCAGGATTTTTAAAAATGTATCTGGGGAAATTTATAAAGAAGTGGCAGTATCCAAATCCCAGCGTGTAGGGCCATTGTAGCACAATGGTTTTAAGTTATAAATGGGGTACACATTTGCTTGGTGTTTAGCTGGAACAAAACGTCATGTCAGCATGCTGGTGGCTGGTTATGTGCTGTGGAAAATACGAAGCCTACGTGCAATGCAACCACAGAGCCTCAGAGCACAGCACGGTCATGCTGCCCAGTCAAGTGCAGCCAACCCCTCTGCTGTCTTCACCTCGGAACCTCAACCCACTGCCCGTTCCCTTCCACAGTGGCTTCATGAAGGAGCTGCCCCACCGGGTGTCACTCCTCTGTCCTCTGGGGTGACTAGCCTTAGTCTCTGGCCTTTATCTCACCCTTTCCTCTCTTCGTGAGTCCTTGGGTGGTGTGATTTGTTAACTTACTCAGGTGCTAAC
>NW_022109491.1:41375780-41452844 GCF_000313985.2 Echinops telfairi
CCCCCCCAGGATCTCTTGTATCTATACAATCAAAAGTCTTATTTCTAAAGAGGAAGACCCTTGACCAAGACTGATTGACACAGTGATTGCAACAATGGGCTCAAATATAAGAATCATGAAGAAGCCAAATGGCACAGTTATTAAGTACATGGCTACTTCATGAATGAGCAGTGATTCAAATCCACTAACCACTCAGAAGGAGTAAAGACCTGGTATTCTTTTCCCATAAAAGTTACAGCCTAGAAAACCCTATGGAGAAGTTCTACTCTAGACAATTGCCTCAACACCTTACAGAAATACAAAATTAGGTATAGTTCTAATTCTTATAAAAATGGGTCTTTTATGAGTAAGAATAGACTTCAAGTCACACACCAGTTAACAGTGGTGTGCTGGTGAGTGTTTGCAGTTGTTGTCAGGTACATTCGAGTTGATGTCAACTCACAGCAGGGAAAACTCACCGCCCAGTCCTGCGCCATCTTCGCCGTTGTTCTTATTTTTGAGCCCATTGTTGTAGCTGCTGTGTCGATGTATCATGTCTTCCTCTTTTTGGTGCTCCTCTACTTTGCCAATCCTGATGTCCTTCTCCAGGGACTGGTCTCTCCTGAGAACATATTCAAAGTACTTGAGATGAAGTCATGCCATTCTTGCCTCTAAGGAGTAATCTGACTCTCTTCTCACAGTTAGCACTTTAAAACATAAACTACACACACACACACACACCAAATTTACCTGATAAAAATCATATAATGTATAACTATGAAGCATATATTGTTCTTATAATTTCTGCTGTTTGTTGATTTTTTAAAATGCCCTTATTAGTTTTTGTCAAATTCCTGCATCAATATCTGACAAATGCTTATAATTGATAGAGTATAATTCCTATTTGGATGTTGGTTACTATACGATATTTATGTTATGAGATCAATTGGAAACAACCAACTTGAAACAATCACGGCGTATGTTGGCACATTAATAATTTGCCACTGATTGCAGTGACTTGTTTGTCAAATCAGTGAATAGTTTTCAACTTCTGATATGTTATTTTTTCCTTATTTTTTAGTGTGCTAGATACAGTGTGATAGCTACAGGTGACACATTTTAAAGTTTACTTTGAATTATTAACATTATCCTATCAATATTTTATCTTTTGGTCCAAAATGAGTATTTTGTAGACAGTGTATGGCTGGATCATGGCTTATTTGTTTTTAATTCGCTCTGCTAATCTCTTTCTTTTAATTGGATAGGTTAATTTTAAATTATTAATGATAAGAAGGACTCACGCCATGTTGCTATGTGTTTTTTATGCCATGTTATTTTGTTCCTAACTTTATATATTACTGCTTTCTTTTGTGTTTAATTTATTTTTGTAGTATTCTATTTTGATCCTCACTTTTTAAAATTTTTCCTTTTGTGTAGATTTTTCAGATTTTTAAAGTGACTATCATAGAGATTATTATTAACATCTTAAATTTATAATAAGCTAGTTTAAATTGATGCCAACTTAGTTTCAATAGCATACAAAATTCTGATTCTCTATAGCTCTCCTCCCACCACTCTATGCTGTTATCACAAATTCATCTATATATTGTGTGGCCATTAAAATAGATTTATAATGATTGTTTATGCATTTTCTCCTTAAATCATATTGGAAATATAAGGAGGAATTACAAATAAAAATAGGAATTTTGGATTTTATACCTCTCTTTATTTGTGTGTTCTTCATCTCTTTGCATGGCTTCAAGGTGTTTTCTAGTCTCTTGACATTTCGTCCTGAGGGACTTCCTTTAGCCTCCACATGAGACAGGTCGACCAGTGGTAAAATTCATCAGCTTTTGTTTAACGGGGGATGTTTTAAATTTTCCTTCATTTCGAAATTCCTTTCTGCCAGATAAAGACTTCTTGAATGGCAGGTTTTATGTTTACTTGTTTGCTTTATGTTTATTTGTTCTTTTTCCTCTTAACACTTTAAAACTGTCATTCCATTTTCTTCTAGCCTCTCTGATTTCTGATGAGAGAAATAGGCCGTTAATCTTATTGAAGACTCTGTGTGTGATGAATCACTTTGTTGGCAACTTCCAACATTTAAATTTTACCTTTATCTCTTGACCATTTGATTACAGTGTGTCTCAGTGTGAAACTGTTTATTGTTCTTGGCGTTCCTGTGTTTGTTTTCTGTAAATTGGGAAATTTTGTCCAGCTTTTCCCCAAATATCCTTTAGTTGCTTTTCCTCTTCCCTGTACAACTTTCTGAAATCATCGTCATGAAGGTGTTAGTCGCTTGATGGTATCTCAAAGGCCTCAGACTCCATTTATTTCTCATTCATTCCTTTTTCTTTCAGCTCTTCAAAATTTCTAACTTCAATTGGTCTCTTACCAAGTTTTCTGATTCCTTCTTCCCGACTACTCAAGTCTGCTTTTGGTAACCTCTAACCTCAAACCAAACTCACTGCCATTGACTCATAGTGACCCTATGGGGCAAGTTAGAACTGTCCCTGAGGAGTGGAAAACCTTATCTTTCTCCAGCAGAGCAGCTGATGGTTTTGAACTGCTGACCTTGCAGTTAGCAGCCTAGGGCTTCACCCTCGATGCCAACATGGCTATTTTGAAACTCTCCCGTAGGTTTTCATTTCAGCTATTATAATACATTTTAGCTCTAGGACTTCTGTTTGATTCTTTCTATTTATTAATATTTTCTAATAGTTCAGACATCATACTGAGTTACCTTTGGCTTTTTGCCCAGGTTTCCTTTAACTCCTTGGACATAGTAAGGCAGTTGAATTAAAACTGTTGTCAGGTAAATGCAGTGTCTTGTGTTTCCTAAGAGGCAGTTTCTTTATCTTTTCTGTGTGAATGGGCCATCTTTCTTAAGGTCTTTTACAGCTGGACTTTTACTTCCTGCTTCCACCACACCTAGAGGTCAGCCAGTGGTCAAAGCTTAGAGTCCTTTCTCTCTCTCTCTCCTTTCTCTCTCTCTTTCTCAGCATGAGTAAATATATAGGTATCAAGACATTTGATGAATACTTTCAGATGCTCCAATTCCCCAAAAGAAACGCTTCTTCCAGCTCTTCCTGTAAGACTTTAATATTCCAGTATATGTGGCCAACTGTAATTGTATCCCTAGTTAGCTGTGTTTGTTTGGCGGTTGTGGTTTGACTTATAATATTTTACTCAAAATCCATTTTTATGGTCTTAGCATGTTTGACTATGACCGAAAAGGTGTGTGGTCAAACCCACTCAGAGGCATCATAGAAGATGTACCTGATGAGCTGCTTCTGTTAGGTCTTGATAACCTTCTGGGGCAGGTATATTCTGCTCACATGGTGTTGTCATATATCAGAATCGAATTCGCAGTAACTGAAAACAATTAACAAGTTTTCACATGACATACTTTGAGTGTCTTTTGAGCATAATAGTGATATTTACATATACAATATTATTTTCTAGTCTCACCAAGTTGGAGATTAAAGAAGTCCTAAATGTTCAACTCTTCCAAGATGCTTTTCTACTCCATTCCCTCCCAAGCCCCATTCTCCTTTGAGTATATTCTCTCCCATCCCTGTGTTCTACCATTCACTGCAATGTTTCACGGAAGCTCAGGAAACTCTGAGGAAATGCCTCCAGTGTTAGTGGGTGCTGTTCAGTCCCACATCCAAAGGTTAGCGTGAGGCACGCCAAATTCAGGGTTCACACCCAGCCAGAAGCCATAAATGTCCAAAAGTCAAAGCAAGTCCTCCTGTTTCTGCTGAAGCTCAGCCAGGTGATAAAGGTCTGGCTTTCCAGGTGATATGCTATGTATCAGAACTGTAGGGTGTTGCCGTTTTATACCCGTCCAAGGAAACCAAAAGATGGTGTCTTAAGTCACGCCTTTTACTGAAGGAGTGAAGAATGAAATCATTTTAAGGATAAACGTGATGTTTAATTGGGGTTCGGGAGATAAACATATTTGATACAAAAATTTTCCTTTTTACTAAACTTTCTTTTTGGGGGGCTGTTTGCTTTAAAGAGAGGATAAAAATATACGCACCTACCTTTTTTTTTTTTTTGGTCATAGTGAGGCATGTAAAGTATAAAATTTCTACTAGGAGGTATTAAATAGAAAAAATTTCTGTTCTAAACTACTTGTAACAACTGGTCAGAATATAGATTTAAGTAAATTTTAAAGCCAGGGGCAGTGATCACCAATAGCCCGTCTTAAGGATGGAAAGCCAGCTTTAACTTTAACTTTGTATTTCCTGGCTTCTATCCATTAGTGTCACTACCTTAGTGCTATTTAAATGAAGGATTTTCTATTAATTAACTTTCAAGGATATCATGAATACTACACTTTCCCCCCCAGAAAACTGCCGAAGAATCTCCTTATACTTTATTAAGTAAACAAATGAATTTTCAGGAGAGAAATGCAATTAAATTGTAGCACATTAAAATATCCTAGTGTAAATGCAGAGGACCTTCCCCCAGATTAGACAATTGTTATTAACAGCAATATATTTATTTATATGCATGTTTAATTCAGCGGAGGTTACTAATTATAAAAGAGACTAAGATTACTAACGTCCCTGGTGACATATTGGGCTGCCAACTGCAGGTCAGCAGTTTGAAATCACCAGCTGCTCTGTGTGAGAGAGATGAGGCTTTCTATTAGACTCCAATAAAAGTCTCAGAAGTCCCCTGGGGGCAGTTCTGCCATATCCTATAAGGTGGCTATGAGTCAGCATCAACTCTATGGTAGTGAGAAGATTACTAAAACTTGAAGATAAAAATACTGACTTATTTCTAAGACAACACAAGGTATTCATTTCCTCCTGGTATGTATTGTATTAATTATAACTTGTACACTCATATTTTGTCATTTTGAGCAAATCCAAACATTTATATAGTGTATGGAACATTCTTAGGCTAATTCAACTTTTTTTTAACCTTAAAAAATAACTGTGATAGTATATTAACTAAGTTTCTAAACACATGCCTATTTATTCCTAGTATTAGAATAGAAAAAAATTGACTTTTTAAATAAAAGCAAACATAAAAAAGAATTACTGTACCATCAAGTCTAACCCAGCGGTTCTATGTTTCAGAGCAGAAATATGCTACATAGGATTTTCAGGACCTGGTTTTTCAGAAATGGTCAATTTGTCCCTTCATCCAGCATGTTTCTGAGTAAACCCAAACTGCCAACCTTTTGGTTAGTAACCGAGCACTTGACCATTTGGACCACTCCACTAATTTTTATCCCTTACATTTAGCGGGCCTGTAAATTACCTAGAACATGGATTGGTTATTCTAGTTTTGCACTCTTGAGAGCTAATACGTATAAAATCAGATACTCTTCTGGAGAGAGCACATGGTAAGGCTAAGGAGAGAGAACACATGAAAAGGCTACAAAGAGAGGGAGGGGTTCTTAAACTACAGGAGGTAGATAGCAAAACCCAGCAAATAAGGAGAAACAAGATCTCAGATATGTTAGTAGAATCTCAGCCAAGCTGTTCCAGCCAGCTTGCCAAGAAGTCAGATGTGTCAATGAAGATCAAGCCTTCTTATAGGTGCCAGCCTGGGGAGCATTCTGTAGAACAAAGACAGTCCGTTGCTGATGTACCATCACAGAAGTTGTGAGAAATAATTAAGTGGCTATTGTTTTATGCCATGACATTTTGAGAATGTGTCAATGTAACGATTCCAAATAGAAATTTGGATAAGCAATATATAAAATTAATAGTAAGTTAATATAAAATTATTAGTACATTATATTTATGTAAATTAACATACATGATTTCTATTAAGTAAATAATAAAAGCACCAACATCAGTAAATAGTGTTGAATGAATGTTGACTGTACCAACAACTTGACTTATGGACAGTAGACCATTGTTATATACCTATAATAAAGAAATTTTAGGTTTTAGTGAAATTAAGTTCACATGACACAATACAATAGGAAAAGATGTAGTGGCATTTCACCGTGTAGTGTTTTGGATCATTCTGCAGCAAACACTCAGTAGAAGCTGCCTGTCTACCTGCCCTTGTTCTGGTGTCACGGATAAAGATGGTGAGCAAAGCGGGATAAGACTTGTCTCCACGGGCCCCAGAGCAATCAGGGAAATAGCCATAAAGCAAATGACCAGAGATCAGTCAAATTCAAGCAACGATGGAGGTTGCAAAGGAGAGAGACATAGTGGGAGAATGTGTAAGGGCTGGGGAAGAATTGATGCCCGAACCACAATCTGAAGAACAGAAAGGATTTTACTGGATGAAGAAAGGAAGGAAGAATAATCTTGGCAAATCTGAATATAAAAAGAATAAATAAATTAGGGACATCAAAGAGAATTTGAATGCAGACATAGAAATTAGGAAAGTACAATTAGAGTCATTCATTCGGGAATCTGGATAAAATGTATACTTTTCTAAGGAAAAGTTATGTACTTTCACTGAAGAGATTTAGAAACCTGACTGACTCAACAACCAAGCAAAGTGTGGACAAGTGTTCATAACTTTATTTCTCCTTTTAATTCCATTGGGTGGGTTTCTACTGATTATCCAAAGTGGCAGAAGTGAAAACAGCCTCCTCGATCGAACTTCCATGGTCACTACTTTTGAATAGTGATAGATTCCATTTGCCCGAGTCGTTCTGTATTATTATGATTTTAACAAAGACTAAATATGATTTAATGGAAACAGGGGCAATTGTGTTTCTGCATGTGCTATGTAGTTTAGTATGAATGACACTTTCTACTCCTAAAGGTAGAACTCAACCAAATTCTGGCTTATCCTCAAACGTTTGATTTCAAGATTGTAAAAATTTCACATTTTCTTTCTTACTTTTCTATTCCCACTGTTTCTTCTGAATCCACTAGTTTGATATCAACTACCGATATCATTAAATTAAATATATACCAGCCTTTCAAAGCTAGTGAAAGCTAAAGCTAAACCAGGCAAAGATAACACACATGTAAAGGAAAACTAGCCAGATTTAATTAGGAACATTAATACAGATACCCTAAGCAAAATACTAACAAATTAAGTCCACTAGTCAGTGTACTGAAATAACAAGTCTAAGTGTGTTTGAAAAAAAGTAACCAAAACTGATCATAGCATGAAAATGAAATGTGTCTAATAGATTTATTTTCAAATTTCTAAATAAAACTATTTGGGCCTTGTATCTCTTTCAGTGGTAGGTTTTTGGCCTTGTTTGATTGAAATTAATCAGAGTTAAAAGTGTTCTGACTCTTCTGTGCTTTTTACTCGGGTAAATGTTGCCCTTTTGATCTTCAATGCTTACTCTAAGATGTGTGTAGCTCACTTGCATTATTGTTCTACCTTATAGACCTGACTGCTCTTTGGCTAAAAACCGAGCCACGGGGCTGAGTCCAGTTCCAGTCTTAAAAGCTGACGAAGGGCCACAATACTGGGGATTCCACCAGTCTCTGGTCAAATAGTAGGCCTGGTTTCTTTCATGATTTTGAGTTGTGTTCCACATTTTTCTCCCACTCTATCCAGGGCCTTCTAAAGCGATCCTTTTCATAGTAACCAGCAGGGGTAGTGGGACGACATATAGTTCTGGTCTCAAGCTTGATACTCTCTTGATCCATCAGCCTGTTGGACTACTTTCCCTATGTCTTTCTATTTTCATCACTCTTCTTTCTTTTGGATGAGGAGAAACCAATAGTTGCACCTGGCATGGCTGCTTTCAAGCCATGCAAGTTGCTATTCACCAAAGAAGGATGCAGAACATTGTTTTGTGAACTATGTTATGCCAGTTTACCTTAGTGTCCCAGAAACTATGGTCCTGAGCCTGCAAGTTCAACAACTCATTGGCTAACAGTGCTTGGTTATGCCTAAGTTCTCATAATTTCATGTCCTTTATGCTTCACCACATTCATAGCTATGTTTTGTAGCAAAAGTAAATACATATATAAGGATTCTCTGTGAAACTGACATATATTTGTTGATGTACTTCCTTTTGACTAAAATGTGGGTCGAAGAGAAGAAAATAAAAATGCAAGCGGTAGCTACTATTCTTCAGCAACTTTTACTTAAGTAAAAGTTTTTAAGTAAAAATCGTGGTAGGATTGTTTATGCTCCTTTTCTTTTCTCTCGGAGTATGTATCTGGCAAAATTTTGGTATTTATGCATATGTGCGTATTTGTTTATTTATATTTCATTTTCTTCTAATTGTTAAATATCAGATGAAATGCATTTGAATTATGAAACCTTCCAATTTGCTTTTTAGGGAAAGTAGCTTCCATTAAAGTGTTTACAAAAAAGAATAGCAAATGTTCTGAATGGACTGTAGCATTTGTTTATAATGTGTTTTCTAAAATTGAATTGGTTGGGGGACTATTTCAATATAGTTTTCTTATGTATAAAGTACCACGGTTTACTACTTTTTCTGTAGAGCCCTACCCTATCCCTGTATCCATACACACACGTCATTTGCTTCCTGAGTTAGTATAGAAATAAACACGGTTTCAGATAAATATCCATAAACCAATGCCTTAGAGAATACCTTTTTGAAGTTGAAAAAGTTAATCTAGCCTAATACTGACTTAATTAGAAAATATTGAAAATAAGGGTTGTCAGTTTCCAAGTGAGTGTTACTTTAATTATGCACTGAGAGCACACCTACGTGCTGGTGGTGTTCTGTGCCCATGTAGGAGTAGCCGCCACTACTGGGAATTGTCACACTTTCTCAATAGCCACCTCTCTGGTGGTGGTTTTAGTTTGCTTTAGACTTTCCTCAAAGGATGATATGTTGCTAATAAATATTGCGTGTCAGTTTTACTGATTTAACAGGTAGCAAAGCAAATGACCATAAATTTGTTCACAAAAATACCTGTTTTCAAAGATGAGCAAGGGGTCATTTCATCTTGTTTGATATTTTGTCTCTGTTTGAAATGGGAATCTGTCGGTGAAATTATCCATTATGATAGCATAGATCCTGAAAGTGGCATATTTCATTATGCCTATAATTGCTGTAAGGAATATTATTTTATTGAATATTCAACACTAATTTTACTTTTAGCTTCAACTTCCTTAGCAGTTTTTGGTTCCAATTGATTTCCCCGCCCCCCCCAACTTTTAACAAAGTACTGTTCTAAAAATTCTAACAGATACAAAAAAATTTAACTAGTTCCTTTTTCACACTAGAAACCTTCAGCAAAATTGACCTGCTGACCTTAATTCCCTGGAAAGTTCACATTACTTCTTTACCCCTTTGTCTAACAAAACAATGTGGCTCAGAATACCAGCTGAGTTTGAAAGTTTCTCAGCATTGTAAAGTTAAGCTTTAGTCACCATAGTTACAGTTTATATTTGCAGGTCAGAGGTCAAATAGATTAATGATGTCAAACACATCTTTAAACGGTTCTAACACTACTTCACCATGCTGTAAAAAGCTAACTATATTTGCTGTGAAAAAAAGGCTTTCTAAGTTCTTGTTAATAAGGTCTTTGGAATATCTGATAGATTTACTATAAGAATATCCAACACTGGGTGTATGAGGGCAATTATAGTTGGTTGTTAGATTCATAGCATTAGATGGATATTGACAAATAAAATATGTTAAATAGTTCAGAATATTCTTTTCTGCACATATCTTGTGTTTTTTAATCTATCTGGTTGATTCTTTGCTTAAATATATGTGTATGTATATCTACATATGTTTGTGCATCTATCAATCTATATCTATATAGCACACACACACACACACACATTTCCCTATTCATTTGTGGCTACAAATGGATACAAAAATAAAACACTAGTTCTAAAGCGTGATTTCTGATTGGGAGTATATGCTTTGTTGTATAACTAATGTTAGGCACCATCTAGTTGATCCCTATTTACATGGACCACATATCTAAGTCGTTCTGTGTCATGCTTACAATAGTGGGTAGGTTTGTGCACATTGTTTTAAGTACTATGTAACTGATACATGATATCTTTTCTACTGATTTTATAGTACTCATTAATTAATTATTTTTATTTAGAAACATTTGTTTGGGAAAACTTTTTAATATTAAAGGATAGGTAAATTCCCATCTGTGTTTTATCTTAACATGCTATTATTATTATTTTTTAATGTCCCTGAATTATTACAGTTCTTGTGGTAAAATATTCATGGTTTGTTTTTGTTTCTGGTGCTGAATGGAAAATTTTTTCTACATTGCAAATCAGAATATAAGGAGAAAATACTTTTATTAAAATGAACACTATTTCTAGAAATTTGTTAATGTTAGTTTTGTTCCTAAATAATACTTGATGGATAGAGATTTAGAGTAAAACATCACAGGAATACATTGAAAGATGAAGCAAAATATTGAGGTGAGTTTAAAAATGATTATTTAAGTATATCTAACTGCATCAGAAGATATCATCTGATTATTACTTTCAGGCATGAATTATACGATAAAGTAGTTTTTGTGTCTTGTCAAGCTGTGCCAATATTGAATTTTGCTACCAGTAGACCAAAATATGTTTAAGCAGCAGGCTTAGGTTGAATTAAGCATAAAAGGGTGTCCTGTTTCTGAAGTTTTTGTTTCTAGTGTTTATTTTGTGCAGCTGTGAGATTCTAAGCAGTGGCTCTTGATCACATATTTAGAAGGTAAACAAAGAGAACTAGGTTTGGCAACTGGGAGGTGTTAATATGAAACTTAATGGCAAAGGGGTGAGGGTGGGGCTTATCTAGGTGAAATGGAAATTGGCAGCGTGGAGAAGAAAATGTGCTGGTGTCCAAGAAGAGCTGGGAGTCAGTTGCTTGTGAGTTACAAATGACAAGCTAGCTTTCTTCTGAATGAATAGCTTGTCCCTTGTCTTGCTTTCAATTCACTGGAAACCTTTGCCTTGTAGACATCATGGAAATTCAGCAAAGGCTTAATTGCTGACCTGGTTAGTAGCACTTAGGAAGACTGGCTCAGCAAACAGATGCAGGAGAATGGCAAATCAATATTTAACTGCCTTTTGAAGAAGCCACCTCATTAAAATGGTAGTATTTTATCAAACTGTTTCTTTACACATATAGGACATGTACTGAAATTCAAGAAAAATATTTACTTGAAATATTTAAAAAGTCATTAAGTCAAATGAAATACCAGATTGAGTATTGACTTTTGAAATCTGTAATACCATTCTATTTCTATAAAAGTCTAACCATTTCTCAAACTTAGATTTCTTTCTACTGATAAATCAAGGTGAGTAAATATTATATTTATAAATCAAAATGTTGAACTTTGGCTTTTTTAAAATTTACTCTTTCTGCTAAAAGTTACTTTTTCTGTCCATCTCTTATGCTTATTTTGTTACTTAGTTTTATAAACTTATGCTCTTGACTAACTAATATCTTACCAGATTTACTCATATTTTGCTACTGCAGCAGCTTAGCAATAGTTCCCCATCCTTGCTCCACATTAAAATCACGTGGGTAATATGTAAAACATACTAATGCTCAGGCTTGGAATTCTGGGGTAGAACAAATGGCTAGTTAGCACTCCATTGCAAATGGAAGGGTTAATAGTTTGAGCTCATGAAGAGCCACCTCAGAGGAAAGACCTGGTGACCTGAAATATCAGTCTATAGAAACCACCTGGAGGACAGTTTTCATTTATGATGAGTCAGAATTGTCATGAAGAAGGTTGTCATGAATCAGAGTTGGCTTAAAGGTTAAACTGATTTTAATGGCCAGGACTACTCACAAGCAGTTGAAACATTGTAGTGGAAAGAATACAGGTTTTGGAGCAAAATTTTCCTGGGCTTTGTTTGGCTCTGCCACTAACTCGTGGACTGGTGGGCAAGTTATGCAACTTCTCTGTGTCTTTTCCCCTTTTGCCATTATCTGTAAAAGGCAAAGAATAATAATAATGGCACTTAAAACTTGAATGGTTTGAGGACAATTTTATGAAATGCAGGCATAACTTTGTGCGTAGTTCCTGGTACCTAGGTGAAATTGTGGTGGTTACATAATTTCATGCCAACTTGATAAGTAAGTGTAGGGATGGAGTCTAGCCTGCCAATTAGGTCACAGCCTAATGATGCCTTCTTCTGGGCATGGCCTTCTCATGAGGATCCTGGGAACTTCCTCTCTTTCTCCCTGGAAATGGGCCATACACTCTTTCTGTTTCACCTCTGTTCCTATTGACAAGCCATGTGTTGCCTTGCTGAGACCCGAGCAAGCCATGCAGCAGAGAGCTGCGCCAGCC
Source organism: Echinops telfairi (assembly GCF_000313985.2). Classification (NCBI taxonomy): domain Eukaryota; kingdom Metazoa; phylum Chordata; class Mammalia; order Afrosoricida; family Tenrecidae; genus Echinops; species Echinops telfairi. Next base: position 41,387,966 of record NW_022109491.1, read on the forward strand.
TTGTGATGCTTCCACTGCCACTAGATCCACAAGACATTTCACCCACTGACCAGTCATCGTCCTGTATTCAGCATCATTGCTTGTGGCTGCGGGAGTCTGAAGAGAGATTAATAGACTAGTATTGGATTTATGGCCTAATATCAGATTTGATCTGGACTAGTCTGGACTGGGCTGGGATGTTTTCTTGATATACAATTACTCTTTGATATAAAGTGTATACATATATATGAATGTTTCTGAATTTGTTTCTCTAGTCAACCCAGTCTAATACAGATATTTATTAGAAGATATTCATAATACCACTCTCTTCAGTTAGCTTGCTATGAAACCTTGGGCAAGTCACTTAGTCTCTTCATCCTCAGAATGCAGATACCACCTTGCTAACCTCAAAGGGTACCTGTGAGTGTCAAATACCAGATCAGTGGGAAAGGACTATAGACAGAGCAACTCTTATCCTTAAGGCAACTAGTACCAGGTTCAAAGAAAACTGTCAAAATTTGAAACTGTTTGTGTGAGGGTATTCGATACTTCATTGATCATTTTCTCAGACGGTTTCCTGAAATGCTATACTGAGTTGCAGACTCCACCATCACTCTTCTACCATTGAATAGTTGAGGGGACAATATTGAAAAAGAACATTTTTACCTCCTTGCCCTGTAGCTTTCTATAATTTATGTAGTTACTGTATATCCTTTGAGGCGATGTTGAGTTGAAGATATTCTTTTTTTTTCTGAGTCTGTATACCTCTTTTCCTCCAAAAAACAAACAAACAAAAAACCCAAACTCACTGTCTTCAAATGTATTCCCACTCACAGGGACCTTATAGGATAAATTAGAGCCGTCATTGTGCATTTCTGGGACTGAAATTCTTCATGGGAGTAGAAAGCCTCATCTTTTTCCTGAAGAAAAGCTGGTGGTTTTGATCTGCTGACCTTGTGGTTATAGTTCAACTGGTAACCCAGTCACTATGACACTAGTGCTCCACCTCTTCTTTCCTAGAAGAGAGAGATTGCCTTGCGGCTGTTGCTTGCTTGCTTTCTGAGTTCATCTTGGTATTTTTTCACTGCCTAAAGAGAAAGTTAGAGATCAACCAAGTTGGACTTAGCTAGAGCTATACTGCACATTACTCTGCCTTACCCAATTCACCTTTTATACCCTTACCAAGTGTTCTATTGCTTAGAACATTTTACTTTTGAATCTGAACCACCAGCTCTGAGGCTGACCCCAACTCAGGAAATAGCTCATTTAGAAATTATTGATATTTTCTTGTTTCTAGTAGAATTGAGCGTCAATTTATGGTACACATTCACAAGAGTGAAATCTGTGTCGTAACAATTCTGCAGCAAAAATAATTTTATATGGATTTATTTTTACAAAGTATATGCAGTACAATGGTTCTCAAACTTAGCATGCAGAAATATGTGGGGAGCTTTTTGCAATAAAAATCTAGCCCCTTGGTCAGGTTTGCTGGTTCAGTAGCTGTGTGAGAGCCCTGAGAATTTACATTAACAAAAATTTCTATGTGATGCTCTGCTGCTCTTATGGGGAATACAACATTGGACAACTAGTGTGGTGGGTGCCCAGGTATTCTGCACTGGGTAGAGCATTCATCCCCAAATGCACGGTGTACTGACTGTGAAACCTCTGGGCATCGCCCTTGTTAGATTCTGGGATGATTTTCCTGGGTTCTTGCATCTAGGTGTAGACAGAACTCCCATGGCAGAAGCACGATTGCGAGGCAAAGTAAACTTTCTTGAGTGAAAGCAGAGCTTTTGAGAGTACATTCTCTCTAGAAATCATGGAGAGCCAAGGGAAGAGACCAGGAGAGGAGCGAAGGCAGAACCAAAAAGGGAGTGATCATGCAGTCTCTAGAAAAGGTGGAGAACAAGGGAAACATGGGGGAGGAGGAGTGGAACCAAAGAGAGCGGCTGTGCCTTTATTTATATGCCCTGCCTCCCTGACTGGTCTCCTCCCACCTCCATGTGGTTGTATGTACTGGTGGAGGCTTAGTGGATGCGCACAAGGATGCATGTAATACACACCATTACTAGTTCTTACGGTACATGCACAAGTTTTGAGGGGACATGCATGTGTGCATGTGACACAGCTGGTTGATACGATGCATGTCTCTTCGCAAAGCCTTCTAATATGTACCTGATTAGGACCCTTCTATGAGTGTGCATGGCTAGCTATTCCTTGCTGATTGATAGGCCTTTGGGGGACAACTCCCCTAAGATTCTTGCATATCACCCTCAGCAATGGAGGCTGCCTCACTCAAGGGATTCCCCTGTCTAGTTGTAGCTACATAAGATGACTGGCCAATGCAGGAACTATGAAGGGCTGTCCTCCTTGATTTAATTCAGGATTTCTCTGAAGGGCCACCCTGGCTCCAAAGCTGCTTTAAGATGGCTTTTATTGCAATGATATGACAACCCCACTTATCCCTTGGCCTTACCGTGTTCTCTTCACTCCCAAGAAAGCTCTTCAATTAACCTTTAACTCAAAGCCCATTTTCTGAGAATATGGCCTGTAGCAGCAGATAATTAAATAATGTTGTATTTGTTCTAAGTAAATATCTGACATTAATTAAGTATTCCACCTCATTCTTGTTTAGAATTAGAAAGAAATTTGCTCTTGTTTATTTGGGGATCCATGAGGTCATCGCTATCTAATTCACCACCAGGGTAGTACATGAAAGTCCTTGATTCTCTGATTAAGGGTTTTCCTCTTCATTCTTCATCTCTTGTGTCTTAGCATGTCAAATCTTGTATAGGTAACTTTGGCCAGTATCTTTCTTCTTGCTAATCTGCATCCTAGTTATAAAGGCTTTTCCATACAAATTTCATTTATATGCCAATAATAATAATAGCACTAGCTCTTTATATAAGGGGTCCTAGTACCTAGTGGTAAAGAGCTAGCTTAAGAGTGTTTCAGACTCTCTCCTCAGCACTTTTGAAATAATACGGGTAGGCGAAAAAAGAGGATAACCATATCAGATTACAAAATGAAGATGACACATAAATTTGACCACCACAGCCACTGTTACTCTCCAGTTGCACCTCAGCATAAATAGTCTGACATATGGTAGATTTTTAACCAGTGTCTTAGATGTGCCAGGAGCCCTGGTAGTGTAGTGCTTAAACATTGGGCAGCTAACCACAAGATCAGAACTTCCACTAACAGCCTCTCCTGGGGAGAAAGATGGGAACTCTTATAAAGAACTTCAGTCTTGGAAACTCCCAGGGGGCAGTTCTACCCTGCCCTACATGGATGCTATGTGTCCGGAAGGACTGAATGACAGTGAATTTGGATCTTGTGTCATAAATAGGCAATATCAGATAATGAGATAGTTGATAAATGAGGGATGGTATTTTGACCCTTTAAATTCTAATATCAATTTATGAAATAAAATGTGGCATCAAGATTGGAGGAAGCCTTACTAATGACCTGTGATTTGCCAATGATACAACCTTGCTTGCTTAAAGTGAGGAGGACTTGGAACCCTTGATGAAGATCAAGGATCACAGTGATTTAACTTAATATAAAGAAGACCAAAATCCTCACAACTGGATCAATAGGTAACATCATGATAATGGAGAAAAGGTAGAAGTTGCCAAGGATTTTGTTGTCCTTGTTTCCACAAGATATGCTCATGGAAGCAGCAGGCAAGAGATCAAAAGATGTATTGTGTTAGGTAAATCTGCCGCACAAGACCACTTTGGAATATTGAAAAGCAGGGATGTTCCTTTGAGGACTAAGTTGTGTTTGACCCAAGTCAGCATATTTTCCATTTCTTTGTATGGACATTGAATAAAGAGGACCGAAGAAGAATCGATGCATTTGAATTGTGGTGCTGGAGGAAAATATTGAAAGCACAATGGGCAGCTGAAAGGACACAGCTATCTTTTGGAAGAAGGATGGACAGAGTGCTCCTTAGAGGCAAGGATGGCAAGACTTCATCTAACATCTTTTGTACATATTGTCAGGAAAGACCAGCCCTTAGAGAAGGACATCATTTTTGGTAAAGTAGAGTAACAGTGAAGAAGAAGGCCCTTAGAGAGATTGACACAGTGGCTACAACAATGGGCTCAGGTATAGGAATTGTAAGGATGCAAGGATTTAACAATTGTAAGAAATTGGCAGGCCCTGCAATGTTTCCTTCTGTTGTGCATACACAGAAGGAAACACCAACTCAATGGCACTAACAACAAGAACAACAACATCAATTTATGAAGAAGGTCCTAATACTCTGTTTTTCGAAAAGAAAAAGCCAATGGTTAGAGATTAAATAACTTCTCAAGGTCATGGAGCAAGGAAGTGGTAAAGTCGCAATGCAAATCCATGAAGTCTGGCTGTAATCTGGGCTTCACCTCTACAACATGCTATAAATCTCCTGTGCTATCAGTGGGCACTTAGGTGATGCTTTTGCACTATCTGTAACCCATGTTTATTTGTCTATGCCTGCCTTTCCTTTTGCAGGCTGTATGTTGATATCGTTTAATTTCCTTCATGCAATGTCCATTCACTAAAAACAACCAAACAAACATCTCGCCATTAAATCTTTTCCAACTCATAGTGAGTCTATAGGACAGGGCAATAATACCACCTCTGGGTTTCCCAAAATGTAACTCCTTATGGGAGTAGAATACTTTGTTTTCTCTAGTGGAGCAGTTTGCGGTTTTGAACCGCTGACCTTGTGATTAGTAGACCAATACAGAACCAGTATGCCACTAGGACTCCCTTAATGCCTATCACAGTCCCTCCAGTTTTAATATTTTCTGCCTTTTAAAAAATTTCAATTGAGGTTTGTCTCTGTTTGGGTTTGTTATTTTGGTTTGTTTTTTTGTTTTTTATATATTTTTTCTATATGAAATCCAGAGTAATTAAATCTATAGAGATAGTAATTGAAATCTTTGTAGGTACGGCAGGTGAGGTTGAAGATAAATGGGGAGCAAATAACAATGAGTACAAGACACAAGAAAATGAAAAAAAAAATTGATTGTGGTGATGATTGTACAACTCTTCTTAATATGTTAAAAAATTGAATTGTATTATATGTGAATTGCATGCCAATAAAGTGTTTAAAAGGTTTTATTTGAAAACTGTTTTATCTCCTGATTTATAACTCCACTAATTCAAGTTGTTACTTCCTTAGCCACAATTTTAAAACCCAAACTCAAAACTACCCCGTCCAGTACTTTTTTGACAGTAAAGACTAACCTTGATGGACTTGAGGCTATTTAGTTTTTGTTTTGTTTTTTATAATTATATACAGTAGAGGAAAGGTAATCCACTAAATCATGTGCCATAGTTTTAATTTTAACATTACCAAATCACAAGAACTATACATGCATTCTATTATAATTACTTGTTCATATTAACTATTAGATTCTTAAACTGGTCATTTAAAGTGCCATATAAAACCACTTATCTTGCAGTGTGTTGAACTGTGGTACCCTGTGTGTTGATCTGATGCTAGAAATTTTGTCACTGGTATTTCAAATACAGCAGATTCACTCAACGTGAAAGGTTTCTGCAGAGCTTCCAGACTAAGAACAGACTACCAACTGTGTGAATAATAACAGGACAATAACAAGTACTGGAAAAACTCATGAATAGCAACAGAACATTGTCAGAGATAGTACCAGAAGAAGAGCCCCTAAGTTTGGAAATGTACAACTGAAGAAGAGCTGCCTTTTCACAGTAGAGTAAGCCATAATGAAATAGATGTAGTACAGCCTGCAGGAGTAAAGCCTTCGGGACCTTCACTTGCTGATTAGGCATGAGTCAAAATGAGAAGAAACAGCACATCGCCATTAATAATTGGAGCTTGGAATGTACAAAGTATGAATGTAGGAAAATTAGAAGCTAAAAATAAAATAGAACACATAAATACTGATGTCCTAGACATTAGTAAGCTGAAATGAACTAGTATTGACCATTATGAATCAGGCAGTCATTATGGTTTACTCTGTTGAGAATGACAAATTCAAATGGAATGGCATTATGTTCATTGTCTAAAATATGGATTACAGCTAATATAAAAAACACCAAAATCCTCACAATGGAACCAATAGGTAATGCCATAGTAAGGGAGAAAAGGTTGAAGTTGTCAAGGCTTTTGTCTTGGTTGACTCCACAATCAATGTTCAGGGAAACAGCTGCCAGTAGATCAAAAGAAGAGTTGCTTTAGATAAACGTGCCACATAAGACCTCTTTAGAGTATTGAAAAGCAAGGATGCTATTTTGAGGACTAAGGTGTGCCTAACCCAAGTATTTTCAGTTGCTTCCTATGCATGTAAAAGTTTTAATGTAAAAATATTGACTAAGGAAGACCAAAGAAGAATCTATGCATTTAAATTGTCATGCTGGAGAAGAATAGTGAAAGTACTGCTGAAAATTTATCTGCCTTGTAAGAAGTATGGCCAGAATGCAAGGGTGGCCACTTTGTGTTACATACTTTGGACATGTTGTCAGGACAGGCCACTCCCTGGAGAAGGACATCATATTTGGTAAAGTAGAGGGCCAGCAAACGAGAGGAAGGCCCTTAAGGAGATGGATTGACACCACAGCTGCAGCAATGGGCTCAAGTATAGAAACAATTGTGAGCATGGCCCAGGACTGGGCAGTGTTTCATGCTATTGTGCATAAGGTGGAGTCTGAAACAACTCAATGGAATCCAACCACTTTTAGAAGATAAAGTGAAATATTATAATGCAATATTTCATGCAAAGACCTAGAGTTCTAAAGCCAAAAGGACAGAATATGTTCAGACATATCTTAAAATAAAAGAATTCAAGATAAAATTTAGGTCTCAAGTTGCAACATTGAAAGATTTTTTTTTAAGATCATTTTATTGGGGGCTTTTATAGCTCTTAAACAATCCATATATCAATTGCATCAAGCATATTTGTACATATATTGCCATCATTATTTTCTGTTTGAGCCCCTGGTATCAACTCTTCTTTTTTCCCCACCCCACAGGTGACCCCTTGATAAATTATTATTATTTTCATATCTTATACCGACTGCTATCTTCCTTCCCTCACAGTTTATGTTGCTCATCCCCCTCAGGGTGTGTGTGTGTGTGTGTGTGTGTGTGTCTAACATTGTTATCAATTCCCCCTTCCTCTCCTGTTCTCCCCACCTTTCCCTAACCTCCTGGTATCACTGCTTCCAGTTCTATTCCTGAGGAGTTATCTGACCTGGATTCTGGTGTGGTGAACTCTTATCTGTTCCACTGTACATGCTCCAATGTAGCCTCAAGTAAAAGGTAGGACTGGGGTCATGATAATGGGCTGGTGAGGAATCCTCAAGGAACCAGAGGAATATTGTGTGTTTCATTGGTGCTATACTGCGCCCTGGCTCACGCATCCCTTCCTTGTGATGCTTCTGTGAGGGGATGTCCCAATGTCTACAGATGGGTTTTTGGGTCTCTGCTCCAATACCACTCATTCTCATCAATATGTTTGTTTGCTTGTTTTGGGTGTTCTGATGCCTGTTATCTGATCCCAATGACACCTCATGATCACACAGACTGGGATGATTTTATGGGCAGAATCGTAAGTGATGCAGCAAGCATCAAAAGAAGATGGAAAGAATACACAGAATCACTGTACCAAAAAATGAGCCCTTCAGGCATTTCAAGAGTTAGTATATGATCAAGAACCAATGGTACTGAAATGATAAATTCAAGCTTTACTGAAGGCATTGACTAAAACCAAGGCTCCAGGAACTGAACGAATACCAATTGGAATGTTTCAACAAGCCAAGGAAGCACTAGAAGCACTCACTCATCTATGCCAGGAAATTTGGAAGACAACTACATAGCCAACTAACTGGAAGGGAACTATATATGTACCCATTCCAAAGAAAGATGACCTAACAGAATATTCAAAGTAAAGAACAATACCATTGATAACACATGCAAGTAAAATTTTGCTGAACAACATTCAAAAATGGTTGCAGTATCACATTAACAAGGAGCTGTCAGAAATTCAGGGCAGATTTTAAAAATGGATGTGAAACAAGGAATATCATTGCTAATGTCAGATTTTTGATGAAAGCATAAGATACTAGAAAGATGTTTACTTTTTATTGACTATGCAAAGGCATTAAACTTTGTGGACTATAGCAAACTATGGATAGCTTTGAGGAAAAAAATGGGAATTCCTAAGCATTTCACTGTGCTCCTGGAGAATTTGTACAAGGATTTACAGGCAGTTGTGTGAACAAAACCAAGGAATAGTTCATGGTTTAAAATCAGAAAAGGTGTGTCTCACCATACTTAATCTGTATGTTAAGCAAATAATCAGAGAAACTGGACTATATGTACAAAAACAAGGCATGAAGGTTGAAAGAAGGATTATTAATAATTTGTGTTGTGCAGTTGACACAATTGTGTTGTGCAGAAGACAAACATGTGCATAAACAAATGTGGTGAAGAGAGCTAATGGTGCCTGGCTACCAAAAGCTATAGCATCTGGGGTCTTAAAGGCTTGAAGATAAACAAGCGGCCATCTAGCTGAGAAGCATCAAAGCCCACATGGAAGAAGCACACCAGCCTGTCTGACCATGAGGTGTAGACGGGACCAATTATCAGACATCAAAGAACTAAAAATCATATCAGTGGGTGCCCACCTTCCTGATATGCTCACTGAAGACAAACGTGTGCATAAGCAAATGTGGTGAAGAAAGCGTCTGGGGTCTTAAAGGCTTGAAGATAAACAAGCGGCCAATTAGCTCAGAAGCAACAAAGCCCACATGGAAGAAGCACACCAGCTTGTGTGACCACGAGCTGTCGAAGGGATCAGGTATCAAGCATCAAAGAACAAAAAAAATCATATAATTGTAAAGGTGGGTGAGTGCAGAGTGGAGACTCAAAGCCCATCGGTAGGCAACTAGACACCCCCTTACTGAAGGGTTGTGGTGAGGGGGTGAGCCAATCAGGGTGCAGGGTAGCAACGATGAAACATAAAACTTTCCTCTAGTTCTTGAATACTTCCTCCCCACCACTATTATGATCCCAATTCTACCTTACAAATCTGGCTAGACCAGAGGATGTATATTGATACAGATAGCAACTAGAAACACAGGGAATCCAGGACAGATGACTCCTTCAGGACCAGTGGTGAGAGGGGCGATGCCTGGAGGGTGGAGGGAGTGTGGGGTAGGAAGGGGGAACCGATTACAAGAATCTACATGTAGCCTCCTCCTTGGGGGATGGACAGCAAAGAGGGCGGGGGGGAGACGTTGAACAGTGTAACGTATGACAAAACTACAATGATTTATGAATTATGGATGGTTCATGAGGGAGAAGGGAGGGAGGGGGGAAATGGGCAGCTGATATTAGGGGCTTGAGTAGAGGGCAAATGTTTTGAGAATGATGAGGGCAGAGAATGTACATATGTGCTTGACACAATGGATATATGTATGGACTGTGATAAGAATTGTACGAGCCCCCAATAAAATAATTTTTTTTAAGTGGGAAGGATTTGAAGTAATTGCTGATGAAGATTATGGATTACAGCCTTAGATATGTATTACAACCTAATGTAAAGGAAACCAAGATCCTCACAATTGGACCAGTGGGTAACATCATGGTAAAGAGAGAAGAGATTGGATTTGTCAAGGGTTTAATTTTGTCAGCTCCACAATCAGTGCTCAGGGAGACAGCAATCAAGGCACTCAAAGGATGCATTGCACTGGGCATATCTGCTGCACACCTCCTCTAAGTTCTGCTGGACCGAGAGCAGCTACGAGTCAGAACTCCTTCGACTGCACTTAACAATCACAACTTATAATTTTGAAAATCCTGTGTCACATTCAGAAAAGGTTCAATTTTTTTCCCGCCTTAGAATCCAAGCCAAATTTGCCTTTGTAGAAAGAAAGAAAAAAAGCCCAGTTTTATTTTTCATTTTATTTTATCACAGATTATCCCAATCCAGCTGATACTTCTAGGATTCAAATTCATAAAACTATAAGAAGTTTGTTTTTGTTTTTTTTAATGCAGGGACATTGTGTTTAAGCGGAAAGCCACTGGGAAATGTTTTTTTTAATTGCAACAAATAAAAAGGAACTGTTATCATTTCATTTTGTTATATTGGAGCTTCTTTTCACTTGAACAAAATTTCAAAAAATAAAGTTGTTTTGAGACAACTGTGGGGAAAATTAAGGCATTGAACATTTTATAATTGGCACCAACCGAAATTGGCACCAGGGAAGGAAGTGAACTAAAGTTGTGTAAATATAAACACTAATGTCTTGTTTCCATCTAAAATAAAAAGGGTTTTTGATGTCCCTGGTGTGGATATTTATTGGAGAGAAGTTTGAATGCCAGACTACATTCCACTGCAGTTGATTTTTAAATATGGAGCTAACAGGAAATGTCATGAGTGATGTGACCATCTGTCAAGTGTAAATGGATTCTGAGCCAGTGGATGTAATCTTCGCAAAATAAGACAAATGCATTAGAGTCTTAAAGATTTTTAAAACTCTAGAAACCATAAACCCAGTATAATGTTTATTTCACCAACTTGTATTTCTTGTATAGTCAGTTTCATTGTAACACTTGTCACAACTGTGATAATTTTCGAAAGTGAATTTAAATAGCACCTAGTTCTACTTTCAGAGTTTTCATCTGATATGCTTTAGAGTATCTGGGATATTCTTTTAGGAGTGAATTTGTTCATGGCCAAGAAACCTGTTTTTACAGTAATTATAAATCAGGGAATGCAGGCAAGAGGAAGAAAGAAACAGAAAAGGTTGCTTTATGTAATCCCACCCTTCGGCTCAGTTCAAAGGTGTCAAGAAGAAATCAGGGATTGTTAAAACACCTACTGAAGGATTTATAGAAGACATCAATTTGGTGACAAGTTCAATGAAAACTTCATTGTAAATGCTAACAGCTAACAACAATATGACATCTCATTTTAGTAATCTGCAGAGAAAAAAGTTGTGTCAGGTAGAAGTAAAATGTGTCCCAATCGGTTTTTTTTTCTGGGGGGGGACATGGAAATCTAGATAGAAAAATCATTTAAATAAAGCCTAAGAGTAAAATGATATGCCTACTATTTTAATTACACACATATATATACATTTTTATTGAAATGTGGATAGTTACACCTTTATCAAATTACAGTTTTATTATTTCAATGCTGTTTACATTAACTTCCATTAGCTCGATTGTAATTCATAGTTTAAAATGGGCCACAAAAATGACTTTCATCATTGCTCAATTTAAAAAAAAAGTATCAACACTGTTCTATCCTGCTCCTTTAATGTATTAGTATAAGCCTTTGTAATGTAACATTTTAAAGTTTACATGTCAAAGATAGTATTTTTACTTGAAGAAAGTAAACATCAAGCTACTTTAAAGTTTTTATATCTCTTCCCTTGGCTGATCTTAATGCACTTCCCAAGAATCACAGGCAGTGACTGGCCTCTCACTTTTCAGAAGGCAAACTTTGAAGTGGCTGTGTTTCTTTTTCCATGCTAATCTCTGACTGGAGACATTCGTTCTTGCTTAAAATGACATTTGTTAAGTGAGCTTGTACATAAATAAGGGTATCTTCTTTGAAATTCTCCCTTCACAACTTAAAAAAAAATCATTTTATTAGGGTCTCTTACAGCTCTTATAACAATCCATACATCCATTCTGTCAAGCACATTTGTACATATATTGCCGTCATCCTTTTCAAAACATTCTCTTTCTGCTTGAGCCCTCGGTATAAGCTCATTTTCCCCTCCCTCCCTTCCTTCCTCATGAACCCTTGATAATTTATAAATTATTATTATTTTCATATCTTACACAACCGCTGTCTCCCTTCACCCACTTTTCTGTTGTTCATCCCCCTGGGCAAGGGGAGTGGGGCTATATGTTGGTCATTGTGATCGGTTCCCCCTTTCCTCTCCCACCTTCCCCCTAACTTAATGGTATCACTACTCTCATTATTGGTCCTGAGGGGTTCATCTTCTGGATTCCCTGTGTTGAAAGCTCTTATCTGTACCAGTGTACATGCTCTCTCTGATCTAGACAGATTTGTTAGGTAGAATTGGGGTCATGATAGTGGGGTTGGGGGAAGCATTAAAGAACTAGAGGGATGTTGCATTTTTTGTCGGTACTATACTGCACCCTGGCTGGCTCATCCCTTCCTCCTTCCTTCCTTCTGTGATGGGATGTCCAACTGTCTATAGATGTGCTTTGGGTCTCCACTCAGCCCTCCCCTTTGTTTGCATCAATATGATTGGTTGTTTGGGGTCGTCTGATTCCTGATACAGGATCCCATCAATACCTCGTGATCACATTGGCTGGTGTGCTTCTTCCATGTGGGCATTGTTGCTTCTCAGTTAGATGGCCGCTTGTTTATCTTTAAGTCTTTAAGACCCCAGACATTATATCTTTTAATAGCCAGGCACCATCAGCTCTCTTCACCACATTTGCTTATGCACCCGCTTTGTCTTTAGTGGTTGTGTCAGGAAGGTGAGCATCACAGAATTACAGCTTATTAGAACAAAGTGACCTTGCATTGAGGGAGTATTTGAGTAGAGAACCAATAATGGCCTATTACCTTAATATTTAATATATAATATACCATATATACTCGAATACAAGCCAACCTGAATATCAGCCAAGGCACCTAATTTTGCCACAAAAACTGCATAAAAATGTGCTGAAAAACTTGGCTTATACACGAGTATATATGGAATGTACATAGATCTATGTCTCTATCATTATTTATAAATATATTTACATATGTATGTGCCTGTATTTATACCTCTATAAATATCCTTTGGCTCCTAGTTCTTTCCTCTGTTTCCTTTTACTTTCCTCTTGTCTCATTATCATGTTCGACCTTCATTCGGCTTTCATTAATTCCTCTCCATTCACAACTTTTAAATAATTTGAAAAAAGATACACATCTTCATGCCCAGATTCATACTGCATATATAAATACTTGCAAAGATATGTAGATTTGTAAATAACATGGAAGGCTTGTAAATAATATGAAGGGGTTTCAAAAAGTTTGTGGGAAAATGGCTTAACAAGATAATGGAATTTTTCCATGATCTTTTAAAATCCACTTCATATAATTATTAGCATTAAATAACTCCTCTCATGCATATTTATTGAAGGCTTTCTGGCACATAGTTTATTTTTGTTTCACACCTAATATGTGCTAGTCACTTTGCTAAATACATTCAATGTCATATATTCCTCCATCTTTACTGCAATTCTGAGGTAATGTACTTTTTTTCATCTCCCCTCATTTATTGAATAAGGGCACGAAACAATAGAACAACACACCAAAGGATATTACTAGAAAAGGCTTAGCAATTGAAGTAGTCATCTCTCTGACTTTATGTCATATGTATATATGTATATATATGTATACATATATTATGTATATATTATGTATATATAGTTCCATACTCTAAAATTAATCTTGTAGAATTAGATTCTTAAAATACTACTTTGGGTGTTCATAGCTTTTGCTCCATTGAACTATTCCATACAGTTCTCTCAGACTTTCTTTCCTCTTCTCTAATGGCATTTCTCAGTCTTTTTTGTGTCAAATGCGAAAGATGGGAAATGCCAGAGAAAGATATACATAAGGGGGGATGACCATGGAAGAAATTACCATGATAGTCTAGAGATAAAATAGAGGTCAGAAATCATGGAAATACCAATGATATAATCAACAATATGCTCCAGGAAAATAAACAAACTGACAGTAGATAATAAACTCTGCTTAGGAAAAATATAGAAATTAATTGCTACAATGACTAACATACATACACCGCACTCCATAGGATTCTTTTGCTTATAGTGAGTTGAGAAGATAAAACATAGGAAATCATGATTATTTTCCTAGTCAGTTCTTAGTGTTGCCTTTGGTTGATGGCTTTATCACTCATTGTTACCTTCCAGCACATTTTTTAAAAGCACTAGTGGATCTGTGTGTTAAGCATTGGGCTGCTAATCACAATGTCGGCATTTCAAACTCATCAGCTATTCTGTTTCTATAAAATTTACAGTCACAGAAATTCTATGGAGCAATTAACCTCTGTCCTGTAGAGTCACAATTTGTTGGAATTGATTCCGTTAAGTTTTTATTTTTTGTTGTGTGTTTTTCCAAGTTTGCTGGTAATATGAAGTAGGTTTCCTGTGAAATGTTATTTGTTGTTAGATGCGATCTAGCTGGTTTCAACTAATAGTGACTATGTTTACAAAAGAACAAAATACTGCCTGGTGTTGTATCATCCTCACAAGCTCATTGTTGCAGCCATTGTGTCAACCCATCTTCTTGATGGTCTTCCTCTTTTCCACTGCGGAACTAGCCTCTCTTGACAAAATATCAAAAGAAATGAGATGAAGTCTTGCTATCATTGATTCTGAGGAGCAATCTGGTACTTCCTGTAAGACAGATTTGCTTTTTCTTCTGGTAGTCCCAGGTACTTTTAATATTCTGCACCAATACCATAATTCGGATGCATCAATTCTTCAGTCCTCCCTTAATAATTGTACAGCGTTCACATGTGCGGTGGGTATTTTTGCTTCTATTTTGCTGGTGAGAAGAATGGGACAGAATGGCCAAATGCAAGCAAAATAAAACAGCTAGAGAGAATCAGCAGGGACAAGATTGGTAACGAAGTATTCTTAAGCCCAGAAATCATTTTACTAAGTCATAGTTTCCTTTAAAGGAGGTTAAAGTTTGGTTTTCTTAATAGAGAATATGATGGGTGATATATACAGCAGTATGCAGTTAATAAAACCCCTTATATTGTTTATTTGACCAAATAAATTTTTCTAATAACAACTGTTTTCTCTTTTAAATGACAGATACTTTTGATTTTCATTTTCTTGAGCTGAAGTCTTATAAAAATATATTTCACACTTCTCTGAGTATTTAAGAGATTAGAACAAACACAGATTAACCATTACTTAATGACTAGGATTACATGAAGATCATTTGCTACCCATTGACTGATGTCTTTCCAAAGGCTGTTTGCCTATTTATTAGTTAGCTCTAGATTGCTATGCTTCCTGAGTTCTTTAATTTGTTCTTTATAATTTGTTAATTGTTTGGTATAAAAGGCCAGTAAAAATGAGAAAAACCCTCAATGAGATGGATTGAAACAATGAAAGCAATGAACTCAAATATGCTGATGATTTTGAAGATAGCACTACACACTGGGTAATATTTTGTTCTGTTATCCATAAAGTTGCCCTGAATTGGATCTTACTTGACAGCAACTAACAACCACCAACAACACATTTGGTGAAAAACTGACAGTGGTCTTTGCAATAGTATTTTAGCAACTTGTGTAATCTCTTCTAATCAATTGAAATATTGGTAGATCTAACAGCTTGGTTTGAAGAACTGCAGGGCGAGTGAGAAAGTTTTGCTACCAGGGTTCCAGTTTATGCATGCACAGGTCTGTTCCAAACCAAATGTGTTTAAACATAAGTCTGTGGTCAGCAGATAGCTGCTGTCAAGTTCTTTCAGTAGTACGCCTGCCTTAATCTTGTTGGGGTGCTTAGAATAATAAGAAGAAAAGATCTGATGAAAGCACTGCGTTTAGAGATCTGTTGGGCCAATTAAATTCAAGGCAAGATGTCAGCTCAGAGGTTATGGGGCCTTTCTCGGAACTCAAAAGGAATAATCTTGACAGATTTCCTGAAAGGACCCAAGACAATCAGTGACCTACCAGGAAGACAGTTTAAGAAAATTGAAAACTACATTGGTGAGAAAATGAGTAGGAAGGTCACACTGGGGAATTTTTTCCCCTTTCACAACAATGAACCTGCTTGTTCTTCGAAGGAAGCAAGGGCTTGTGTACAAGAATTCCATTGAGAAATCTTACTCCATCTACCCTACAACTCCTCTGCCCTTCGGACTTCTTCTTGTTTCCAAGATTCCAAAAATTTAAAGGTACAAGATTCATGTCCCTCAGGCATTGCAAAGTTGCTGTTTTGAGGTAGTATAAATTGAAGGCTGCAACATTCATTAGGGGGAGAGATGGAAGTACTGCCTTCCAGAGTGTATAGACGTAGATGGAAAAGGTGGCAAGTAACAATAACTTCACATTTTATTATTTAATAAAGATTTCTATGACTGTATAGCAATAGTTTTTGACCTATCCTTGTATGAATCAGTAGATAGCTTTATACCAGAAACAGACAATAAAAACCCCCTCACTACCATTAAGTGATGTTGACTCACTATGACTCTATTGAACAAGGTAGACCTGTCCCTATAAGTTTCTGAGACTGTAAATATTTATGGGAGTAGAAATCCTTGTCTTTCTCCTGCAGAGCAACTGGTGGTTTTGAACTGCAGACCTTGCAACTTGTAACCACTATGCCAGCAAGGGTCCTCTCTAGGACACTGTTATATAGCTTTATAGCAAGAGTAAATCGGTTCTGAGTGAAGAAGGCTCTGAATGGTTCCTTTATGATTGCAGATTGGTGCTATCATAACTATAAGCACTGAGCAGAGGCTCTTTTGACCAATTTCTGATTTGTTTTCTGGGTTATGGATGGTTGATATTGTCAAGAAAGTGATTCATGCATAAATGAGGTCCCACTGAACCACTTCCTCTCTAGATTCAAAGGTATATGGCATTCCAGTAATTTGAGAATGTGCTTTGAGGTATTTTTAGTTTATTTGGTAGGCTGTTGGTGGAATTTGGATTAGGTTGGCAGCATCCTTTAGGATGAAAGCAAGAGATTAGCATTGTTTTAGATTGCTGAGCACTCTGTCAGCTATCATTGTACTTTTATATCCGTTTTGTGAAGCAAAGGCGGAACAGCAGTCTCATTGCCATTGTTTTCTACTCCCTCTGTTTTCTATTTTAATGGAACTAAAATATTGTCATTAAACTAACCTTCTTAAAGCATATAATTTAATGATTTTTGTGAATTTGCAATGTTGTAATAAAAAAACTCTTTAAATTGTATGCTTTAAAAAGGTTAATTTTATGTTCCAATATTTTAGTTCAATTAAAATGTGTCCTATACCAATTAAGTAGTCACATTGTTTATTTTATAGATCAGACTATTATTTGGCTAAAAGGTGACCTCCAGCAGTTACTTCAGTTCCAAGTTAGAGGGTGTTTTAGGACAATAGTATCAAGGGTTTCTCTAGTCTGTATCAGACCAGTGAGTTGAATTTGACCAGAGCGCATTATAAGTTAGGTCTGCTCAGAGCAGTCAGCAGTGGGAGTCAAGCAACATTTCATTCTGGTCTTGCTAAAAGAGTCTGTAGTTCAGTGGTTCTCAACCTTCCTAATGCCGTGACCCTTTAATACAGTTTCTCATGTTGTGGTGACCCCCCACCCATAAAATTATTTTCGTTGTTACTTCGTAACTGTAATTTTGCTACTGTTATGAATTAGGCAAACCCTGTGAAAGGGTTGTTTGATCCCCAAAGGGGTCGCGATCCACAGGTTGAGAACTGCTGCTGTAGTTCATGTGGGTTATTAGTCCTTTGGACTAATTTCCTCTGTGAGTCTTTAGTTTTCTTCACCCTCCTTTGCTTCAGACAATAAGGGACCAACAGTTATATCTTATATGAAAATTGGAAAGTTTTTAAGACCTTAGATGATATTCATCAAACTATTGTTGTTAGTAGGTGACATCGAGTCTGTAATACTTTCCATATTCTTCTTGAATTTATTCTTTCAGTATCATTGGTTCTTGATCACATGCTGCCACTTGAAATGACTGAAGGGCTAGTTCTTTTTGGTGTGGTGACTCTGTATATTCTTGCCATCTTCCTTTGATGCTTCCTGTATCATTCAATATTTTGCCTGTAATATCTTTCAATGTTGCAATTTGAGGATTCAATTTTTTTCTTTGGTTCTTTCAGTTTAAGATAATGCTGGGCATATTCTTTATTTTTGTTTTTCTAACTCTAGGTCATTGCAGTTTTGTTATGATATTTTACTTTATCTTCTCAAGGTTGTTGCTCTTAGATGCCATCGAGTCGTTTTGGACTCATAGCAGCCTTAAGCACAATAGAGTGAAACGTCCTGTTCGCTTCCATCCTCGTGATTGTTCCTGTGCAGCCGTGGTGTCAGTCCATTTCCTGGAGGGCCTTCCTCGCCTTCTCTGCCTCCTTCACTTTACCAAACGTGATGTCCTTCTCCAGGGACTGATTTCTCCAGACAACACGTCCAAGTATTTGAGATGAAGTCTTGCCATCCTTGTCTCTAAGGAGTGCTCTGGCTGTACTTCTTCTAAGACAGATGGATTTTTCCTTTTAACAGTCCATAGTATTCTCAATATTCTTCTCCAAACTAGGATTTTGGATGCAGATTTTTCTCTTTATGAACTATGATTCCAATTAACCAAGATTTCTCTCAGGGCTATGGTCCTTAGCCTTCAAGCCTGAGAATTCAGACCCACACGATGTCTAAGAAGTTTCTGTAATTGTGTACCCTCTGTACTGTGATACATAGGAATATATGTGCATCATATATAAATATGTATGTATAAATATCCACAATTATACCTATGTATGTAGACGTTCTCATATATTACCTCCTGCATCTATTTAGCATAAATATTGCCTTAGACTGGCTTTTCCAGAGAATCAAAATCATAAGTGATGCTTGTGTGTGTGTATGTATGTGTATAAATAATTCATATAAAAATGTTCATACAGTTAAAGGAGTGGTCAAGTTATAGTTTAGGCAGATTCTAAGTCCATGGGTTAGGTATTAAAGTGGAGGCTCTCTTGACTCATACAGCATCAGGACTCCGGTTGACAAACCCAAGGTCAGTGGGACGACCACAGGTTAGTGTCTGATGAAGCCAAGATCAGCAGGACAGATGTGTTATTAGAGAGGCAAATGAATCCAATTTTTTTCAGGTCAGATAGCAAGCAGATGATGGGTCCCAAGATTGTCAATATGACAGGCCATTTGCTCAAGTCCAAAGAACTGGAGGTTGATAAGCCAGATAAAGAGCCAGACAAAGCAACAATTTAAAAAAAATATTTCCCATAGCATCCATTTGTAGGTCACATCCTCAAGGAAACCTTTCGATTATAACAGGATTATGGCCAGAATAAAGGGGTTGTATTCCATGCTAATCTTCTTACAACTGATAGGCTGCTCACAGCAGATCCCATTGTGGTGTTGATTACATTGTATTAGGTGACATCATGAGCCTTACTAGGCCTTAAATCTCAAACCACTGAGAATCCTGGACCAGCCAAGTTGACACAATACTTAACTATCATACATATCTACTTATGCATCCATTTACCACTTACTGTTATTACTGTTATTTCAGGATTGTATATATTTTAGTATTTATCACTAAAACAAAAAACCCCCTGCTATTGCGTTTATTCTGACTCATAGCAACCTAAAATACAAAGTTAAGACATTTTGTTGTGACTCGATCATTATTCTTTATTGTTGCATAGTATTCTATTGTATGTGTGTACCACATTTGTTTATTAATTAATCTATTGTTGTACACTTAGGCTGTTGTATTTTACATATATATATTTATATTTGTAGTCATATTAGAAAGCATGTAGTAGTATCATATTGTGGTTTTGGTTGTATTTCCTTAATGATTACTAATGTTGAACATTGATTCATGCACCTGTAGGCTATTTGTACATCTTCTTTGAAGAAATATCTGTTCCAATATTTTGCTCGGTTATTAATTGGATTCTTTTGTTGTTGAGTTGTAAGAATTGTTTAAGTAATTATATATCCTCCCTTTTGGATGTATAATTTCCAAATATATCTCACAAACTATAGTTTTATGTTTCACCATCTTGAAAATAGCCTTTGATGTACAAATGTTCTGAATTTTGTTGAAATTCAATTTCTTTATGTTTTTTTATTGCATGTCCTTTTGCCACCCTACCCCCTGCTTTGTTCTTTTCCAAGAATCAGAATTTCACAGCGTTTATTCTTACTCTATTCTAATACAACATGGTGGTCCCTTAGACTTGTGTTTGATGAGTTCTGTGTAAAGAATCAGTTTCAGTATGGTTCAACATAGCTTTATTGCAATACAACATGGTGGTATTGTTGACCTGTGTTGTCCAATGTCCACCCAATACGATTTAGAAATCATCCAAATTGAGTTCAGTGTGAAATGCATGGCAGATTTTGAAGTCTTAGTAGCAAGAAAAAAATCCCAATGTTTTCATTAATATTGTTTGTATTGGTTCCGTATTGAAATATTATTATTTCAATATATTGGATTAAAGAAAAATATCAAATTAATTTTGACAACCTTTTACTCTTATTAAGGTGGTTAAATGAAGGAGCCTTTGTGGCCTAGTGGTTAAACCTCTTAGCTACTAAGCAAAAGGTTAATCTATTAAGCCCGCCACCGATTGGTGTGAGAAAGATGTGTCAGTCTGCCTTTGTAAAGTTTTACAACCTTGGAGACCTTATGTGGCTGATCACTGTCCTATGGGGGCACTGTGAATCATAAATGACTTGATGGTAGTCGGCTTGGTTTATTGGTGTGTTTTGGTACAAGGAAACATAAAATTTCCTATGTGACTCATATTTCCTTGGGATTATGCTGACCTAGATGGTCTCTTAGTTGCTAGGTTGCAGTTTTTTTACAGAGAAGTGAAGGAATTAGCTTGAGCTGATCTGTGAGGTCTATTCTAACATTAAAATCCAATTTCCCACCTAAGAATAAGTTAGATTGCTACTTCTGTTCTCAAAATAGTTATATTTCATTCAGCTCTGTTTGGTGTTGGAGGGCTACAGCAATAGAGAATGTCAGCATGCTGTCTTGCCAAGCATTAGGTGGATTTAATATGTAGTTTATCAGTTATTCTCCTTTTGATAAAGGTAAGCTAATTTTTATAGAATGTATTTCAGATATTTTTTCAGGCTGCTTAATATAAAATATTTTAATCTTAAAATAAAGGTATCTGTTGAATCTTGAGGGAGCTCATTGTATTGGCATTACTTATTGTCCCTGGAATTTCCAATACTTATGATAATGGAATTTTGCATTATTGTGCATTTGTTTATCCTCAGGAAATTTTAGCAATTTTAAAAAAGAAAACGAGAGATAACAATAATTCAGTGTATTACAGGAATTTATTAATTGGATAATTATCCTGATCTTTTTTTCAGTTCAGTGTGGGAAATATTTGGCCAACATAAAATTGTATAACATGTCAGTAAATTACTTAATAACAGATTCTTATAAGACACAAGGCAAACATTCTTAGGGAGCTAATGTATTTTAGGTCAAAGACTTGTTAAAATTTTGTTGTACAGAATGCTTGAAACAAAATCTTCAAAGTAGAATTTGGATATTTGCTTTTTGATATATAATTTATATTTAATTTAAGTAGAGCAGGAATCTGAAATTATAAATCTCAGGCTTTATGATTACAACCTGGTGGTATTTGGGTAAACATTGGACTGCTAACATCAGGTTGGTGGTTCAAACTCATCAGCAGATCCATGAGAGAAAGATGAATCTATTTGTTCCTAAACTTTTATGGTCTCAAACATCCAAAGAGGCAGTACTAGTTTTTCCTATAGGATTACTATCAGTTAGAATTGACTTAGTGGCTGAGCAACTCCAGTTTCAAATTTTATTATAAGTCGACTGCTCAATACCAAGACATTGTCTAAAGTGGAATAAATCCTTCTCACTCTGAGTTTAGGAGATTGAGAAAGATGAACATATTAGAATGGATATTGAAGGCATATGCAATGTGCGGAGTCCATGTCAGAAGGAATGGTGGAAAGGCAAACCAAGTTGAATGTTATACTTCAAAAAACGGAGCATACAAATTCTTTTTGATATAATCCTATTGTACTTTATAGGCTTCTTTTTTTTAACCTCCTCACCTTCAAACCTTCCCAAATTCTAGAAAATGTAATATATTCTTACTTCTTTAGTATATTTCTCCATTTTCACACTGTAATCTCTTTCCCTTTGTGACTTTATGCCATGTATTATATTATTGCTAAACTCAGATCATCGTCTGTGAAGCCTTGCTTCCCTCTTTCCGCTTTCATTTTCCATCTCCTGCCCCAATCTCATTCACATAACTAATTTGCCTTTCTTTTTCATTCCTATTGTAATTTTGGCATGAGCATACTTTCTTAGTTTTATATTTATGTTTCATTCTTTATGCATATACTTTATTATTTCTTGCTATACATGATGGAAAAAGAGCCCTGGTGGGGTAGTGAATTTTGCATTGGGCTGCTAACCACAAGGTCAGCATTTCAAAACCTCTAGCTACTCCTCAGGAGAAAGATGAATTTTTCTACTCCTGTAAGGATTTACCGCCTCACAAACCCACAGGAGCAATTCTACCTTATCCAGTAGGGTCACTATGAGTCATAATTGACTCCACACCAATGCATTAGAGTTATATGTGATGGGGAAATATGTATAAAATATATACATATACAATATCAGCCTGTCAATTGGAAGTGTGTTGACTCTGTAGAACAGTTTTTTGGAGAAGTTATCAAGTAACAATATCAAATCTTCTGATCCATAAAGGTAGTATGTTGTTAGATTTCTTCAAGTCAGCTCCAACACACTGTGTATCAGAATGGTGCCTAGTCCTGGACTATTCTCACATTCAGTACTATGTTTGAGCCCACTGGCAACCCATCTAGTTGAGGTTTTCCTCTCTTTTGCTGACTCTTTATTTTATCAATCATAATGCTCCTCGTCAAGGGTTAGTCCCTCTGGATAACAGATTCCAAGTAAGTGAGACAAAGTTCACCATCCTCTCTTCTAAGAACCTCCAAGGGTAATTTGTTCATTTTTCTGACAGTCCATGGTATATTCAATATTGTTCTTAAATTTCATTTTTCAAATATGTCAGTTCTTCTGTGCTCTTGCTTTTTTTCTTTGTCAAACACACGTAGGGCTTTTAGTGCTTTGTAGAGGTGATTGTCGTAGATTTTCCCAATGCAGTACATCATATGCTTTCTTGACTGCTGCTTCCATGGACATTGGTTATTGATCCAAGAAGAATGAAAGCCTTGATACTATATCTCCTTATTTACTTATTTCTTTATTTCTGTCAGACTTGTTTTGAAGTTTTTAGTGTATAGCTCTTTGATATACTTTGTCAAACTGATACTTAAATAGTGCTTAATTTATACTGTAGTAAATGGCATGGGTTTAAAATTTTTATTTTTCAGAAACACAATTGATTAAGAAAAATATTGTGCTTGTATCCTGCAACCCTACTAAACTTATTTATTGATTGAAGTAATTGTTTGTTTTATTTTTAAGATTATGCGGGTGTTTTGCATATATAGTCTATGATGCTTTCTTTCATTTACTTCCTACCTTTCTGTATGAAAACTTTTCTTC
Organism: Echinops telfairi; assembly: GCF_000313985.2. Lineage (NCBI taxonomy): Eukaryota > Metazoa > Chordata > Mammalia > Afrosoricida > Tenrecidae > Echinops > Echinops telfairi. The sequence continues at coordinate 41,411,325 of NW_022109491.1, forward strand.
TCTTGCCAAGTCTTATCTTTTTTATCTGTATTGTCTTGCCTTATTCTTATGACTAGAACTTTTGGTACAATGTGGAATCAAAGACTTTAGTGTCTTTCATCATTAAGTGAGTTAACTGTTGTTTTGTTTCTTTTAATTGTAATTGATGGCTGTCATCCTTGTTTGCTGAGTGAGAGATTTTTGTTTTGTTTTGTTTCTGTTTTTTTTTTTTTTAATTGTGATGATTCTGTGATTTTCCATCCTAATCCATTAGATTATATGGGTGGACTTTCAACTATTTAACCATGAGTATAGCCCTACATAGTCATGGGGTATTATTCATTTCATATCTTGCTGATTTTGATTCATGTATTATATCTATGTTGATCAAGTTTGTTGTTCTGACGTTTCTTTTAGTTGTAATATCTTTTTTTGGTTATTGTTAGGGTGAATTATGTTTCATAGTATTTGTTTGGAAGTATTATCTCATCTTCAACTTTTTTCAACAGTTTATGTAAATTTGGCATTATTTGGTCTTAAAAAATTTGATGGAAGTAATTAATGCAGGTATCTGATCCTGGACTTTCTTTGTTTTTAATTAGGTTTATTTTGTTTTTGTTCTGTTTTAAGATTTTTACCTGCACATTTGATTTGTATAGTAGATAGGTATACTCAGATTATAATATTTTTAAAAGTCAAGTTTGTTAGTGTTTTAAATTAATTTGCTCATTTCTTATGAGTTGTCAAATATTTTGGTATGAAGTTTTATGTAGAATATGTTGTAACACTAGAGAGTACCATATTTTATATTTAAAAGTTGAATCATATATTTATCCACACATTTACTCTTTCCTGTGCTCTTTGTTCTTGCATTAATTCATATTTTCATCTGTTAATTTCTTTCTACCCGAAGGTTACAGTTCACATTTCTGGTAATGCAGTTCTGGTAGGGGATTCTTTCCACATTTGTATATTTGGAAAAAAAATTGTCTATTGGGTTGTTAACTGCAAGGTCGGAAGTTTGACACCCCAACCCCTCTGTGGGAGAAAGATGTAACTTTCTACTACTGTAAAGAGTTACCGTCTAGGAACCCCACAGGGGCAGTTAGACCCTGTCCCAGAGGGTTGCTGTGAGTCAAGCATTGACTTGAGGGCTGTGAGTTTGGTTTGCTGTTTTGGAAAGTAGTTCACTGGATAGAGAATTCCAAGTTAACAGTTGAGTTTGTGTGGCTGTTCCCCTCTGCCAACTGCCTTCACTATTTAGAAATATTGCTTTACTGTTTATGATTTGTATTATATCAATCGAAAAGTCTGCTGTAATCTTATCTGTTACTATACATAGGTATATATTTTCCCTAGGTAATATAAACATTCTCTTGATAACATAAAAGAAACAAACAAAACTCACTGTCATTGAATTAATTCTGACTCATAGAAACCCTATAACCAAAAAGCAAGCTCATGGCCATTGAGTCCATGCTGACTTATATAGACCCTATAGTACAGTGTAAAACTGCCCTTGTCGGGTTTCTGAGATTGTGACCCTTTACAAGTGTAAAAAGCCTCATCTTTCTCTCATAGCCTAATATGTAGCCCACTATCTCCATCTTACAATAATTTTATTATGCTTTGCTTTGGGCAAGTTTTCTGCTTTTTGCCTATGCTGGTGGTTTGTAGAGCTTCTTAGATATATAGGCCTTTAGTTCTCATAAAATCTGAGCAGTTTCCTCCATTCTTATTCCAAATATATTTCTCTCTCTTTCTTTGAAGGTCCAGTACATATATTTTATGATGCTTAAAAATGCTTTGCATTTTGCTAATGCTGTTAATTTTATTCCAAAATTTTCCTCTGTTTTAGTTTGGAGGGTTTTCATTATAATATTTTTAAATTTTCTAATGGATCTTCTATAGTATTAAATTAGCTGTTAATCCCATCCACTGGATTTTTTTCTCATATACTGTATTTCTAAGATCTAGATGTTAGAAATTGAAATTTTTCATGTCTTTACATAACTAACTTGCCTATCTTGTTCAATGTGAAATATATTACAACTATAACTTTAATACTCTGTCCACTAATTTATCTCTGCTGTTCTAATTGTTTTCTTCTCATGTGCCGTCTTTTTGGTCTTTGCAAGCACTGTAAGTGTTGATTGGATGACAGGTGTTGTACGTTTTGTCATCTTAGGTGATAGGTGTTTAGTTTCCCCATCAATATTTTGACTTTCGTTCTGTGATGCATTAAAGTTACTTCAGAACATTTGACTCTTTCAAGGCTGGCATATAGTTTTCTAAAGAGCCATGCTGGTGGAGTAGGTTAAGCATTGGTCTACTAATGGCAAGGTCAGCACTTGGAAACTGCCTGATATGGGAGAAAGATGAGACTTTATCATCTTGCAAAGAGATGCAGTCTCTGAAACCCACCAAGGCAGCTCTTTCCTACAGGGTTGCTATAAATTGGAACTAACTTGATGGCAGTGAGTTTGTTCTTCGGTTTTGGTAAGTAGATTAGAGCTGACATTGTGTTCTAGGATTAATTTTCCCCATGTTGGAATTTAGTGACCTATTGTACCATAAATTATGAGGAAGTTTTTCCGTTTTTGACTAATAGGAACGTGAACTTCTCCCAGATTTGTATGAATGACAGATATTATTCTCTCAGGTAGTTTCATATTGTTGCTCTTCTGTGTGACTCTTTCCTGTTCAATATCCTGCCAATTGAACTCTATCTATTTTGTAATTTTTACAGTCACTACTCGTTTTACAAACTCAGAGATACTACCAGTATGCCCTCGGTTCTCCTCCTCTTTGCTGGTAAATGGGCACACTCACCAGAAAGCAAGCTGAGGAAGCTTAGAGCTCTTCCTGTTTGTCTTTCCCCTTTAAAGAACCACTGCTGTATATTCTGAAGTCTTATGGATGAAAACTTCTGAGATATGTATTTTATTTGTTTATTTATGGGAGGTAAATCTAGTCATTGTTCTTCCATCTTTCCCAGTAATAGAAAAATCTCTAAATATAGAGAATAAACTGTGAAGAAGAATAATTTATAATAATTATAAGATTTAGTATATAAATGTAGCCTATTGTTGTTATGTGCTGTTGAGTTGTTTCTGACCCATAGAGACCCTCTGTACAACAGAACAAGCCCAACACTGGCCAGTCCTGTGCCCCTTCCTAACAATCTTTTTTTTAATCCCCTCTCTCCCTACTCCCCTCTCCCTCATGAGCCCTTGATAATTTATAAATTGTTATTTTGTCATATCTTGCCTTGTCTGACGTCTCCCTTCACACACTTTTCTGTTGTCTGTCCCCCAGGGAGGAGGTCACATATAGTTTCTTGTAATCGGTTCCCTCTTTCCTACCCTCAACCCTCCCAGTACCACCACTCACACCACTGGTCCTGAGGGGATCATCCGCCTTGGATTCCCTGTGTTTCCAGTTCCTATCTGTACCAGTGTACATCCTCTGGTCTAGCCAGACTTGCAAGGTAGAATTCGTGTCATGATAGTGGGAGCGGGGAGGAAACATTTAGGAACTAGAGGAAAGATGTAATTTTCATCGTTGTTACATCGCACCCTGACTGGTGCGTCTCCTCCCCAGGCCCCTCTGCAAGGGGATCCTAACAATCTTTTGTATGTTTGAGCCCATCTATGCAGATACTGTCACTGTTTCTTGTCAAAGGTCTTCCCTTTTCACTGCCCCTCCACTTTAACAAACATAGTGTCCTTCTCCAGGGACTAATTTTTTCTGATATATCCAAAGTATATGTGATGAGGTCAGGGCATCCTTACCTCTATGGAACATTTTTGCTGTACTTTTTCCAAGACAGATCTCTTTGTTCTTTTGGCAATCAGTGGTACTTTCAATGCTCTTTACCAACAAGACAGTTCAAATGCGTTAGTTCTTCTTCCATTTTCCTTAATCAATATCCACTTTTCACATACACATGATGCAATTGAAAAACCGTGGTTTGGATAAGGCATACCTTAGTCTTCAAAATAACATCTTACTTTTTAACACTTTAAAGAGGTCTTGTGCAGTAGATCTACCCAATGTAATGCATCATTTGTTCTCTTGGCTGCTGCTTTCATGAACATTGATTTGGGATCCAAGAGACATGAAATCCTTGAAAACCTCAAAATTTTCCTTGTTTATTATGATGCTACCTACTAGTTCAGTTGTGAAGATTTTATTCTTCTTTGCATTGAGTTGTGATCCGTACTGAAGGCTATAATGCTTGATCTTCATCATCAAGTGCTTCAAGTCCTTCTCAAATTCAGCAAGCAAGGCTGTGTCATCTGAATCTTACCGGTGTTAATAAGCTTTCCTCTAATCTTTATGCTGCATTTTTCCTCATATAATCTAGCTTATGTGATGATCAGCATTACAGATCAAAAAAGTATGATGAGATGATACAACCCCAATGCCCACTTTTCCTGATTTTGAACCATACAGTACACCCTTGTTTTCTCACAGCAGCCTCTTGTTCCATGTACAGGTGCTGCCTCAGCACCAAGTCGTGTTCTGAGATCCCGGTTTGTCTCACAGCTCTCCATAGTTTGCTATAGTCCACACAGTTGAATGCTTTGGCATTGTCAATAAAACACAAGTAAACAAGTAAAAGTATTCTCTACTTTCAGCAAAGTTCCATCTCACCTCAGCAATGATATCCCTTGTTTCACATCTTCTGAATCCAGCATGAACCTCTGGGAGCTCCCTGTCGATGTATTACTACAACCATTGTTAAATGAACTTCAACAAAAATGGACTTGTTTGTAATATTAATGATATTGCTCTATGATTGGAACAAATTTCAGCAGAGCTTCCAGACTAAGAAGAGACTGTAAAGAATAGGCTATCTACTTCTGATTAATTAGCTTCTGAAAACCTAAATGACAGAATCAAAACCTTGTCAGATACTGAAAACATTATGAAAATGTAACCTAGTTATTATTTCTGACAAGTGATAAGGAGCCTGAAAACTTTGCACATTGGCCACTCTAAGAAAAAAACAATGGGAAGTAAAGTAAGGATAGGATATTAGGGTTCAGATGGTTAAGCTAATGTTTAATATATATATATATATACACTTTAATTTATCTTAAAAATTATTTTAGAAGTAAATAAATTTAAAGTTGCATACAATATTTTGTGGGTATGAAAAAAAAAGAGGGATGTGGAGTAGAGATGGGATAATCTGAGAATCCCTCCTGGGGCTGGGTTTGGAGCCCAGAAATGGGACCTCAAGTCAAGGAGGCATAAAAGCAATTACTTCTTTGAAGGAAAAGTATAACTATTTGCAAGAGTAGAGTCTACATGTAGATAATATAGAGAGATTTAATTAGCATTGTTCGTGATTATAAAATAGTTGTTAATGACACACATGTTCATAACAGTGCAGTCACACTTTCAAATACACACTATACATCTGTGTAAATTGACATGGAAATTGTTGTGATATTTTTCCAAGTTAAAAAAAATACAGTTAAAGATGAGTATATATATATATATGTTTGATATACATAATAGGCTTAGAAAATGCATAAGAAATTAACTTTTGGATTGTGTATATAGGAATCATCGTGTTTGGGGAGAAGAGGATTTTATTCATTTTATTTTTTTCACTCTTTACCACTTGAAATTTTGCAATGCACACACATTACACTCATAATTTGTAGATGGATAAAAAGTCATCTTAAAGTTTATTTTCCTCAGCTAAATTAGTCAGAAATCAAATCACAGTCTACTTTTTTTACCCTTTGACAATCTGCCGTCCAATGAGTGTGTTTGTTTGGACTAACCTGATCCAAGTAAAATATGCAGTGTGCTATTTCCTAACTCACCACCTGTCAGCATTGATGGACATCCTGATCAAAAAGCATCTCACAGTGGTTTTGTTGGTTCACAAATCAGACTGTTTTTTCCTAATACAAACTTGATTCTACCATAATATATTTTAGGACCATCTTTTTGGTAATGTAGGTTATGATTCTGTTTTGTTTCAGGTTTATTTTTCACTGTGCTTGACTATGCTGCTGAATATGTATAAAAGATACTGTTGGTTCCTGCTTTGAATCTACAAATTGAAGTGCCATCTGCCAGCTGCTACCTTTTTGGAGCAGGCAGTTAGCCATCAAACTAGAGATTTTCTGGTGTACTGTGGGTCCTGTCATTTCTTTTAATATCCTTAGATGTAGAAATATTTTTATAGCACTTGTTATGTATTAGTTCTTTTATGTGTTCCAAATAACTATGATAGTTATTTGTGTATGTGTGTATCTGTACTTGTGTATGTGACTTATATTCAATGTCCTCCAGGTTTAATTTGTTGGCTAGAATTCATAATGTAGCACTATGAAGTTTGGTGGGCAGTGAATTAATTTCCTAGAGCTTCTGTAACAGATTATTAGGAAGTAGGTGGCTTAAAACAGCAACCACAAAAATGTGTATTCCCTCACAGTTCTGGAGGCTTGAAGTTCAAAACAAGTTGTTGGTGGGACAATTCATAATTCTTTTTCTTTACTTCTGGTGTTACCAGCAATTCTTAGCATCCCCTCTTCACACACCCATTTTCCTTCTGCATTTAGGATCACTGTACTCTAAAATATAGCCCTGGTTATGACATTGGCTGCTAACGACAGGGTCACCAGTTCAAAACCACCAGCTTCTCTGTGGGAGAAGCGGGGTATCTACTCCCTTAGAGAGATACAGTGTAAGACACTCGCAGGAACAGTTCTACCCTATCCTCAGGGGTCGCTATGAGTCAGTATTGACATGATGGCTGGGAGTGAATTTTTTTGAGATACTCCAGTATGGTTTCTTTATGAGTCTGAACATCCTCCACAACACTTAACAACAACACATACCAGTGTGGACTTATCTTAACTTGATTACAACTGTAAACACCTATTTTCAAATAAGGGCACATTTATAGGTACCAGGGATTAGGATAGATAATTGCTAAAAGTTCAGCCCAGATTCAAAAGAGGACGTGGAAGAATGGATGTCATTGCTGACGTCAGATGAATCTTGGCTCAAAGAAGAAAATACCAGAAAGAAGTTTACTTGTGTTTCATTGACTATGCAAAGATATTCAGCTGTGTGGACCATAATAAACAATGGATAACCATGAGAAGAATGGGAATTTTGGAATACTTCATTGTATACTCATTTGAAACTTGTACATGGATTAAGAAGCAGTTGTGCAAATAGAACAAAGGAATACTACATGGCTTAAAATCAAGAAAGGTGTGCATCACGGCTGTGTCCTCTCACAATTCTGGTTCAATCTGCATGCTGAGCAAATCATCAGAAAAGTTGGAGTATATGAAGAAAAGTGTGACATCAGGATTGGAGGAAGGCTTATTAACAACCTGCAGTATGTGGATGACACAACCTTGCTCCTTAAAGTGAGGAGGAACTGAAGCACTTGCTGATGATGATCAAGGAGTATAGCCTTTCATGTGGATTACAATTTAATGTAGGGAAGACCAAAATCCTCACAACTGGATTAAGAGGTCACAACATGATAAATGGTGAAAAGATAAAATTTTCAAATATTTTTTTCTTACTTGGAACTATGATTAATGTTCACGGAAGCAGCAGTCATGAGATCAAAAGACATGTTGCATTAGGAAAATCCACTGCACAAGACCTCTTCAGAGTATTGAAGAGCAAGGCTACTTTGAGAACTAAGGTGCGCCTTACCCAAACCATGGTATTCTCCATTGCATCATATGCCTGTGAAAGTTGGACACTGGATAAGGAAGACTATAGATTTAGATGCATCTTAATCGTGGTGCTGAAGAAGAATATTGACAGTACCATGGACTGCTAAAAGGACAAACTGATCAGTATTAGAAGAAGTAAGGCCAGTGGGCTCCTTAGATGCAAGGATGAACAGACTTTGTCTTATATACTCTGGACATATTGTCAGGAGATATCATTCCCTGGAGAAGGACATGATGCTTGGTAAAGTGGAGGGATGAGGAAAGAGAGTGTGTTAGTCAGGGTTGACTAGAGAAGTAAATCCCTTGTCAGAAGGGCCACAAAGAAAAGACTAGCCAGTCAAGGTATAGTATAGCACTGACGAAACACACAACTTTCCTCTAGTTCTTCAAGGCTTACCCCCCCCCCGCCCCCCATCATCACTATCATGACCCCAATTCTTTTATTTTTAATCATTTTATTAGGGGCTCATACAACTCTTATCACAATCCATACATGCATCAATTGTGTAAAGCACATTTGTACATTCATTGCCCTCATCATTCTCAAAACATTTGCTCTCCACTTAAGCCCCTGGCATTAGCTCCTCATTTTCCCCCCTCTCTCATGAACCCTTGATAATTTATAAATTATTATTTTGCCATATCTTGCACTGTCTGACGTCTCCCTTCGCCCACTTTTCTGTTGTCTGTCCCCAGGGAGGAGGTCACATGTAGATCCTTGTAATCGGTTCCCTCTTTCCTACCCACCCTCCCTTCACCCTCCCAGTACTGCCACTTTCACCACTGGTCCTGAAGGGATCATCTGCCCTGGATTCCCTGTGTTTCCAGTTCCTATTTGTACCAGTGTACATCCTTTGGTCTAACCAGATTTGTAAGGCAGAATTGGGATCATGATAGCGGGTGCAGAGGAAGCATTTAGGAACTAGAGGAAAGTTGTATTTTTCATCATTACTAATTGCACCCTGACTGCCTCATCTCCTCCCCGAGACCCCTCTGTAAGGGGATGTCCAGTTGCCTACAAATGGACTTTGCGCCTACACTCCGCACTCCCCCCTCATTCACTATATGATTTTTTGTTCTGATTATGCCTGATACCCGATCCTATCGACACCTCATGATCACACAGACTGTTGTGATTCTTCCATGTGGGCTTTGTTGATTCTCAGCTAGATGGCCGCTTGTTTATCTTCAAGCCTTTAAAACCCAAGATGCTATATCTTTTGATAGCCAGGCACCATCAACTTTCTTCACCACATTTGCTTATGCACCCGCTTTGTCTTCAATGATTGCATCAGGAAGGTGAGCATCATAGAATGCCAGTTTAATAGAACAAAGTATTCTTGCATTGAGGGAGTACATGACCCCAATTCTACCTTACAAATCTGGCTACACCAGAACATGTACACTGCTACAGATAAGAGCTTGCAACACAGGGAATCCAGGACAGATAAACCCCTCAGGGCCAATAATGGGAGTAGCAATACCAGGAGGGTAAGGGAAAGGGAAGAGAGTAAGGGGGAACAGATCACAATGATCAATGTATGGCCCCCACCCAGGGGGAAGAACAATAGAAAAATGGGTGAATAGAGATAGCGGTCAGTGTAAAACATGAAAAAAATAATTATTTATAAATTATCAAGGGTTCTTTGGGGAAGGAGAGTGAGGGAGGGAAGGAAACAAATGAGGATCTGATACCAAGAACTCAAGTAGAAAGAAAATGTTTTGAAAAAGATGATGGCAACATATGTACAGATGTTCTTAACACAGTGAATATATGTTTGGATTGTGATAAGAGCTGTAAGAGCCCCCAAGTAAAAAAATTAATATAAAATATATTTTAAAAAGAAAAAAATCCAGAGACACATGTATATAAGAATGAGCTTTATATAAAGAGTAATTGCATATTAAGAAAACATTCCAGCCCTGTCCAGTTCACGTCCATAAGTCCGATATTAGCCCATATATTTGATACCAGTCTATAAATTCCTCTTCAGAATCACACAATACATGCAATGACACTGAATGCAGGATGTTCACAGGTGAATGGGTGGACTGACTTGTGGATCCAGTGGCAGTGGAAGCATTTTAGCGCTGGCAGGAGTCTCTACCTGGTTCCTCCAACCCCAGGGCTCTAGCTCCATCTTGTAGCTCCATGTGGCTTGTCAACAGGAATGTCTCCAAGCAGAGAGGGAACTTATCTGGCCTCTAGTGAACTATTTATCTCCATAATGCTCCAAATGAGGTCATCAAGCTGGGACCTGATTGATAGGCTAACTCTACCCCATTCACTCTAAGGATTCTCAAATTGACACCAGATTATGTAACTACCATAGAGAGGAAAGCCCTCAATGAGACGGATTGACAGAATGGCTGCATCAATGAGCTCAGGTGTAGGAACAATTGTGCAGTGTTTGGTTTTGTTATGTATAGGGTCACTATGGGTCAGAGCTGACTCTATACAACCTAACAACAACAACTACAACAACAGAGATTAGGGTTTAATTATCTCTTTGGGGGAGACATAATTCAAACTGTAACAAACAGAGAGTGTTTTGTGTGTTGATTTTTTATGAAATAGCTGTTTTATTGTTGCTAGCTGAGATTGAATCCTGGGCCTTTCTTAAAAATGTTTTCATACTTGAATTCATTGTTCCAGCCACTGCATCAATCTATTTCATTAAGTGTGTTCCTCTTTTTCACTGCCCCTCCCTTTTACCACACTTGAGGTGCTTCTGTAGGCAGTAGACTTTCCTGATAAACATGTCCAAAGTATGTGAGATAAAGTCTGGCAATTTTTGACTCTAAGGAAGTTTCTGGTTGTACTTCTTTCAAGGCAGAGCTGTTTGTTCTTATGACACTTCATTGTATTTTAATTCTCTTTGCCAATACCATAGTTCAAAGGCATTGACTTTTTTTCAATCTTCCTTTTTCAATGTCCAACTTTCTTATGCATGTAAGGCAATTAAAAATACCATGGCTTGGGTCAAGTGAACCTTAGTCCACAAAGTAACATCCCTGATTTTATAACAGATGTAGCCAATTTTATTTCTGTGTATTCTATTTGGAGAAGTGCATATGTGTTGTCACCTTTTGTGTTGTTGTAGAAAAGTACATGCTATGATCAAATGGTTTGTCTTGCCAAATTCTGGTATCCAATCTCCAGCTTCATTTTTATTACCAAGGCCATCTTTTCCAACTATTGTTCCTTCCAATTTGTTTCCAAATTTTGCATTCCAATTACCAATAATTATCAATGGATATGGATTGCATGTTTCATCATTTTTAGACTAAAGATGGCAGTACAGTTCTTCAATCCTTGCATCAATGGCTTTAGTAATTGGTGCATACGTTTCAATAATAATTGAAGGGGAGGTGGGGGAAACGATGTGGGGGTTAATAAACCCAGAGACAAGGGAACAACAAGTGATCCAAAATCAGTGGCAAGGAGGGTGTAAGAGATCTGGCAGGGCTGGATCAAGGGCAATGTAACCAAGAGGAATTCCTAAAGCCCAAATGAAAGCTGAACAAGTGGTACAAGAGGAAAGTACAAAGAAATAGAGGAAATCTCTATGACTAAACTAGGAGGCAGCGTTTAGTCATAGAGATTTAAATACAAGCATATACAGATGTAAATATATTTATATACGACGAGGGGGGAATAGATCTATGTAAATTTATTTATAGGTTTAGTATTAAGAAAACAGATGGACAATGGGCCCCTGCTCAAGTACTCCCTCAACACAAGAACACTTTGTTCTAACAATTCAAAAGTCTGAGATGCTCACCTTCCTGGCAAGATCACTGAAGACAATGGGTGCACAAGCAAATGTGGTGAAGAAAGCTGATGGTGCCTGGCTACCAAAAGATATAGCATCTAAAGTCTTAAAGGCCTGAAGATAAACAAGCAGCCATCTAGCTGAGAAACAACAAAACCCACATGGAAGAAGCACACCAGCCTGTTCTGACTTGAGTGCTGAGGACAAAATGGGTGCATAAACAAATGCAGTGAATAAAGCTTATGGTGCCTGGCTGTCAAAAGATATAGAATCTGGGGTCTTATAGGCTGGAAGATAAACAAGGGACCATCTAACTGAGAAACAACAAAGCCCACATGGAAGAAGAACACCAGATTGTGAGATCACAAGGCATTGAAGGGATCAGGTACCAGGCATCAAAGAACAAATAAACAAAAAGTCATAGCATTGTGAATGAGGGGGAAAGTGGAGTGGGGACCCAGGGCCCATCTGTGGGAAATTGGACATCCTCTTGCAGAAGTACCGTGGGGAGGAGACGAGTCAGTCAGGGTGCAGTGTAGCAATGATGAAATATACAATTTTCCTCTAGTTCTTGAATGTTTCCTCCTCTCCACTTTCATGATCCCAATTCTACCTTACAAATCCGGCTGGACCGGAGTATGTTCACTGGTCCATATAAGAACTGGAAATACAGGGAATTCAGGACAGATGAACCCCTCAGGACCAGTGTGAGAGTGGCGATACCAGGAAGGTGGAGGGAAGGTGAGGGAGAAAGGGGGAACAAATTACAAGGTCTACATATAACCTCCTCCCTGGGGGATGGACAGCAGGGAGGTGTAAGATATAACAAAATAATAATAATTTATAAGTTATCAGGGGTTCATGTGGAAGGGCAGAGCGGGGAGGGAGGGGAAAAATTGAGGAGCTAATATCAAGGGCTCAAGTAGAAAGCAAATGTTTTGAGAATGATGATGGCAACATATCTACAAATGTGCTTGACACAATTGATGTATGTATGGATTGTGATGAGTTGTATGAGCCCCTAATAAAATACTTGTATTGATTAAATTTCTTTGTATGTGGATTATCATTATCCTATCACAGACAGCATTGTATTTCAAGACAGATCTTGAGACGTTCTTTTTGACAATGAATGCAAACACCATTCCTTTTGATTGTGTTTGCAGGTTAAGGAATTACTACTAAGGTGGCTCTTCTAGCTAAGGTCTCTAATTCCCATTAAAGGACGTTCCCTGGCATGGGTCTGGCAAGAAGATGGGGGAAGATACTGATAAGATTCCCCTGAGAGTATTTGGGGTTAGGATTCCCTGGAGTACCTTCCTTCTGTGTATAAAGTGAGTTCTCTGAGAATCAGGAAGAAGGATCTAATTACCAGCAATATCCAGGACCAGACATTTTCCCATGGACCTGAAATCCCTGTGCAGTGAACCTCTTGGATCTAGAGCACAGATGATGAGGAGCAGCAGCAGAATCAAGAGCCAGGGCATGGAACAGTGCTGGGCTCTCTAACCCATGGAGTGGTAAAGATGGGCTATTATACAGGAGGCTAGATTTTGGAGGGGGGCAGTCCCTCTGGCCACTTTATTAATAAATTAGGACTTGAAGATCCACATACATGGAACTGAGTTCCTTCAGGCTGATGCTTATTGTACTGAGGTGCTTCTGGGTACTTAAGTCAGGGCAATGGGTTACTGACCCACAAAGTTATGCTCAATGCCTTTGATTTGAGGCTTATAACACAGTGGTTAATTAAAAAATAAATTAATTAAAATAATTAGATTATTAAGGACCTTTTAATTTTAAATTGCATTTATTTTAAGATAAGGAAAATGTAGATTTGTATATTTATTTAAGTTCCTTTAAAATCACAATGATACCTTTTGTAGTTCACAAACAGTACTTAAAGCTGTTTATCATGCTAAACAAAACCAAACTCACTGCCATAGATCATCTTTATGGGAGTCGGAAGCCTCAGCTTCCTTCCTCCTAGAGCGGCTGGTGGTTTGGAACTGCTGACCTGTGGTTAGCAGCCTTATAGGTATTTATTATTCACACACCCCAAAACGACCATCACTGTTTTACTGATGATTTTCAGTAACTAAGAAAAAAATAAATACAATTGATCCTCGAACAATGAGAATTTAAACTGTGCAGGCCCATCTATACATGCATTCCCCCCCTAATGCTGTTGTTGAACTCAAGTGTTCTGAATATTTGTTTAACACTGTATAATGCCAATCATCTCCATGTGAGTGGTTTGTCACTCCACGAGAGATATAAACTGCAGACATTTACCACAAAGGAATAGTAGTAATTCTGAAGAATCTGATATAATTATGTTGACTCACAATACCATTGTTTAAGTTCATTGAATGAAGGTCAAAACTGAAATAACTCGTTATTAATGTGGAATTTTATTGATTGCCTTTATATAATAAAAATCTGAGAGGATTTATGTCAGAGTAACATGAATCATGACTATGGTTGAATTTGTCTGGTAGAAAATTAGCATATTTTATGTAGAAAAGCTATTAGAGAATGTTTTCTTTTGTAGAATTATGAGAACCTATGAAAATAATTTGCTCAATTCTGGCATATCTGTGGGGAAGAGACTCAATAATGGCTTGTTTTTATTCTTCATCTGACATAAACTTTTATTTACATTGAGGAAAGCATTAAAAATTCTGTAAGTCTCTTTATAAAATATGCACTTGTTCACGTATTTTAATGTCAGTTTTTACAAATGAAAAAGGAAAAAGGCTTAGGTCTGGCTCAAGCGTATTCTGGTTTTGTATTCAGGTAATAAGCCAAGAGGGCAAGCTGGGTGGATAATAAAGTAGCTCAGTAGAGAGGAATGATTTAAGTGTGGTGAATGATTTGCAGAAGCAGAACAATGTGAGATTCTGTAACTATTGTAAGCTCTTCACATGCTGAGACTATTTTCCTTCCTTTGAACTCTTTTAGCTTTTCTTACTTTCTATTGTATGCTAGCTATCTTTCCCTTATCTTTCTAACTAAATAGATGCTGCATTCTTAAAGGATCGGAATTCATTGTCCTTTTCTTTTCTCATATTCCCATTCTTGCTAGCAGTTTGCTTTGCATATCGTAACTACCCAGTGAATAGTGTTGATGGATTAATCCACTCAGACCTACCACCTAGAGCTTTGCCATATACTCAGTGGTCTCACTTAAAAATGGAAGTGCATCACATATTAATGGTTAACCTTTTAAAGTCAAGTGAGAGGTTGGTGACGTTAGCCCTAGTTTAGCTTGTATCTCCTTGCAGGAGAGCTCCAGCCAATTTCAGTTTGGTGTCTCCCAGCACCGAACAAAGAACCTTTCTATATCATGCTTTTAACGTGAAGTGTTGAATTCAAATGTGGATTCTGTTATCGTGAAGAACTGCAGCACAGCTATGGAGATAGTTTTACGAAGCTCTGATGACCAGCAGGCATTTTTTTGAGCCATCTTACTTTTCACCTACATGTGAGGCTACCAATAAATAACTAAATAAAACAAAACGCAGCATACCATTCTTTTAAATATGTATTTAGTTTTTATTTAAATTTCACCTTGCCCTTTTCTTTTTAATCTCAACCTTGTTCTCTCCTAGGTTTTCATCTGCAGGTCTATCCTGAGGTATAATTTCCTGCTCACCCCCCATCCCTTAAAGCTGTTCTTCCTTTGTGTCACCTCTAGAGTTGTGACTATATTCTGACTTCACGGGGAGATTGTCTGCCCTTTGGTGGCATGAGCGGTCTTTGATTACAGCTTTTCAGTGGGGTCTAGCCCATAACATTGATTCCGCCCTCACGACCGGTGTCATCGTGTTCAAGATTAGGTTTCGATGTGTCATTTTAATAGAATAAAAAGCCTGCTCAGGAAAATCGAACTCATGTGGAAATCATTGCTAGGGATGCTTTCAAAATGAAGTAAGCTATAATGTTTGGGATATTTCACCAAGAAGACATCAGGTGACTGACTACATTTACTGAAACTGATCAGAGTCCTAGCTGGATTTTTATGATCTGGAAAGGCAATTTAAAGCTTCCCTGCCTTTGTCTAAGCAAAACATGATTCATAAGAATTAAACTTTATAAGCACTTTTATTTAGACATTTATTTATTTATATTTATTTCTTTTTGTTTGTAAGAAAATTATGTTCTCTTTCTTCACATTGCTTTATGTGGCTTTAACTAAATTCAGGGATGGAACAAGACATGTGTATCCCAGTTCAGGCTAGACATGCTGTCTGTACAAGCTAGTACCATTTAACTCGGTGGTATAGAAGAAAGGTGTCCTGGTAGAGTAGTGAGCTATGCAATAGACCGCTTATGCGGTCAGCAGTGGAACCCATCAGCTTCTCTTTGGAAGAAAGAGCAAGCTTTCTGCTCCTGGAAAGCTAGACAACCTTGGAAACTCACAGATGCAGTTTTACTCTGTCCTTTAGTGTTACTATGGTTCAGAATCTACCTGATGGCACTGTGTTTATGGTAGTGAAGTGTATCAGGAACTGGAAATACGAGGCACTGGGACCAGACTACATGGGTTCAAATCTCACCTAGGCCATTTATTGGCTGTGTATCATAGTTTGTTTGTTTTTTCAATCTATAAAATGACAATAGTAATGATACCTTTTTGATAGGATTACTAAAAGTGAACTAAGGTATGTGTAAAATATGTTTGTACTTCATTTAGATCTCAGGAAATATTATTTTTCTTGTTTTTTTCTTGACCTTTTGTAGTTGTTAATGTTCCACATGTATTTGGAGATGTTCCTAATCTTGCATATGGGAAGGATTCAAAGGTGGGGCCAAAGGTGACAAAAGCCATCCTCTTCTTTATCGATTCAGCCTTTATCTCTAATACCATATTTACATACAATAAGTTATCAGAATGAAAACCCTGTTGTTGACTCTACCTATTCTCCTTGGGTGGTAGTGTGGAGACACTCTTTGTTGACTTAACAAGTCCCCTGAGAGTCTGAAAATCCACTTCTAATTCATTTTTTGAGAGAATTTTTACTAAGTAAAAGTATTCCACAATTCCTTAAAAATTGTTAGTGTTTTGGTTACCTATAGAGCCAACTTGCTAAATAACAACAAAAGAAACTGAATCCTGTTGGAGTTGAGCTGATTCCTAGGACTCTGCATGTTGGCATAGAACTATGCTCCCCAGGGTTTTCAATGACTGATGTTTTGGGAAGTAGATCGCCAAGCCTTTCATCCCGGGCATGTCTGGGTAGACTCAAACCTCCAACTTTTAGTTAGCACCTAAATATGCTAACAGCTTGCATCACACAGGTACTCCAGAGCTCTTTAATTTTCCACTTTTAATGTTTGGTGAACATCTCATCCCTTGAAACTCAACTACTGGGATTTCAAATCCTTTTTCAGAGGGATATAGGACCTTCTAGGAAGCCAAGTGCATGGCATGACAATAGAGAGCTTGTAGTTAAATAAGGTTTGAAGCTCTGTGTGGATTACTTATTTGAAAATAGGTACTGACTCAGTTCACATCAGTTTTGCCTTTAGAGAGAAAGTTGATTAGGGGGGAAGGGATAGGAGAAGGCTTACTTCGCCCCAGGTTCTACACTTAGCAATAAATTCATTTTAGGACTGGTTCAGTAACTTTCAATCCCATTTTTTAGTCTTATGTAAATTAATACCTCTATACTAACTCATTACCCCACTGCAATTCTGCAGTGTCATGCATATCTATTGCTTAGCTTTGTGGGTAACTGACATAAATTAGAGCCTGTTTTACCCTTCTAACTGGTATTACTTGGCTAACATTTTGTCTTTACCAAGGCTTGCCCTAACTCTCTAAACTCTGTTTTTTGTCCTGCCCCCTAATGCCAGGCCTTTGAGTTGACTCTGACATACTGTGACCAATGTATCAGAGTAGAACTGTACACTAAAAGAGTTTCAATGGCCAATTTTCTTATGGACGTAAGTCACCAGGGCTTTCTTCTGACTTCCCTTGGGTGGACTCTAATCACTGAGTTTTTAGTTCAGTTAGCCAAGCATATTTGCACCACACAAAGTCCAGGTGAATACTCACACATTGTTTTTAGATGCCTTCAAGTTTGTTTTGACTCATAGGGAGCTATGTATAAAGGAAGGAAACATTGCCTGAGCCTCCGTAACTCCCTAAGCATTGTTATGTTTGACCCCATTGTTGGAAATCCATTTTGCTGAAGGTCTTGCTCTTTTCCCCTTCAGTTTTTACATTGAATTAGGTAAGATTTATCGACTATATCATCGGTTTAACCATCAACAATTCATACACATTTTGTTTCAACTCATCCACTGCAGTCCTCAATGTTCCATTTCTTATCCCATCTTCTCCTGGGGTTTCTGCTTTCATTCCTCCTCTTTCTTAACCATCTGAACTTTTTCTTTCTGTAAAAGCTGCCTTTTTATTTTAAATGGTTGATTAGTCACACAGAGGTGAGTTCAGTTCCAAATCTGAAGAATGACAAAGAGCCATTGTCTGGAGGGAACGGGGTCCCACCAGTCTCTATCTGACCAGTAAACCTGATATGTTTTATGATTCTGAAATAGCTTGTACATTTTTCTCATAATCCGGTTAGGATCTTCTAATGTGATCCTTTTCAAAGCATTGGTAGTGGTAGCTGGGTACCATTTAGTTCTTCTGGTTCAGGGTTGTAGAAATTGATGTTTGCGTGGTCCATTAGTTTATTGGACTAATTGTCTCCATGTATCTTTCAATTTTCATCATTCTAATTTCCTCTGGACAGGGAGAGACCAATAATTTCATTTTAGATCACTGGTCACAAGTTTTTAGGCTATTCCTCTTTTTGGGCCTAACCTCTACTTACTGATCATGATGTGTTCTTCTCCAGGAATGGATTTTGACTTATTATGTGTCCAAAGTATGTGGGATAAAGTTTTGCCATTCTTGCTTCAAAGTAACATTCTTCCTGTACTTCTTTCAAATGTATTTGTTCATTCTTCTGGAAGTCCATAGTGCATTCAATATTTTTAGCTTTTGCCGAATCAAGGCATCAATTCTTCCTTGGTTTTCCTTTTTTGTCATCCAACTTTCAAATGTATGGGGCAGTTGAAAATATCATGGTTTGGGTCAAGTACATCTTGGGCATCAAAGTGACACCATTGTTATTTTTTAAATAAAATATCTTTAAAGATATCTTTTGCAGCAGATTTTGCTGCAAAAAAGGATGAAATATACATCCTTTTATTTATTTATTGAATGCTGCTTCCATAGATGTTTATCCTAGTAAAATAACCTTAACAATTTCAATATTTTCTCAATTTATCATATATTGCTTATGGGTCCATTGGGTGGGATTTTTTTATACTGTATTGTCATCCATATTGAAGACTGTAGTCTTCAATATTCACCAGTAAGTGCTTCAAGTCCTCTTCATTTCAGCAAGAATGGTTCTGCCATATGCAAATTATAGGCTGTTAATGAGGGTTCCTACAATCCCAATACTCAGTTTTTCTTCATATCATTAAGTTTTTTGGATTATTTAGTCAGAATGCAAGTTGAGTAAGTATGGTCAAAGAATATAACCCTGATGAATATCTTTCTTAAATTTACACAGTGAAGTATCATTTTGTTCTGTTCAAATGACTCCTTGTTGGTCTATGTACAGGTTCTGCATGAGCACCATTAAGTGTTCTGCAATTCCCATTCTTCACAATGTCATCGAAAATGTGTTATGATTCCCACAGTTAAGTACCTTTGCATAATCAATAAAAGGTACTACCTGTCTGGTATTCATGTTTTTGACCAGGATCGATGTGACTAGCAATGACCTCCCTCAATTCATGTCCTCTTCTGAAACTGACTTGACTTAAGCATCCTTGAAGTTCACTATAGATGTATTGGTTCAGATATTTTACAATTATTTTCTGCAAAACTTCTTTAGTTTTTAGCTTGAGACATATCAAACATGTTCCACCACCACACTTTTTTTTTTCCTAATTTCAAGCCTTTGGACATTTTATTATGATCTTTTACTGTATCCTAATTATTTTTTAATGGATACATTCTCATTGGTTCGCCAGGTAGTTGTGTTCCAAAATTTGTGGGGATAGATGATTGAACACTTCCAATGTTGTATTCATTAGTTGAAGGAAGCATCCTGATATTTCTTGATCATGTGCCAATTTCTGAAATACTTAATCATCAACCAGGTTTTTTGTTACTTGCCTCTGTTTATTCTTTTCACTTTTGGTATTTGCTGCTTCATTCATTTTTTTTCTCCCATAGTTTCTCTCATTACTAAAATTCAAGGCTTAGGCATAGTTTTAGTTATTTTGACTTAGAATATGCCAAAATATTCTTTGCTTTTAAATTTCTAGTCCAAGTCTTCACACAGTTCATTATCATCCTTTTCTTTATCCTCTCTAGCCCACCTTCGAAACCATCTATTCACCTTTATCTCTCTTTTCCCATCAACATTCCTTCCATTCCTTATAGCTATTCTACAGTACCAGTACATTAATAGAATAGCTATAGTATATTTCAGAGTCTCTTCTAGCATTCATTTTGATCATATTTCTCTTTACTGTTTTTTAATGAGTTTTTTTTCTCTATGTCTTTTTTATCCTTGATATCAATCCACAACTCTTCTGGTCTTTGTTTAGTGTTCAATGTGTCCAATCTTGTCTTGTTATGACCTCTAAACTCTAGATCATACTTTGACTTTCATAGACTTGTCTTAATTCTTTTTCCAAGAGGTTGCACATGAACAAGAACCTTGCAAGTACTGAAGGAAGAAGTTCAAGTTGCACTGAAAGCATCAGCCTAAAACAAAGTGCCAGGAATTGACTAATAAGCTCATGATGTATTGGAAACACTCATTTCTGTATGCCAGGAAATTTGGACAACAGCCACTTGGCCAACTCATTGGAAGTGATCCATATTTTTACCCATTCCAGACAAATGTGATCCAACAGAATACTCACATTATAAAACAATATCATTAATATCACAAGCCAATAAAACTTGCTAAAGATTACCCAACAATGATTTCTGCAGTCCATTGACAGGGAGCTGCCAGATTCTGGATGGATTCAGAGGATTGCAATTTACAGTATGGATTACCACTTAATTAAAGAAAACCAAAATCCTCACAACTAGACCATTAGATAACATAATGTATGGCGAAAAGATTGAAGTTGCCAAAGATCTCATTTTGCTTGGATCCATAATCAATGCTCATGGAAGCAGAAGTCAAGAGATCAGATGACACACTACATTGGGCAACTCTGCTACACAAGACCTCTTTAAAGTATTGAAAAGCTTTGAGGACTAAAGTATGCCTGACTCAAGCCATGGTATTTTCTTTTCTTTCTTTTACGAAGTTCAAGAGAAAAACCATAGTATTTTCAATCTCCTAATATGTATGTAAAGGTTAGACATTGAATATGGAAGACTAAAGAAGAATAATTCCATCTGAATGATGGTGCTGGTGAAGAATTTTGCAAGTGCCACAGACTACCAAAAGAACAAACAAATCTGTCTTGGAAAAAGTATCGTCAGGACACTCCTTCGAGGCAAGGATAGTGGGACTTCATCTCATGTAGCTTTGACATGTTGTCAGAAGAGACCAATCCCTGGAGAAGACACCATTGTTGGTAAACTAGTAGAGCAGTGAAAGAGAAGAGTATCTTTGACAAGAAATGATGGCCACGATGGCTGAATTGATGGACTCGCACATGAGGACAATAGTAAGGATGGCTCAGAACTGGGCAGCATTTTGCTCTACTGTACATAGGTAGTTATGAGTCAGAACCAACGGACAACAACAGGCTCCAACTACATACCCTTGTTTGTTTCCAACTTTCACATCAATTTACAAGTTTGCTTGATTACATGCTTGCTCAATTCTAAACTGCAAAAATTGTGTGAAAAAACCCCCACCTGATTACTTTCTTTTTGGCATTAGTTGTGGTACATAATTTGAATGACAGTTATAGTAAGTCATCTTTCTTATAAACATATAGATGTTATCCGATCACTGATAATATTGAACTTCAGGATAAAACCAAACCAAACACAGTGCTCAATGAAGATCTCAATTTATCCTCAGAGATACCCAGAATCAGAGCTATTCTTTTTATTACCTTCATTTTACTGATGAGGCACTTGAGACCCACATTCCACCCATCTTTCCTAGTTTGGTGTGTTATAGGAATGACTGAACAAAACTGCTGGATTAGGTCAGCATTGAGCATAATTAGAAATAGATGTATAAGAATAACAGAGCTGTTGTCATTTCTTTATCCCCAAGATATTCATTTCTATATCCCCAAGACATTAGAAAAGAGGGTGCAGACTAGGTTTGTGGAATTAACGTTCAATATTCCTCAACCACAGTTTGTCAGAGAAAAATACCCTACGTTAGAACTTTTTCTCAAACCTTAGCATGCCTAAAGATCTCTTGAAGAGTGTTTCTTACTTAATAGGTCAGGGAGGGGATGGGAGCCCAGAATTTTTGTTGCTAGAAGCTTGCAGATGATGCTGACCCATGATAACTCTGACAAGATAGTGAGACTATCCTCAGTGCTCAGAAATTTGGCTGGAGTGAGCTTGCTCTCATAGATCTCTTCCAGAAAAGTCTCACTGGGCATGAGATGACACAGATTGAGGTAACTAGTGTGGATCTTGCAATGTTAATTGATGAATGAAAAGCTGATGTTCTTCCCTTGGTGGTTGTCCAGAACTATTATTTGTGAGGAAAGCCTTTTGTTCCTGAATGAGAAATCCTTGAACTTTTAAAGTTATATAAACCAAGATTACCAAGTGTTCTGGGGTTATCTTTGTTGTTGTGTGTAGATTTGATTCTGACTCACTATGGTGACTCTAAAGGAAGGACAGAGTAAAATTTCCCCACATGGTTTCCTAGCTTGTAATTTTTATGGAAAAGGAGCCTTATTGGTGCAGTGGTTAAGGGCTTACCTGCTGGTGGTTCAAATACACTGGTTTCTTTGTGAGGAGAAAGATGTGACAGTCTCCATCCAAAAATATTACATCCATTTTTCTGTTACAAGCATTTTGCTTTGCAGCATATAGTGCATATGATGGACAAACAAGTTCTAATTTTGCATCATCCAGTTTCTAGATGCTAAAGAGGTTGCCAATGCATGACGATGTAGAGTTAGTAAAAGCAACATTTTGTACACTTTGTGTATTCATGGGAAAGTTTGTCTTTTGTAAATGACTTTTGGATATGAATTTGCTAAAACATCTTTAAGCACTACCTATGTCTGTACTTGTCTGCTGGGTTGGTGTTGGACAGGAGGAAGTAAAGACCAAAATGGTCATATTTAGAAGATACCTCAGATTATAATCATTGTTACATGTGTGAAATTTTATTTTAACAGTACTGTGTGTACATAGTGGACAAGTATATTCTTATTTGAAATATCTAGTCTTTGTAGATGTTCAGATGTGTTTGGTATATTAAAGTAGGCTAACACTTGGTAAATAGCATTTTAGGATTAATAAAAAGCACAGTCTTTGGGAATGGAATTGGGAAACACTTCTTTGAACTCTGTACTTGTTTATTGTGTTTTCCTTCGGTTAAGGTGAAGGGGTGGGCAGAAACTGCAAGCAGTGTTAGAGTGTAACAGAAAATTCCAGATTATCCATTGCCCTGAATGTTACACATGTTTCATTTAACTTTGCTATACCGGATATGCTGGGTATGTATATTGGAAAAATAAATCCTAAGTTTATAAATATCTAGTTTCTAGATATTAAAGAGGTTGACAATGTAGACAGTAGAATTAGTAGCATTAGTAAACTAACACATTTTGTACGCAGTGTTAAAAATCACAGAACGACTTTCTTCTGTGAATGAAAGGGTAAAACCATGTCCAAGTAGTAAATGAGCTGTCCTTGTCCACCGGGGTGTGGTGGAGAGGGACTGGAAGCAATGCATGGTCCTATACCAGATTGTTCCTATTTACAGGACACTTTTGGATATAACTCTTGCTACATGTGTGTAGTTTATTCAACACTACTGTGCAGATCGTGGACAAACAAGTCCTTATTTAAAACATCTAGTCTTTCTAGATGGTTAGGAGTGCACAAAGTATGTTAAAAGTACAGAGTGACATATTGTGTAGATACCCTTTTGTTAAAATTCATGCAAACTATTGTCTTTGCGAAATGGAATTACCAAACCACATCTGAGGAGTACATGTTTTTGTTTGTTCATGGAGGAGGGAGAAGAAAAGCAAAGGGTTTTACCTGTGTGTGAGGCAAGATAAGCCATTGTCCCACATGCCCGGTGTATTTTGTATAACTTTGCTGTGTATATAGTGTGTATAAAGGATAAGTCCGAATTTTACATCATCTATTCTTCCTAGAGACTCAAGAGTTTGCAAGTGTATGACAAAAGTAGACTTAATAAACTAACACATTTTGCACATTTTATGTTCAACTTCAGAGGGATGACTTGTGGAAGTGAAATTGTGTGACTCCTTTCTAAATATTACAGATGCTTATTTTTGTCAATTGGGTTGACAGTGGTAAGGTAAGGGGGGAAGGATTCTAAACTAGAATGTTTATTTAGAGGACATTTTCAGATTCTAGCCTTTGTTACAAATGTGCATTTGATTCAATACCGATATGTGTATAGTGGACAAACTTAAGTCCTTATTGGAAACATCTAGTAATAATCCCTCTAGAACCTAGAGTCTAATGTTTAGAAGTGCACAACATGTTAAGAGAAGATGTAAAGTAAAACCCTTTAAATACTTTTTTTGTTTGTTTTGGTCGTAATCCATAGGTATGGTTGCATTTGGGGGATGGAATTGTTCATTTTGATGTCTTGGAGACAGTAGTGGGGTAGTGGGGGCTTGGGGTAGGGAGAGGAGATGCAGAGGGAAGGACTCTATGCCCAGAGTTAGACAACTTAAGATTGTTTACATATGGTTTTATATGTGCATTTTAGTTAATATTATGTGTGTTAAAGGACAAATGAGTCCTAATACCCAAAGTATGTTAAAAGTAGAAGTAGTAAAACAATCTCTTAATGTCCTTTTGTTTATTGGAAGGACTGTCCTCAGCGAAGTGCCCTTTGGTAGTCCACCTCCTGGAGCTGGTCATCTGTACTTAGTCATTGCAGATGGTGGACGGAGAAGAGGAAGGGTGGAAGGAAGGGCTGTTGGCTAGTATCTCAATATCTAGGAAACTGTGTTAGATGATAACCATAAGTCTATATGTGCATTTTAAATAAAGTGCATGTGCTTATTCTGGACAATGTTTATGTTTTACAGCATCTAAGTTTTTTAGATGTCTTGAGGTGACAATTTTTGATAAGAAGTAGTGCTAGCTATAAGCGACGTCTCAAACAGGTTTACTATCAGATAGGAATCATTGTAATCATGATTATACTGGATCAAACTTGATACTTGGTCAGTTAACTTCCCTCTTGACCCAACCTGAAATTATTCTAGATGCAAGTATTTCTTGCTAGTTCCGTGACAAATGGATTTCTTTCCTGGCCTTTTAAATATTCATAGTGGTCTTTTCTTTCTTACTCACTATTTGTATTTTATCTTTGTATTATTTATCCTTATCTCTTTAAAAAAAGTAGTGCTAGTGAGTTAACAAATCTGTAAATATCTTTTGTTATAATTTAGCAAAGCATCTTGGAGATGGAATTATTAATCCACCTGTGAGCAGTATAAATGAAGATTGGTTAGGTTGGTGGCAGAGGGCAGCAGAGCGACCAAGGGGAGGAGTGTATCCAAGTTTGTGCCTGAATTTGCATAATCTCCATTTCCCCACCATATGTTTTCCAGCTCCTACTAGACCTCTCCCGCATCAATAAGCAGAGCCACCTATCCCTTCTGAAACAAAAAATCAGTATTGTTACAAGAAACCAAAGGAGACTTGCAGAAATGGAAGAGAATCCCATCTTCATGGATAGGAGGACTTAAGATTGTGAAAATGCCAATACTACCAAACACAATCTATAATTATGATCCATATCTCAAATTTATTTTTTAAATAAATGGAAACACTAATTATGAACCTCATATGGTGAGGGAAGAGACTGAGGAAAAGCAAAGAACTTCTTTAAAATGAAGAACAAAGTATGAGACGTCTCACTTCTCAATCTCATGTTGTTACATAGCAACAGCAGTTAAAACTACCTATGTTGTTACATAGCAACAGCAGTTAAGACAGCCCAGTTCTTATACTATTATAGATACATAGGCCAATGGAACAAATAGTGAACCCAGATATAAATGCATCTACCTATAGGTAACATCTTTGAAAGGGGGCCAAAATAGATTGAATGGGAAAGCAACAATCTCTTCAACATATGGTGCTGGCAAAATCGGATCTCCATCTGCAGAGAATGAAACAGGTCCCATAGCTCACCCCATGCACAAAAACAAATTCAAGACGGCTCATAGACCTAAATGCAAACCCCAGAACTATAAAGATAGTCAATAAGAATATTGAGACAAACTTCTATTACAGGCTCTACTCCAGGGCATACATATATTACAACATATAATAAATGAAGACAAAATATTTGATTGGCACCTACTAAAAATAAGACACTAATGTACATCAACATACATCATCAAAGAGTAAAAAGAGAGTTTATGGACTGGGGAACATCTTTAGTAATGACACAATGAAGAAGGGACTAATTTCTAAAATATATGAATTCTGCAACACTTCTTTAAGAAAACCACAAATAATCCAATTAAAAAAAACAGGAAATGTTTTGAGAATGATCAGGGCAATGAATGTACAAATGCGCTTTACACAATTGATGTATGTATGGATTGTGATAAGAGTTGTATGAGTCCCTAATAAAATTATTTTTTAAAAAGTCAAAAGACATGGACAGATCATGAAAAATTAAATTCATGAAAAATGCTCATGATCACTAATCTGGGAGAGATATATATATATACACAAAAATTAGGAAACATCAAGTGCTGGAGAAATGTGGAAAGACTGGAACTCTTATACACTATTGGTGGGATTGTTAACATGGTCAATCATTGTGGAAAGTGATATGGCTACCTAAAGTAACTGGGAATAGAAATACCATACAACTCAGCAATACCTCTGCTAGAATATTCTCCCAAGAAGTAAGAGGCAAAGCTTGAAAAAAAAACCATGTTCTCCCATCTTCATTGCAGCATAGTCCATAAGAGCAAGTAGCTGGAAACAGCCCAAATGCCCACCAGTAGAATATGGCATCCTAGGGTAGCACCGACTCAACAACAGCCGAAGATTAGATAAAGCAACTCTGGTACATACACACAATGGAATGCTCTCATCCCTCAAAGTCAGTGATGAAAACACTAACACCCTATGACATGGATGGACCTGGAAATCATTATGCTGAGCGAATTTAGTCAATCACAGAAAAACAAATACTCTATGAGACCACTACTATTAGGATAAACATCAAGACACAGGCAGTATCTTCACTCAGGTCATGTAATCTATTCCAGTCTCCCAAGCAATGATGTGGTGTGCCTTCCCAAGTTCAAGATCCTCAGGTATCCTCTTTATTTGTACATCTTAATAACCATTTCAACAGAAGAGATTTCACCTCAGCTGGGATCAATTTCTCATGCTTCGAGGAGAGGGAAAAGACCAATTAGTTCTTGTTATATAATCTTGTTTTGCAGTCACTCCAAATCAACAGACACCCCTACAAGGGTACCAGTGTGCATTAATGGAAATTCAAGTTCAGAGGTACAGGGGACATATCTATTTTGGAGAAAGTAATTTCACATCTGTTGGTAGGTAAAACAAGTGGGGTAACCTGCCATTGTGAAAAATGTTTAAAATTACTTATGTAGAAAATACCAAGAGAAAATACTGAATTGGCATTTTTGACCTAGTTTCACTTCAGCCCTTGGTAACTCAGGTTGTATACTAGAGACAACCAGAACTTCAGATGATGCCCTTTAGAGGTGCAAACATCCTTCTTAGGTCACAGCAAAAGGCTCAGATTTGAAAACCCATTAATCACTGAATTTTATCTTAAATTTACCTGTAACAATTTAAGGAACTGAAATACTACCTTGAACATAAGTTTGAAATATCTTAGTGTAAGGAGAAATGGATGATTCCTATCCTAAGGTTGTGGGATTGGAAGTCATTTTGGTTTGCATTTCTTATTTTGAGGGTGCCCAATAAATTGCAGCTTGGAATTACCATGTATTTACTATTTCTTAGGCTAATGTTAGCTTTTCTATGACATGTCTTTGTCTAACAGGCATAGTGCTGCCTCTATGAATGAGAATTATTAGAAGTATTGTACTGCTTCCCACCCTCATTGCTTGCATAAGTAATTTTCAGTAATGAGGTGGGTTTTTTTTAATCTGTATAATATAGGATCTATGTATTTTGGTTTAAAAAGCTGCCCTGTATTTATCTAAACAGTATTTGAAATTCTATAAAATTGGATACATTAAAGATACTACCATTTGAACTACTTTATGCTCCATGGGGGTGATTTAAAATGTTCCTCAATAAAAGGATAATGATGACTCTAAGGTGGACTAAGGACATATATAAACCATAGATTTTGAGCTCTCATTTAATTGTAGCCCTAATAAAAAAAACCCAATGAATTCATATGAAGTGGCCCTATTCAAGACTTGTCCTTATGAAGAGATCACTGAAGATATGGATGTAATAGCAAATTGTGGAGAAGAGATCAGATGGTGCCTGGCTATCAAAAGAATAGCATCTGGGATCTTAAAGGCTTGTCTTAAAACAAGCAGTCTTCTATCTAAATGAGGTGTCAATATTTAGTCCACATAGAAGAAGCATACTAACCTATGTGATTCAAGGATGTAAATAATAAAATCTAAGGCCAGAGAAGGGAACCATATTAAAGCTTAAATTCTGAGCACAGTTTCCAGAGGTTGTGGATGACAGTAAAAGCCCCAAATGCATTTGCAGGATTCTCATTGAATTAATCCTTTTGTGATTTCCCTTTGACCAGGGATGTAAATAGTCTTCCTATGAGATAGAGTGCATTGTAAAGTAGATTAATGCAAATAAAGTTAGAATAGAACTTAGCACCTCATCATTTGTTCTCCCTTTAGATCAATTTTAAATTTGGTCCAATTTTTGTATTATCTATTCAGTGGAAGTTTTTCTGTTTGTTTTGTTATTGTTGTTTATGTTTTTCTGTATGTGAAATTCAGTGATAAGTTTATCTATAGAGACAGTAATTGGATAACAGTTTCATGGAGCTATGCAGGAAAGGCTGAGGGGGGAATGGGAAGCTAATAGTAATGAATACAAGAAATAATAAAATGTTCTAAAGTAGATCATGGGGATACTTGCACAACTCTTTTTAAATATGTCTAAACTATTGAATTGTATGCTATATTAATTATATGTCACTAAAATTCTTTAAACAATTTTAAAATGATGGGTAGGGACAGATTAGTTACTTGTATCATTGCAATTTTAATTCTTTCTCTTTTGTTTAATTCTTTACCAGCTGATGCAGCTCTCTCTGGTTTTCATTGACCCTGAATTTAAATTTGGGTCCTTCTCATTCTCTTCTTTGAGCTTTCCTCTCTTAGTGCTCATGAGTATATTAGACCTTTGCTGAAGCTCCAGGGGCAAAAGGTGGGGCATACCACATTAGAGTCACACTTTACTGTCAGAAATAGGCCACCATTCCTGCCACCAGGCTTCTCATGTTATGGTTATTCCTTATATTGGCCCCAGTGGTTGTGGTCTTGTGACATCAAATTGATTCTAACTCATGGCAAACTCATGTATACCAGAGCAGAACAACTCTATAGTTTTATTGTCTTTAATCTTTATGGCAGCTCATTACCTGGCCTTTTTGTGTGTGGTGCCACTTAGTGTATTTGAACCACCAACTTTTTTTATTACTATGTGTGGCACCCAGGGAACTTTATTTGCCCCTTTTGTTGTTCTTGTTCTTGTTAGGTGCTATCAAGGCACCTTTGACTCATGGTCACCCCTATATAATAAAACAAAACACTACGCATGTCTATGCTATCCTCACAGTCGTATTATGGTTGAGCCTACTGTTGCAGCCATCTCATCAAGGTTTTTCCTCTTTGGTTGACACTCTTCGTTCCCAAGCATGATAGCCCTCTTCTGGGGATGGTCTCTCCAGATTACATGACTAAATTAAATGAGACAATTCTTGCCATCTTTGCTTCTGTGGCCTGTATGGTTTTCATCTTCTCTGTCAAAGTCTTCATGTGTACGGTTGTTGGTTGTAGACTGTAGACTTCACAGGGGTGCCCTCCCCTAGTCTGTGATGGCATCCCCTGAAGTTTGTGCAACTCAGTTGCTCCACTTCCTCCCATCCCAAAAGACTCAAAATCCAACCCCTGAAAAGCAGAGGAAATTGAAATATTATTTAGTTATGTAGAGCAATTAAATTTCATTTCCTTCCGACCTTTATTTCTAGAAATGCCTCAGATCCTACCTGAAGATAAACAAAAAATTCTCATTAAGGAGTGTGTGTTTTCCAAAACAAAATAGGCATTTTCCTTTCTATGAGGAATTCTTTCCTTTTAAGTTCAAATAGAAACCAGATTCTAAAATTTTAATTTCTCTACCTGCTCTGCCTATTTCACCCAGTGAAGGATGACACAGGGCTTATCCAGGTCTTAATCAAATATATCACTATGAGAATCTGTCTCAGGTATAATCCCGGGCACTCAGGGAATTATAATTCTTTCCAGGTTCTTGTGAAGTCATATTTTATTATTGATATTCTATCACTTCCAAGCAGCCTTAGAAAACTTTCCAATGAAAATGTAACCATGGGCTTAATGAAACTAATTCTTTATAACTCCTTCCCCTCACCATCCTCCAAGTATGCAGATTCCCTTTGCCAATGATTGATGGAAGCCACAAAAACATTTGACATGTTATTCTTTTAAAAAAAAGTTTTATTGACATATAAGTCACACATCGTACAATTCAATAGTTCAGCCACATTTTAGAAGTTGTACAATCATCCCTACAATCAATTTTACATTTTCTTCTCTTTGTACTTATTGTTTTTAGCTCCCAGTTCCCGTTAACTTCCCCTGCTCTGTCCCCAAGAAACCATGAATCCAGTCTCTGTCTCTATAGATGCACCTATCCTAGATTTCATTAATAGAAACAACTTACAACAGCAAAAAGTAACAATGACAAAACAGAGAAAAACCCCAGGCGAAAAGAAAGCAGAAAATATTAAAAACCAGAACATATTTATTATTAGTCAAAAGGGAGATCAAATGATAAGGTGTTAAATTTTAACATATCTACAGCTGTAATAATCCACTCCCTAATGCAATCTGCATGATAGCGAGGCTTTTCACAGCCCTGGTCTGTGGTCAAAGGAATCTGCTGGAGGCGGTTCCCTTTCTTGACTGAACTAACTACATTGTCACCTGACTACAGCTGTCATAAACAACTTTACAATGCTCTCTGTCTGATAACTAGGTGTATTACAGGGTTCTCTAGAGAAGCAAAACCAGGACACTTATGAGTATATAGGAGTAGATAATTTTATATAGTGAAAAGGAATTATAATAGCGAAACAGCACACACAACAGGACAGAAAATTCAGATGGATTCACTTTTGTGGGTTCGTTAATATATTAAAAAGTCTTCCCAACTCATGTGGCCACTAAGCCTAAAGGCTAAAGAAACACAAAGTAGGAAGTTGAGGAGGCAAAGTGTAGCGGCAGCCAGTAGTACTGTGTGGTGAAACAAGCCAAGGTGGAACCTCAGGGTGTGGCAAGGAGAGGCTGATGGTGGAGCGCGTGGAGGCAAGGCTAAGTAGCAAGCTAGGCGAGGCAGATGTGTGGAGTCGGGAACAGCATAGCACACGTAATGAAGCAGGCAGCCGGGTCAGGCAGTGCCCCGTTCTATCTACAAGGAGGGAGAGAAAGAGAGGCCATCCTCCAGAGGGTCATTATATCTAGGCCACATCTCCAAGGGAGATGCAACCCGAAAGACAGGCTAAACTGTACCTACATCTTCTTACAGGTGCTGTGATGGCACATAAGACGATCACATACGGCTTTTCACATTCCTTGACGATGGTCAAGGCTTAATCCCCGTGTGGATCTTGAAAACATGTTTTCAACTGTCATCCATTACCTTCTGCAAACTAGGTGTTCACAATTTATAACATAAGTCATTCTTATGCACTGGGAGTAGTTGCAGACTTAAGGTGTAAAGAAAGGGACGCAAATATAATTACTCTATAACCTTGGCAATTTACTCAATTTCTCAGTGTTCTCATCTGGAAAGTACTCCTTAGCTCACAAGGCTGTTCTGAGGATTAAATGAATTAATGCTTGTTTTTTCTTCAGTTTATTGAAATGATTTCTTTATAAATAACATGAACTTAACAAAACAAAGTACAAATACAACTTACAATAGAGTTTAATGCTGTAACCACGGAGGTGGGGTGATGATGTGGTAAGAACATTATTGAAAGCTATCATCTCAAATACGAATGATACAAAGGATAGATTATATTACTTGAACAGAACTAAATATTTCTGAATTTTACTTACTTTGTTGTTGTTAGATGCCATCACATCAGTTCTGACCCAGAGTGACCCTATACACAACAGAACGAAACACTGCCAGGTCTGGAGCCATGGTTACAATTGTTCCTGTGCCTGCTCTCCTTCTTGCAGTCACAGTGTCAATCCATCTCATTGAGGGCCTTCAGCGTATTCTCTCCCCTCCACTTTACCAAGCGTTGGCCTTCTCCAGGGACTGGACTTTCCTGACAACATGTCCAGAGCATAAAAGATGAAGTCTCCCCATGCTTACCTCTAAGGGGCACTCTGGCTGAACTTCTTCCAAGACAGATAGGTTTGTCCTTTAACCAGCCCACGGTATTTTCAATATTCTTCACCAGCACCACAGCGCAAATGCCTTGAATTTTACTTTAAGGGTCCGTAAAATATTATTTTGTGGCAAGTGAGATGATGTATGGCATCATTATTTCTATTTTATATACAATTTTTTAAAACATCCTTTTAACAGTACTCTTTCGATTTGAACAACATGAGGAATTTGTTTGTTAAGGGATGCATGAATGTTTTAAGATGCTTCTTTTAAAACTACCTATATGATTCAATTTCATAATAAAATGTTTGAGAATATTCCACTTTTATAGTTTACATGGATTATTATTTTGCATGCGTGAGAAAGCTTTTCAAACATTGCTCATCTTTGAACCATCTTTGCCCTTTTTGACTTAAGGAATCTTACCTAGGTTTCTCCACTCTGGTTTTCTCTCTCATTTATTTCTCTACCTTTATCATTTCTTCTTTGTCCACTGGCAGATCTATGAACCTTCCACTCTCAAAAGACAGACTTATGATGGACACACTGTGTGTCTCTTTGTATACGTGAATGCACATATTAGAAGGCTTTGCTGCATTGTTCACATCAATCCTTTACTTAGACCTTGGTCAGTTATTTCATGTTTCAGGTATAAATTAAAATTTTACATCATTTTCTCCTTTGTCTTCATAAATTTGATGAATAAAACTTCAGTGAAGATTAAATAAATTAATGATGTAAGGCACTTAGCAAAACCATAATGTCATTATTAAAGCATTTTAAGTTATCATTGGTCTATTCCCTGTGAAATCTTTATGTTACATATCTCTAAGGACTGACTGTGCAATAATTTGTATACCGTTTATAATTATGAATTATCATTGAAGACCATTTCTAATCAGTCAATTTTATATTTATAATGTAAAGTTAAAATATATCTTAGTATAATAGTAATAATAATAGCAAAATATATAACATTTACTATTCACCACTATTCTAAATGTTTTGCATATGTTAACTATTTTGCCTCAAAAAAGGTAGACATTGATATAATCCACATTTTTTTACGTGAAGGAATTGATAAATAGAGAGGAGAAGTCATATTCCCTGAGTCCTGGTGTTTAGTAATTCACAGAGATGAGATGGAAACTCAGTCAACCTGGCTCTGTCACAGGATTTTATATTATATATTATGTACTGTACATTTTATTAAAATAAAATTAGAAAATAATCTTTTAAGTTTTGAAGATAGACTGTTCTATTATAAAGTTACAAAAATAAGAAATCCAATTCATATGCTGAAATTGAAAATATATCAAGAAATCTAGTGGATCTGAATAGATACATAAGTATCAACTTTATTGGACAGATCTTGTGAGAGTTTGTAAGTAAAGCAGTAACATTATTAAGGAAGAGTGAAACATAATAAAGAGGGATAGGGGAGATTAGGGGGGGAGAAAAACTCAGCATGCATATATATATATGCTGATGCGTAATAATGACAAGAATTCTAATACTTTTTATGTCTTCACTGCTTACTGTGTTCAAGGCCCGTGTCTTTCTAATGCTCCCAGCAAATGTAAGAGAAGCGTACTGTTATTATGCCAATTTTACGAATGAGTAAGACTGGTATTGAAACCCAAATAATCCAACTTCAGAACCTATGTTCTTGAACTCTTTTTTTCTGTCCCTCTAACTATGTGTTTTTCCTTACCCTCTTTTTGCACAAAATAGAAAATTGTATATATTATGTTATATATGGACATTTAAAAAAATTATCTGAAATACTGAATTTTAATAAGGTTAATGCTGTGTTTTTGTTCTTTGGGGGTTTTTTTTGGTTTTTTGGCATGGGGTCACTATGAGTTGAAAATGTCCTGTAGGAAACTAACAAAAATAACTTTATAATGAAATGTACAAACATATAATTGGATTCAAAGCCATCGTGCTCATTATTGTGTGCCATCAAATTATTTTTTGATTCATGGCAAGCTCATGTGACCAAGTAGAAAACCTGCATAAGATTTCGTAAGCTCTAAGGAGCGCTGGTGGTGCAGCGGCTCTGCACTCTTCTGCTGCTCAGAAGGTTGACTGATTGAACCCGTCATCCACTGCTGTTGTTGTGAGGTGCCCTCGAGTCATTTCTGGGTGGTAGCAACCCCAGGTACAACAGGACAAAACACTGCCCAGTCCTGTGCCATCCTCACAATTGTGCTTCTGTTTGAACCCATTGCTGTAGCCACTGTGTCAATCCATCTTGTAAGGGCCTTCTTCTTTTTAACCGGCCCTCCACCTTACCAAGCACAATATCCTTCTGCAGGGACCTGTTTCTCCCGATAACATGCCCAAGTACGTGAGGAAGTCTGGCTATCCTTGTCTCTAAGGAGCTGTACTTCTGGCTGTGCTTCTTCCAAGAGAGATGTTTGTTCTTTTGGAAATCCATGGTACTTTGTATATTCTTCACCAACACCATTGTTTAAATGTATCAATTCTTCAGTTTTCATTATTCACGTCCCACTTTCACATGTAGGTGAGATATTTGAAAATACCATGCCTTGGATCAGGGGCACCTTCATCCTCTAAGTAACATCTTTGCTTCTCAACACTAGAGGAAACAAAGATGAGGTCTGATTTTATAAAGAATTATACGCTTGTAAACCCCATCAGACAGTTCTACTCTGTTGGATTGGTTTGCTGTGGGTTGAAGATGACTTGGTGACAACTTAAAAAATAATGGAAAGCAAACTGTCAGGTCTTTCTCCCATAGATTTCTGGCTTAGTTCGAGCCACCTGCCTTTCCAGTTAACAGCAAGCCATTTAACAGCTCTGTGACACCAGGGTTAATTCCTTTTCTGTATAGCTTCTTTTTATACACAAAATCATTGTGTAGCAAGTAAACTTTAAATGTATAAAAGTGATGGCATTTAAATTAACAATACAAGTTTCATATGATAGATGATGGTGTTCAGCTGAAACAAATAAATTTTATCTTGCGAAATCAACATGGTACCCTCCCTTTGAAAAACACAATAAAACCAAAAAACCACTACTACCTGGTAGATGCCCATTCATGGTGCCGCGTAGAGGATTTCCAAGGCTGAAACCGTTTTGGGAGCAGAAAGCTTCATAATTTCTCATGCAGAGTTTCTGGCTCATGGATTTGATGTCCAATTAGCAGAACCATGCTTAACCCACTGTACCACCAGGACTGCTATTGTTGTTGTGAGGTGCCATCGAGTCAGTTCTGATCCATAGTGATCCTATGCCCAACAGACCAAAACACTGCCCAAGTCTGCGCCATCATCACAATTGTTCTTATGCCTCAGTCCATGGTGACAACCAATGTGTAGTCCATCATTGTCACTGCTCCGTCACTTTACCAAGCATGATATCCTGTTTAAAGGCCTGGTCTCTCCTGACTATATGTCCAAAGTATGTAAAATGAAGTTGTGCCATGTTTGCATCCAAGGAGCACTCTGGCCTTACTTCTTCCAAAACAGATTGGTTTGTCCTTTAACTGCTTCATGCTACTTTCAGGATTCTTCTCCAGAACCATACTTCAGATGTATTCATTCTTTTCCATTCTTCTTTATTCAATGTCCACCTTTCACATGCATATGAAGCAATTGAAAATACCATGGATCAAGTGCACCTTAGTCCTCAATGTAACATCCTTGCTTTACAATACTCAGAAAAAAGCTTGTGCAGCAGTTTTTCCTAATGCAGCACCATTTGTGATCTCCTGACTATTGCTTTCATGAGCAGTGATTGTGGATCCAACCAAGACAAAATACTTGGCAACTGCAACCTTTAGTTCATTTATAATGATTTTACCTATTGGTCCAGTTGTGAGGATTTTGGTCTTCTTTACATTAAGTTATAATTCATACTGGAGGCTGCAATCCCTGATCTTCATCAGCAAGTGCTTCAACTCCTCCTCACTGTCAGTAAGCAACATTGTGTCATCTACACATCACAAGTTGTTAAATAAACCTTCCTCCAGTGCTGATGCCACGTTATTCTTCATATAACCCAGCTTCCCTGATTATATTCTCAGCATACAGATTTAACAATTATGGTGAGAGGATCCAGCCCTGGCACACATCTTTCCTAATTTTAAGCCATACTGTATTCCCTTGTTCTGTTTGTACAACTGCCTTTTGTTTCTTTCTTCCTTTTTTGCCCCCCACTGCCTTTTGATACATGTACAACTTCCACATGAATACAGTGAAGTGTTCCGGAATTCCTATTCTTCTCAAGGTTATCAATAGTTTGTTATTATCCACACAGTCAAATGCCTTGGCATAGTCAATGAAACACAAATAAACATCTTTTTAGTAGTCTTGGCTTTCAGTCAAGATCCATCCAACATCAGCAATGTTATCGCTTGTTCTATGTCCTCTTCTAAATCCAGCCAGAACTCTGAGAGTTCCTTGTCAATGTCCTGCTGCAATGGCTGCTGGCTGATCTTCAGCAAATTTTTATTTGATATATATGATTTGATACAAATGTGATACCAATTATGTTGTTCTATAATTTGAGCATTCTGTTGTGCCACTTTTCTTTAGTATCTGTTGTGCCACTTTTCTTTAGTATGGTACAAATATGGATCTCTTCCAATCAGTTGGCCAATGAGCTGTCTTCCATATTTCCTGGCCTGGAGGTGTAAATGCTTTCAGTGCTTCCTCAACTTGTTGAGACATTTCAATTAGCATTCTATCAATTACTGAAGCCTTGTTTTTGGCTAAAGCATTCAGTGAAGCTTGCACCTCCTGAAAGAGTGGAATGTCCACTAGTTCTTTTTTGTACAGTGACTGTGCATTCTTTCCATCTTCTTTTGATGCTTACTGCATCATTCAGTATTTTGCCCAGAGAATCTCTCAGTATTGCAACTCATGGATTGCATTTTTTCTGCAGTTATTTCAGTTTATGATATGCTGAGTGTGTTCTTTCATTCTTGTTTTCAACTCTGTCTTTGCAGATTTCATTGTAATATTTTATTTTGCCCTCTAAAGATGCCCTTTAACATATTCTATTCATATCATTGACTTCATCATTTCTTCCATTTGCTTTAGCTACTCTATGATTAAGAAAAAAATTCAGAGCCTTTTTGGACATACACTTTTACCTTTTCTTTTGTCCTGTCTTTTGAATAACCTTTTACTTCCTCATGAATGATGTTCTTGATGTACCCCCACAGTTCATCGGGTCTTCTGTTATTAATGTTCAATAGGGCAAATCTG
Source organism: Echinops telfairi (assembly GCF_000313985.2). NCBI lineage: Eukaryota > Metazoa > Chordata > Mammalia > Afrosoricida > Tenrecidae > Echinops > Echinops telfairi. Next base: position 41,448,919 of record NW_022109491.1, read on the forward strand.
GTTTTGAGATGTTCCCATAATTCAAGTGGGATAGAATCAAAGTCATATTTGGGCTCTTGTGGAGTTGTTCTAATTTGAGCTTGCACATGGGCAATTGAAGAAGGACTTTGGCTGCCCATTTTGGAGGAAGTAGCCACTGAAAACCTTCGATATCAGCTGGAAATATTGTCAGATGCTGATAACCTAATGGCTGGAAGCAGAACACTGTCCAAGATAGTGCCAGAGGATGGGCGCCTCAGGTCAGACTAAGATCTGCTGAAACCTGTTCACTTTGAATGACCCTGCTGACATTTGAAATACTTCCAGCATCATTCAAACACACAAGCCACCACACTAGGACAAACTGACACACAAGTGTTGATGGGCTCCTGTAATGGCCATGTAATAGCAATTTCCTGCACCACAATTAGAAGGCCCTGTCACTTCTCCTTATTTCGTCCATTCCTACCACACTCGTCTTGAAACATGCATGCCAAGAACCTTGGAGAGTCTTTACTCTACAATTCCTTCTGTTGGGAGTTCTTTCCCCTACGGCAGTGGTTCTCGACCTTCCTAATGCAGTTCCTCATGTTGTGGTGACCCCCCCCCCCAACCATAAAATTATTGTCCTTGCTACTTCATAACTGTAATTTATGCTACTGTTATGAATTGGGCAACCCCTGTGAAAGGGTCCTTTGACCCCCAAAGGGGTTGCAACCCGCAAGTTGAGAACCACTGCCCTAAGGTCACCTAGTGTGAGCTGTCACTTCTTATCCTTGATTCACTCATTCAGTCAGTCAGTCAGTCAGTCAGTCATTCAGTCAGTCAGTCAGTCACTCCATCCCTCCCTCCCTCCCTCACTGGCTCTTCTTTCTCCCATGGAGCTGCTGGTGGATTTGAGCTGTGAAACTGTAGGTTAGCAACCCAATACCCAACCGACTGCACCAGCACCAGGGTCCCTCCTCCCCCATTAAAACCAACAAATAAACTTCCTGCCATCAAGTCAATACTTGACATCATTTTTCTCTAGCAAAGTGGCTGGTGGCTTTGAACTCTTTACATCGTGGTTATGCAATAGCCCATCATCCCAACAGTACCCCTTCTATTAGTAAATTTGAATTCTATTAAGCAGGGACTTTATTATTCGAAACAATGCCTCTCATTTATTATAGAAGTAATAAACTTTACACAATTGAAAGACTAGTTTTTAAAGCATCATCTAAATGAAAACACAGGAGGCACAACTATTAGTGAGAACTTGATTATCAGAGGATGAACATTATGTTAGATTTTGACTTAAAGGACTTATTGAGTACAATTTAGTTTTTATGCAATGTTAGGAAGCTAAACTTTGTTGATTTTCATTTTTAGCAATCTGAGTTTTGCATTTAAATGTGAATATCTAACTTCCCCCAAATACCCATTAAGCTTTGCCTGTATATTTGCCATTTATTCAAAAGATAACCTTGACCAATTGTGCCCTTCCCCACGCCATAATTAATGTTAATACAGTTGAGATGGTCTGAGAGAAAGACCAATTTGTAAATAAATCACTCCACAAATTTTCACTTGGAGCTTATTCAATTATTGACACTATTTAGTTTATAAAATGTCCTGGCCTCATAGGAAAGGTTGCTGACTCAACAGAAGCCCAGATACGCAATGCAGATTTGCCTTCAGAGGGAAACAATGTGTCGAATTGTGCAACCACTACCCATGTAGGAAACTAGAACAGTGTCTACAGAGCAAAGAGCTGTACTGATTAAACTGAGAAGCTGGTGACACAGGGCAGCAAAGTACAAATTGAGGTTTCAGCAACAGGTGCAAGGCACCACGTCTTTGCTTTCCTGGTACTCTCAGGAAAGTAATAAGATAGCTTAATTACATGATTAAAGGAATCAAAGTCCAGCTGGAAGCCTAAAGTTCCTACCTCTGTTCATTCTGAAGATACTGTTGTTTATTGCTTTATTTTTTTAACCTCTCTCTTTTATTAGAAGTGTTGATAACTTTAGAAATGTAAGGCTTATCTTCCTGATTTCTTATGCTGTTGTACTTTTTTTTAATTGGAAGTACTGTGAATGTGGAATCAAAGCAAACCTGTTATGTCTTTTCCTAGTGTAACATGATGACTTTAAAGATTTTTAACTCATCTAAGTTATAGTAACATAAAAAGTGTTGACGTTTTGATGTTATAGATAGATATTTGAATGAGGATCTTCAAAAATTATGTAAAAATAAAATTAAAGGATAATGATATTTTCCATAATTTTTTATGTCACCTTATATGTGTAGATATATCCACACAAAAGAGGCTTTATATATATTTATATATACCCTTTCATATATATAAATATGTACATTCATATATATGAAGGGGTTTCAATATATTCATAAAAAATGGAATGAAATGATAATGACATTTCCCCCAATAACATTTGAAGCCCACATGTGCGCGTGTGTGTGTGTGTGTGTGTGTGTTATTTTTTTGTTGTTGTGAGGTGCTATTGAGTCAGTTCTGATACATAGTGACACTATGTAGAAAAGAACAAATACTGCCTGGTCCTAGCCTGTCCTTAGAATTTTCATGTTTGATTGCACCATCCGTACAATTGTTATGTTTGAGTCTCTATACAGACATACACAAGGGAGGCTTCGAAAGTTCATATATATGTGTATGCAATGTCCATGGAAAAATGTAATTTAAAAAGAATGGGATTTTTACATACATTATTTTAAGAATACACACATATAAACACACATGTACATACATATACATACACACATTTATATATCTTCCAATCCCATTGTCATCTAATTGATTAAATATCAAATGGACCTTAAGTTGGGTTTCTAATACTGTAAATCCTTATAGCAGCCGGCAGCCTAATCTTTTTGGGGGGAGGAATTGGTGAATTTGAACCACTGACCATGAAGTTAGTAGCTTAAGAATATATTTAACAACAGAGTGTCTTAAAAAATTCATAGTGTTTATATATACAAGAATAATTTAGAAAGCATTGAATAAGAACATAAAGCTATTGTTTCTTGACATATTCCCTAGTTAGGTCTATACACATTTGAAGGCAATTTTTCCATCTCTCTAATAGTCCCCATAGAAGTCTACACTCTTCGATTTACATCACATTATAACAATCATTTTAATATCTTTGAAGGACTCAAGTTGTGTTCATTTTACATGTTTTTTGAGTTTGGGAACAGAATGAAGGGGCCTGATTAGGGCTGGAGAGTTGCTGGGGTAAAGTTTCCCTGTGAAATTCTCTTAGGACAGTCCTTGCTATCCTTGAAATATGAACAAGTGCATTGTTTTTTTTCTTTCCTTAGGTTATTTCATTTTCCATTTTAAAAAATCATTTTATTAGGGGCTCATACAACTCCCATCACAATCCATACATACATCAACTGTGCAAAGCACATTTGCACATTCATTGCCCTCATCATTCTCAAAACACCCACTCTCCACTTAAGCCCCAGGCATCAGGTCCCCACTTTTTCCCCTCCCACCCCACTCCCCCTTCCCTCATGAACCCTTGATAATTTACAAATTATTATTTTGTCATATCTTGCCCTGTCTGATGTCTCCCCTCACCCACTTTTCTGCTGTCCGTCCCAAAGGGAGGAGGTCACATGTAGATCCTTGTAATCGGTTCCCTCTTTCCAACCCACCCTCTCTCCACGCTCCCAGTATCGCCACTCACACCACTGGTCCTGAAGGGATCATCCATCCTGGATTCCCTGTGTTTCCAGCTCCCATCTGTACCAGTGTACAACCTCTGGTCTAGCCAGACTTGCAAGGTAGAATTCGGATCATGATAGTGGAGGTGGGGATGGGTGGGAGGGGAGGGGAGGAAGCATTTAGGAACTAGAGGAATGTTGTATTTTTCATCGTTGCTGCATCATACTCTGACTGGCTCGTCTCCTCCCCGAGA
>NW_022109491.1:41453741-41491735 GCF_000313985.2 Echinops telfairi
CCCTTGTCCCTGGGTTTGTTAACACCACTTCCTTCCCACCCCCCTCCTCCCCCATGTGCCTCTGGAACTGTTGGTCCCGTTGTTTTCTCCTCCGGATTGTTCATCCAGCCTATCTTATTTAGACAAACCTGCGGAGATAATAACATGCACAAAAACAAGACAGAGCAAAGCCAAGCAACAATATACAACAAAACAATAACAACAAACCAATGACAAAAAAATCCCAAAACAAAACACAAGAAAGAAAAGCTTGTAGTTAGTTCAATGATCGTTTGTGGGCCTTTAGGGGTGCTTTCCAGTCCAGTCTGTTGGAGCACCATTCCCTGGCCCCAAAGTTAACAAGTGCATTGTTGTCATGAGAAAAATATCTGGGGTACACCTTTGTTGTTTTTCTCACAAATATTAGTTTTCTTTTTTCTTAAAATTTTTTCATAATAAATCTTTGTGATTTTCATCAGATTTCCTTGGAATACAAGATATCACGATTACGTTTTTGGAGTAAAGACAAACAAATGTAGCCTTCACCCTCTAAGCGAACTTCCCTGCCTTGAATTTAACTGGCCCTGAAGATCCACTTGAGAAACATCATTTGGATTGACCCTTTCTTTGAAGGCATGCTAATAAAACTAAAGCTAATATATTACTGAGAGAACTTGTCTCCAGAGACATGTTTAAACACATTTTGCTTGGTAAAAACCAATGCATGTACAAACTGTAGCCATAGTTGCAATTCTATTTTATTTAGCTCTGCGATTTATTAACACATATGATAAAAGGCTTCAAAAATTTTTATGGAAAACTTACATTATTTTAAAATTCCATTTTCCATGAACTTTATGAAAACTGCCTATATTCCTTTGTACTCTGAAAATGTTATGAAAATAAAGAAGAGACCTTGATTTGATTTTCAAGCAAATGAAAATAAATCTTTTTTAAACGGAAGGCATATTAAAATTGAGTATATAAAAACAAACCTCATTGTTGTAGTAAGAATTATGTTATAAGCCAATATGCCACTTTCTTTTCCTCCTTCCTGAATTCCCGTCCTAGTGTTCTTTTATTTTATTTCCTTATTTCAATATATACTGATCAAATATCTACTACATGCCAGACACAGGATACAACCTCAGTTTGGGGTATGGTGTAAGGACCAATTTAGTAAATTTAGCTAATTAAGGAGCCCTAGTGGGGCAGTGATTAAAGCAGTTGGCTGATAACCCCAAAGTTTGGCAATCCAAACCCACCAACTACTTCTCCGGTTAATGATGTAATAACATGCTTCCATAGAGATTTACAACCTTGGAAACCTTATAAGGTCACTATGAATTATAATTCATTTGGAATACAATCGGTGTATTTGTTTGTTGGTTATTGAGTTTTACGTTATAATTTAAGCTTCTTGAAACTAATTTGATAATCATTTAGATTTAGTCTGAGTTTAGTTTTTCAGTTGGTGGGGGTTAGCAGGTCAGAAAGATGAAGCCAGCACACACACATATATATACACACACATATAATTTGTGTGTGTATGTGTATATATACAAATTTTATATACACACACCAATTATATATGCATATATACAAATCATATATGCATACACAAATTATAGATATCACAGATTATATATACAAATTATATATGTGTATATATAAATTATATATTATGTGTAAACATATACAAATTATATATGTATATATATAAATTATGTATTTATATATATCTCAACCACAGATACTGATATTGAGTCATTTCTAACTTATGGGAACCCTATAGGGACAAAGTAAAACTGCTTCTGGGATTTTGAAGACTGAACAACTTTACCAGAGTAGGCAGTCTCCTCTTTCTACTATGGAGTGGCTGGTGAGTTTGAGGTTAGCAACCAGGTACTTAACCTACTATCTTACCAGGACTCCATACACACATACATACACACATATGCAGAGACACACATTTCAGATTGCGGAAAATCTCTGCAGCCACACTAACACCCTCTACCCACTGCTAGGGCATGAATGTAGAACACCTGGCAAAAGCCAAGCCATCAAAGCTCAGACACAGATAAACTGACCTCTTCTCCTCTCGGCTCTTTACTACCAATTGAACAACCAAACTCAAGCTAAATCTAACTCATTTTTAAATGACTTTCAAGACAAACAATAACCTAAAACTCAATTACCAACTAACCCAAAACAGCCCACTCTCTTTCAAGTGAATTCCAACTCGTAGTGTTTCCAAGGCTATTAATTTTTATGGAAGTAGATTATCAAATCATTAACATCAGGAGTAGCTGGTGGGTTTGGATTGCCAAAATTGGGGTTATCAGCCAACTGCTTTTATCACTGCCCCAACAGGGATCCTTAATAGGCTAAATTTGCTAAATTGGTCTTTACACCATACCCCAACTGAGGTTGTATCGTCAGGGCCTGGAATGTAGTAGGTGTTCATCGCTATATATTGAAATAAGGAGAGAAGATAAAAAGGACAGGAGGAAAAGAATTAAGGAAAGAGGAAAAGGGTGTGTGTGTGTGTTTATAACATAATGCTTACTACAACACTGAGGTTTGTTTTTTACATACTCAATTTTAAATGTTTCTCATTTAAAACAGGTTCATATAATTTTCATTCTATATATTTGTGGAAAAATCCTAGTCTTTTTTATTGAAATCCATTATCCATGACTTTTTTAAGTCCCCTCATATATGTAGTATTTCTGCACATCAGTTGCTTTTCCACTTATTATAGGTAGGGGAGATGGCTGCCTCAAAAAGCCCTCTGTTTAAAATTTTGTTCATTACAACAAGAAAAGTGTGGATATTTTGGTGGTGGGTGTTTACAAAAAAATTTCTGTTTATTTATGGAAAACCTGAAAGCTTGAATGTTTTACAGATTTCCTACACTCCAGAAAGAGGATGGAAATTTGGAATCTGGCCTATATTAAGCTAAGATTGAGTGATATTTTAGTACTGTTTTGAATCCTTCCTAAAAATTTGTCCATCTCAGTTAAGCCTAGGGTTAAAGTTTCTAAAAATGATGTTAGCCTGCTAAAGAATACATCATATGGTAGCAGTTAACAGCTCTTGAGAAAAATGATGCATGTGATATATGATGGATTTTAGATATTATACCAGCAGTCTCTAGTTAGTTTTCCTTTACTTCTTCTGTTATAAATCAGAAGTTTTGCAATTTTGACAGCTAATTTTTCCCCCCGGTCAGCTAAAACTTGACTAAGCTTTTCAATTGTAAGCAAACTTGAAGACTCTCTCTTAAGATACTGATATGTATTTTCTTTTAAATATTACTTTGAATTGTTGAATTTGAGTGTCCTTGGGCCTGATGTACTCTGTAGTAAACAGAAATAGGTGTCTCTTCCTTGATACCTGGAATCAAGAAATAGCTAAGACACTTATTTAAAAAATAATTGTTGGTTCCAGAGTAAGCAAAGGTAATATTGTTAATAAATAGGATAAGCAATATTTTAATTAGCCTTGTGGTGAAAATGATGAATTGTTCACATTGGCCAGGATTATGGAATCTATATTACTGTCCTTGTTTCAACTGGTGGGAATGTGAGTGGTAATGGGCCAATTTCAAATGTGTTGGATGTATCCCTTTGAGTAGAATCTTCTTATTGACAATGTCTTTGGGGATTAACTAATCTAATTCCCTCAATTTAGTGTTGAAAGGACTTGGAGAAACAGTTACTCCCCCCAAAGTATTATGTTATTTAGGGCAACATTGTTACTCAGTTCATTGTCAGGAAAACTTTTATTAGAAATTTAATAGTTCCAAAAATATTGTGCCAACAAAGAGCTGACAAATTTATATTCTTATTTATAGGCTGCACTTTATGTTCAAAGAAGCCCTTGTGGCCCAGGAGGTTAGTGTTGGACTGCTAACTGCAAGGTTGGCTTTTCAATCATACCAGCCGCTCCCTGGAAGAAAGATAGCTGTCTTCTCCCTAAGCTTTTTAGCCTCAGAAGCCCGTTAGAGCAATTCTGTTTTGTCCTATAGGGCAGTTGTGAATTAGAATTGATTTGATGGCAGTGTGTTTGACTTTTGATTAATCATGTGTGTTAGGCCTAATCAGCTGAAGAAATATATCCAGAGACACTCATATATTTGCAGAGAGAACTTTATATCAAGAAGCTATATAACAGGAAAATATCCCAGTCCAGTCCAGATCAAGACAATAAGTTCCATACTAGTCCATAAGTCCCACTTCAGATTCACACAGCTCCCATGTAATGATGCAGAATGCAGGAAGATCACCAGCTGGTGGGTGCAAAGTCTTGTGGCTCCATTGGTGGTGGATGCATCTCCAGGTGCAGGTCTCTGTGTGGCTCCTCAACAGGAAGGTGAAGAGCTTCATACTTCATTTCCTTTATGTTTAATTCATATATCGCTTCACAGAATGTGCTATTACCTGACCCATTTAAACAGGATTCTGATTTATTTATCTATCCATCCGTCATAATTTATATACTTAATTATACATTGTATGACCTTTCTAGAATATAAACTCCATAAGGCTAGGCAATAGTTTTTTTTGTTTTGTTTTGTTTTTGTTGATTGCTACATTTCTAGTACCCATGGCAGATTCCAATTCACGATGACTCCATTCGCTCAGAGTAGAGCAGTCAGTACTCCATGGGCTTTCATAGCTGTTATTTCTGTCGGCTTTTGTTGGCTTAGCCTAGTGGTATAGCTATAGATAGTGTGTAGGATTCCGGGTTGTGTAGGGGGGCAGGGTAGCTCTTTGAATTAGAGAAGAAAGATCAGGTGGGGGCTGGTAATTGCATTGTGTGGAGATGAGGAAGTGATGAGAGTTGGGTGTGTAGTCTGAATGGGGGATAGGTGGTCTTCTTGTAAAATATAGTAATTTTTTATAAATTGAAATAGTGTTTTAAGAGGTATGCTAGTACAGTACTTGCTAGTTTATATGAAAGTGTGTCTCATTGAGAAAGGGGCAGTATGGTCTTGAGGGTGGTGGGTGGTTTATATTGAGATTATGTCTAATAATCTACCAGGGTCACTTATTTAGTCACTGTATAATATGGGGGGTGTGGAGCAGACCGATGATGATGTTATTGTGTTTATAACAAAGGGCCTCTGGGTTGGTGGCAGTCAGGTTCCCAGCTCTTAGGGAGCTAATCCGTGTGGTGGGTTCTAAATAAGTGCCTACAAGGAGGGGGATAGTTTCCCAGGGGAAAGAGGAGAGGTATTTGAAAGAGTGGGAAGTTACACTGCCTATATTGTGAAGAGATCCCATGCCATATCACATGCACTGGCCCCGTTGCAGGGGCCCCAGGTGGCAAATAAGTAGGAGGAATGGGAGTTCAAGGTGAGAAGTGGCTTCAAATGGGGGTAGGTCATGAGGATGTAAATCCTTTGACCCTCTGGGTCACTGAGCTGGGGGAGGTGGAGCTGCAAAGGCCCACTGCTTTGCTGAGCTCTGGGTGTGTGGGGGAGGAGACAGAGAGGGAGGAGAGGAGTTAAATTTTAAAATAATAATAATAGTAATCAAAATAATCTTGGAGCACTCAGGATTCAGTTCACATCTGATTTCCCAGGTTGTGGGTGCCTGCCTGTTAGATTCTGGTTGGGACTGGCAGTTTTGATAGGAGGTGCCATCTGGCAGTAGTTATCTTTGGAGTTCTGTTTCCCCTCACCCCCTCAAGATAATTTCTTTTAAGGCATTGTATTAGTGAAATAAGGACAAATTATTTTTCTCTTTTAAAATTTTACTCAGTAAGCATTTTATCTTCTAGTGGGATAACACAGACATCAAAAGAAAATTTGACTTTCTTAAATTAAGAGAAAAGTAAAATATTTAGAACAAACAATATACATAACTGATTTTAGAAAAGGACTAGTGCTTTAAGACAGACAGAACTGCAGAGTAATGCTAGTCACACAATTTATTCATTGCCAAATAGATATTTGGTCATTCTTAGCCAAAGTCACCTTTACTTCTCAAGTTTCCTGAGGAAGGAAGACTAAGCTCAAGGAACATAAACTATAGCGACTAGCAGATGGCAGTAAGTTGGGAAGTGGAAAGAAAATGCCTAATGTATTCAATATGTTCTCATCAAAACATTTTCTTAGTATTCAACTGGAGTGTCTTGAGAAGTGATTTGGTTGTATATGGTATGACAGAGCAGCATTTTTTTTTTTTTTTGCAATCTGGGAAAGCAATTCCCAAAGGATTTTAAGCAGAAAATTTATCATGTGAGTTTGTTTTCCACTCTCTTATCTATAAAAGGGCTTGCATGAATAGTTAATATTGTAATAATATGGCACAAGAATGTTTAAACATTGCCATATACTACTAAATAGAAACCCCCGTGGTGTAGTGGTTAAGCACTGGGCTGGGTGTGACACGCGGCCGAGTTGAAACCAGCAACTCCCCAGGAGAGAGCTGAGCGGATCTACTCCCTGAAAAAGGTGCCGTCTCAGAAATCCACAGGGGAGGGTGTAAGTCAGCATTGACTAGATGGCAGTGAGTTGTTTTTTAAATTTATGTACTACTAAGGACACATTAATAGAATCATTTGTAGGCAATTTATGGATTTTCTAAATATTTAAAGTGTCATGCATCGCTTGGTTTTATTCCTTAGGTTTTGCTGACAATAGGTTGCAAATACAGCAGATAAGTGATTGTAAAATTAGTCTTATGAGTGACTTTACTGAAAGATAGGGAATTTTAAATTTTAAGTCAGCTAATTCGAGGTTGCTATTGATACTATCAAGTAAGTGTTAGACTGCCAACCAACCCCAAGATTACTGGTTCAAACTTACAAACTGCTCTAAAGATAAAGATGAGGCTACCCTGCTCCCACCACCTGTCTGTCAGTTTGATGTACTTGGCTTGTGTGTTGCTGTGATCCTAGAAGCTATGTCACTGATATTTCAAATACCAGAAGACTCACTCAACGCTCCCTCAACAGATTTCAGTAGAACTTCCAGACTAAGTACAAACTCTGAAGAAGGAATAGGCTGTGCACATCAGAGGAATTAGCCACTGAAAACCTTAAGGATAGCAGTGAAGCGTTGTCATTGTCACGGAACACCTCTTAAATCGAAGCAGAACAATGTCAGTGCTGATGGCAGCATCAGAAGATGAGTCCCTCAGGTCAGAAGTGAGTTGAAGTGGATTGGTATGAGCCATATGGAATCAGAAAGTTACAAGGTTTACTATGCCAGGAAAGACACAATGGTACTTCCACAGGGAACTGCCTGTGAGGGAACTGCCAGAGGTTCAGGCCGGATTCAGAAGAGGATGTAGAACAAAGGATATCTTTGCTGATGTCAGATGGATCTTGACTGAAAACAGAGAATTCCAGAAAGATGTTTACTTGTCTTATTTTGACTGTGCAAATGCATTAGACTGTGTGAATCATAATAAATTATGGATAGCCTTGAGAATAATGGGATTCCAGAACACCTCATAGTGCTCTGCAGTACCTGTATATCGATGAAGAACCTGTATGAACAGAACATGGGAATACTGCATTGTTTAAAATCAGGAAAGGTATGTGTCATATTTGTGTCTTCTCACGATATTTATTCAATTTGTATGCTGAGCAAATCATCAAAGAAGCTGGATTAAAAGAATAGGAATTTGGTATTAGGATTGCTGATGAAGCTCAAGGATTAAGCCTTCAGTATGGATTACAACTTAATGAAACTAAACCAAAATCCTCAGAACTAGACCAACAGGCAACATCAGGTTATGCAGAGACAACGCTGAAGTTGTCAAGGATTTTGTCTTGTTTGGATCCACAGTCAATGTTCACGTGATCAAAAGATGCCATGGATTAGGCAAATCGGTTGCCCAAGACTTCTTTCAAAAGCACAAAAGCAAGGCTGTAACTTTGAGAAATAAGGTACACCTGAACAGTCCATAGTATTTTCATATGTATGTGAAAGTTGGACATTAAATACAAAAGACAAAAGGAAAGTTGATTCACTTGACGTATGGTATGGTCAAAAAAAATATCAAAAGTACCATGGACTGCCAAAAGAAGCAATGGATGTCTCAGAAGTACAACCAGAATGTTCCCTAGAGGAAGGATGGCAAGACATTGTCACCCATAATTTGGACATGTTGTCCAGAGAGTCTAGGCCCTGGAGAAGGACCTCATGTTTAGTAAAGTGGGAGGGGTAGCAAAAACTAGTAAGGGCCTGGATGAGATGGATTGACACAGTGGCTGCTACAGTGGGTTCAAACATAGCAGCAATTGTGAGGATGGCCCTGTTCTGCTTTGTTCTGTGGCACATGGGGTCACTGTAAGGTAAAAGCAACCAGAGGGCATCCAGCAGCAACGTTCTGCTCGGGCAGAGATTGACAGCTTTGGAAACCCTGTAGAGTGTCATTAGGAATTGGAACCAAGTCAATGACAGTGTGCGTTTTTAGCATGTGGATTCTTGATCTACTTGATATTACTTAAAAAATTAAGAAGAAAAACAAAAAGAAAAGAAATAGAAAATGCTATAGCATGCTCTGTGGAATAAATTTTGCAAATTATTAAGTAAAGCAAGGTAAACTGAAGTTTTAAATCCTCTTTTTAATACTTAAGGCTTGCTACCATTTTAAAATTCTGCTTATCCATTGCTTTCTCCTCAGAGAAAGCTTCATCAATTCTTACATCCACAATCATCTGCTTTCCTGGGTCCTTCTGTAATAAGCTCTCACAGCATGCTTACCTCTCCTTTCAGGCACTCAATCTGCTTACAATTAGTGTTTCAAAATCTCTCAGCTCAACTTTATTGCAAGGATGATGTCAGTCTTATTAATGTAATGTGAATCAGGAACATTACACCATCATTTCTTTCTTGTCTGTTGAATCATCAATTTTCCCTTCTTTATTGACTCATTCAATCAGTGTACAAACATGCTAACATTTTTCAGTATTCACAATTGCTCTTAACTGCATTTTCTTTTATTTTAAACCCCCTAACTTTTCAACAATACTCCTTTGAAATGGTTACCCCTATTTGCTATCTTCAAATTTTCCCCTCTCTTTTCGTCTTTGACTCACTGTAATTAGCCTTTGGCCAATTCTTAGTCCATTCATATATGTCAAGTTAGGCTAATGTACAGTCTCAATAGTTTTCTCAATAAAATAAATCACAAGGTACTAGTATTATATGTATTGTAATATAGTCTATATTACTATATAGAGTAAATGAACTAAATTAACCAAATCTAATATAATGTAGAATATATCATATATATATAAATCTATTCTATATTACAATTCTTCCAAAGAAAATCATTTGATTGTTGTATTAATGTTTTAGAGGTGCCGTAAAATATTGCCATAAGTCTAATGGTTTATTCTCTCAGAGTTCTGGAGATTAAAAGTCCAAACAGTGAAGTTTGTCACAGCTATGTTATTTCCAATGACCTTAGGGGAGAAGCCTTCCTTGACTCTTTTAATCTTTGACGGCTCCAGGCATGCTGTACTCATGGCAACACTGTGTCAAACTCTTCCTCTCTCTTCACATCATCTTCTACTCTGTGTGGCTCATGTTAATCATTTTTTAATAAGAACAGTTGGCATTGGTTTGGGATCCCCATGGATAATTTAGAAAGATTTCATTTCAAGATCGGTAATTGAGTTACATCTGCGAAACCTTGTTTTCCCTTTTCTTTTATCGTATTATATGAATTCACAGTATCTGGGTTTCAGGTGTGAATATGACCCATTACGGTAATAATTTGAACTTTACATTTTTCTTTCATAGAAGAGACTTGATATAACATTCTGATCATTGAATAATTTTTGAGAGTTAGTTGAATAACTAATTAAAATTTTTATTCAACAAATAGTTATTGAGTACCTACTATATACCAGATGCCTTTCTAGGTTTTGAGAAGACAAAGAAGAGCAAATGGGTGAGCAAATCTCTACATTCAGGAATTACATTCTATCAGAGAATAAATAGACTGATTCTACAGTCCAGTAGTAGTACTTAAAAAGAATGACAATAGTTAATTTCCTAAAGTCATAGCAATACTTTTAAATGTAAGACTAGCCTGCTAAAGAGTCACAGTTTATGAAGGCCCAAATATACAAACTATGTAGCCATCATTGTCTTGTTCATTCATTGCCAGACAACATAGTAGATGTTTTATCCATGTGCTAGAGCAAAAGAAAAATCAAAGTGCTGGTTGCATTTATATTTATCCATTGGCAACTACCAGAAAGCCATGTAGTATTATTGTAAACCTCTGGAGTAAAAAAGAAAATGATAACCATTTTCTTCACTAATGTTGTATTTACACCATGTTTTAATATAATTAAAAAATATATAAACAATGTGCCATCTATATCATGAGGCAATTTCAAAGCAACTTCTGTTCTTTGTAAAATCTCTTTTGCATCCTCCTTTGGTACTTCAATGGTACTTTGTCTTCTATTTTCTAAACTGATTATATGTTATAATACTTATTAATACCAATTGAGCACCTCCTATATGGCTACACACTTAGAGATTAATTCTTAATTTATGTAGGGTTTCTATCACATGACGCTGTGATAGGATGCTTCTCTATGCATAGCCCCTACTTGATAATAAGCTTATTCAGAAGAGAAGTCCCATCTTTACAGTTCTGCTTCCCAATAACGTAACACAGTACATGACAAATAGTGAGTTCTTAATGATGAATTCAACTTAGTCAGCAGTAGACTTGGCAACTACCAGGAGCAGGAATTCTTGATTGTCTGTGTCATCAGATAATCCGGGGTTGAATCCTACTGAGCCAATTACCTCAGTGTCCTCACCTCTGGAAGCCAGAGACTAAAAACAATGGAAGGCTTTATGGGGCTATGATGCTTTCAGGACACAATGCATGTAAAGGACTTGCCATTGGATTGAGCGTTGCAAGGACTCAACCTTATCCAGAGCAACTGCCATCTTGTTGATTTTCACTCCTGGCAATCTTCTAGAGGGTTTCCTTGGCTGTAAGTCTTCATAGAAGCAGATAGCCTCATGTTTTCTCGAGGAAAACCTGGTGGACTTGACCTTGCAGTTAGAAATCCAACACATATCCAACAGTCCCAACCAAGACACTATGCACCTTAGTCATTAATATTGATTGGTTTCTATTTTTAGCATGCTTTCTTTAAACATATATCCTGAGTTGCAATGGGTTTTAACATCATACAAGTAGCTTTTAATTGAAACACATGAGAATTTCAATGTGGCAAGACACAACAAATTAAAAACCATTAATAACTCAAATTTTGAAAGTTATATGTATGATATTTTAATCACAGTATTTGGAAGTCTTAGTTACATAAAGAACACATTTTATTAAAAGAAATATAAATCTGAAATTTTCTAAACTTTCTACTTATTATCACAAGCTACTCTCTTTGACTGGATGTTTTTAACTTTCCCCATACTTTTATATTTCATACCTGGTGATTTATCATGTTTTAAAAAAAGTTTCCTCATAAAATTTTTCTTTTAAGCATGTCAGTCAGTTTGCCAATTTTTATTCACTTTATTACTTTGAAAATGTAATCATAAAATTTAAGCCATAATAGCAGTGGTATTCAAATGTGTTTTGTACTTGAAATATAGTTGTTTTGTACCTATATTCTTATACTTGAAATATAGTTGTTATGAAAATATTTTAGCTTGAAAATGTACAATTTTCATTTATAATGTTATTTTTAATTTTAGGTTATTGAGAATTGGATTTTAACCAGTAGTAATTTTGAAAAGTATTTATTTCCAGGAATGAAATATCTAGAAACTTTTGAGAGAGAGCACTAAGTCAAGCTTAAGATTGTAATTTCCCAAGCCACTCTCTCAGAGCTTGAATGTGAGCTCTTCTCCCAATAACTATGTAGCCTTGGGTAAAGGTATTTAACTTCTCTGTGCATTAGTTTTAATTTTCATATGTAAATAAAGATAAAATAAGAGATTTACCAATGGAATTGTTGTGAGTATTGGATAGGCTTTATCATTTTTAGCATTTAAAATAGTGACTGACTTATAGAACTCCAAACCCATTGCCATCAATTCCAGCTCACAGAGATCCAATGGACAGAATAGAACTGTTGCTATGATTTCTGAGTTCATAGACATAAATATTTAAGGAACTAGACTACCTTGTCTTTCCCTTATAGCATAGATGTGATTGGAACTGCCAACCTTTCAATGAATAGCCCACTGTGTCGCTAGGGCTCCTTACAGGGTTTCTAAGACTTTGGAAACCTTTCCATCATCAGGCTGCCCCATCTCTCTCTTGTGATTCTGAACTCTTTGGTTAGCAGTCCGGAGCTTAGCCATTGTTTCACCACGTCTCCTTGACATAGAGAAAAAAACTGAACCAGTATTAGCTGTTTTTATTATTGAGAGTGCATGATGAGACCATTTCATTGTGAGAGGGTAACATGGACAAGGCATCAAGGTAGGAAGTCATAGAATTTCCTAGAGGTTAGTGGAGTCGTGAGAAAATGTGTCTGGGATGAGTCTTAGAGATTCTGCCCTCAGCATTTTAAGGAGAGGCCACAGCAAAGCCACATCTCATAGACCAGTTTGAGAATATTGACAGACTAGCCACTCGTGGGTGTTTAAACTTTACACTAAAGGCAGAAGAGAAATATTGAACATAACATAGAGGCTTGAATAAGAGTTTTGTCCCAAAGGTCCTGGCATTGATTTCCGGTTATTTTTTGTTCCTGAGTTTTACCATTAATATATTACTGTTTGGGTTTAGTTTTAACCTCATGGGATGGTTATGAGGGGCAAGTAAGGCAATATAAATAATATGTGTTTTAAAAACCAAATTCACTGCCATCTAGTTAATTCTGACTCATTGTGGGTGTAGTTAGCAGCCCAACATGTAACAATTATCAACCGAAGTTAACTGTTAATGACAGAGGGTTTAGGTGATCAGATCTCTGTAACTTTATAAATTTTTTTGTAAAGGAGCCCTGGGAGCATAGTAAACTGCTAACCACAAGGTTGGTTGTTCCAAACCACCAGCCACACTCCAGGAAAAATAAGAAACTTTCTGCTCATGTAAAGAGTTCGTGTCAGAAACCTACAGGGATAGTTCTCCTTTATTCGATAGTGTTGAGATGAATCAGCAACAATGGCAGTGAGTTTGAGCTAGAGACAAAGGAAAGTCCTTGTGAGAGAGTGAGACATTTCTAAAAGAGCCATGATTAACAAATATATTGCACTGTGCCTCCTTTGGGCACATGGCAGGCCTAGACACCTTAACTTGTCAATGGTAAAGGCCGTGTGCAGGAGTGAATGAGTACTCAGTGAACATCAATACCGCGGACTTCAGTTCAATGAGTGGAGGGTTGCATTTAGAGATCACAGAGGCAGAGGTCACAGAGACTGCCTTTGGTCTATTGGGTACTTTCAAGCAGTTTAGAGAAGTTATTCCAGTTTTAATGTGGTCATATGTTCTTGCACCAAGGCACATAGCCTGGTGAACAGAGCACAGAACTCATACCCTTTGCCAGGTACCTTTGGGCTGGGTGAAAGTGGGGGATAGGAGGGAAGCGGAAACCCTCTGGTCTTGGTCACACAGCATTTGCCATCACAAGAAAGTCCACTCAACAGGAGAACATATGGTTTAGTGTTATGTTAGTTTTAAAGAGTGGCAGTCTCAGGGTGTACCCTTCTTAATGTGGAATATTATAATAGTGAACTCTAATCAATCTATCTTTCTTACCTTTTTGTCTGTGGTTTTGCTGCATCTCCCAATGGGTGGAGTCTATTCCCCCACTCCTTCAATTTGGGGTGGTTTATGACTTTGTTTGACTACTACAAGGTTGGCTTACACAGCTAAACATCAGCAGCCCTTACAGATCTTGTTTTTTGCCTTCTTGAAATCCTGTGTTAGACCACTATGTAACGAAGCCCAGACTAGCTTACTGGAGGATGAGCAGTCAGGAGGATAAGAACTAAATGTGCCCTGCTAGCAGTAAATATATACTGCTAACTATAACTTTATCATGCAGGCAGGACTAGAAGATTAACTGCCTAGACACAGAATTTCTAATCAGAGAATATTGAGGCAAAAAAAGAGAGATGAGTTTTACTACAAACTTCTAAGTTTTGCAGTGGTTTGTTACATAGCTATAGTATGTAACGGATGTTCCTATTTGGTTCTAACAGGAAAAGCAGGGGTAATTTTCAATCTGCAATTACTCTCTAGTCCCTATATTCTCTCAGTTTCTAGTAAAGACATTTTGGTGATAAGGCATTGAGTCAGAACAGCTCCACTTCATGAAAAAAGCTTTCATTGCATTACACAAATCAGCTTGGTCTGCAGGAACAGGAAAAATGACTACAGAGATTTCCAGATAGGTTCTGATACATTTATTGACTTTCTAGTTACTCTAATGCTCCATAAAGACTTCCCTAAAAGAATCAGAAATATTAAAAATGAAGAACTGCTAAATCCTTGGCTGGTTTTAGACAACATCATCATTGAGACTATTTTGTTACACTGTCTAGTGTAATGTAAGTCTTTGAAAGAGTGACTTCTAAAAACACTAGCTGAAATAGAAGTTCACATGCAGTGGACCAGTCAAAAGTGCAGCAAGAATCTAAAGAATTCTAAGTAAAAATTAGAACTAAATAAAATACTGTTATACAAGCAATAGTGTTTTCTATAGTCAAATATGCACACAAAGCTAGACAGTGAATAAGGAAGACCAGAAATAATTTATGCATTTAATTATTATATTGGCAACCAGTAGTGAATATACCATGGATTACCAAGAGATTAGACAAATTTATCTTGGAAGATGCACAGCAGGAATACTCCTTGAAGGGGAAGATGGTGAGATTTTATCTGTTGTACATTGGACATATTACCTGGAGGGACCAGTATCTCTAGAGAAGGACACAATGCTTGGTACAATAGAAGGGCAGCAAGAAAGAAAAAGATGCTCAATGAGATAGATTGGCCCAGTGGCCCAGTGGCTATGACAATAGGCCCAAACAGGAAAGATGGTGAGGCCACGTTTTGCTCTGTTGTAGGTAGGACTGCTATGAGTTGTAACCAATGTGAGGGCACTGAAAACGGCGAATGGTGATCAGCAGGCGTTGCAAACAAACTCTCTCAGTAATACACTTGTCTTAGTCTATCTCATTAAGATGTCTTTAAAGAAACGTCAATGCAAAACAGTGGCTTCTGCAGGCATCTGCTGGGCCAGTTAAATCCAAGCAGAGAGGTCAGCTCAGAAGGTTACGGTGGTGTTTTTCTGTGACTCCACAGGGGTAATTTTGATAGATTTTCTCTAAGGATATAGGAAGATCATGGAACTTAATTTGAAGAAAGTTTAAGAAAACTGAAAAATGAGTTGGAGAGAAAAGGTCAGAAGAATTGAATTGAGGATTGTTTTCCCCATTCTAACAATGAGCTTGCTCATTCCTTGGGTGCAGCAGGGGCTACCCCAGGGGAATTTTATTTGGAAACCTTCTCATCTACCCTGACCTTGCCTCCTCAGACTTCTTTTTGTTCCCCATCTCAATGGGCATTTAAAATGAACAGTTGGGGTCCTTCAAGTATTCTGATACTGCCATTTCGATGGCCTGTAAATTCAAAAGTTCAGAATTCTTTGGAGAGAAAGGTAGAGAAATGGAAACACTACCTGCAGAAGTGTATAGACCTAGATCGAGGATATGCAAAGAAACAACAGCTTCACGTTTTGATTTTTTTTAAGTAAAGGTTTCTACAATTTTATAGCAATACTTTTTCACTTACCTTAAATGTAGAACACTTTAATGGAAGCAACTCCTAGGCAGTCTCAACTTATTATTTTATCTAAAAATTCAATATGATGAATATTATTTATATCTCATATTAATGTTATTTCTAAAAAGTATGCAAAATCTGGCAAACAGAACAATACTATTAAGTTATTGTTGTTAAATGCCTCTAGGTTTGTCTGACTCACAGCGACACCACATCCAGCAGAAATAAACACTGCTTGGTCCTGTGCCATTCTCACTATTGTAATATTCTAGCAGCCATGTTATCAAGCCACCTTTGTCCATGGTCTTCCTTTTTTCACTGTCCTTTCAGCTTAACAAGAATGATATCCTTTTCCAGGGACTGGTCTCTCGATAACATATCCAAAGAATATGGGGGGGGGGCGGGGAAGTCTCACTATCCTTGCTTCTAGGGAGCATTCTGGCTGTACTTATTCCAAGATTGATTTGGCTGTCCACGTACTGTCCACTTGGCAGTCTAGTTCTTTTAGCAGCCCATGATACTTTCAATATTATTTGCCAGCATCATAATTCAAATGCGTTGATTCTTCTTAGGTCTTCCAACTTTCAGTTGCATATGAGGTGATTGTAAATACCATTATTTGAGTCAGGTGCACCTTAGTTCTTAGAGTAGCAGCCTTGATTTTCAATGCGTTCAAGAGGTCTTGTGCAGCAGATTTACCCAGTGCAGTGCATCATTCCATTTCTTGAGTGCTGCTTCCATGGCTATTAATTGTGGATCCAAGCAGGAAGAAATCCTTGACAATTTCACTTTTTTTTCTCCATTTAGCATGTTGTTAATAGTAATCAATATTATTAAAACACAATATAAAGTGGAAGCATAACAAAAGGTTTAAATGAAATTGGTCACAACCCCACAAAATCAGGATTCTTTTGTCAGAAAGAGATAAAAATGAGAGCTTTTTCATGTCTCGCTCAAAGAATTGACAAATCTTTTAGAGTGTTAAATTGAGTGATATTATGTGGCTCAATGGCAGTCGTTGACAAAAGTAATCACCTTTCTCTCCTTGAAAAATGCTTTTTATTTGGTGTCTAGGACAACATGCTTGCCTTCTACCATTCTACCTGCTCCTTTTCATTTTCTAAATGTTATTGCTCAAAATCCAGACTAGAAATATTGGAGTGTCCCAAAGAATATCCTATGGACTTCTTTTCTTTACTATCTACACTCAATTCATTTGTTATGTGGTCCCATGCGAACTCACAGAATGAAAGACTTTTTTTTTGGCTCTGAGAAGCCCTGCGAAAGCAGCGGCTTCCGTGTGTTGGGGTAAGTAACAGCAAGGTTCCATCGAACGTTTGCTGCTCAGGAGAAAGGCGAGGTTTTCTCCTCCTGTAATGATTTAAAGCCTAGAAGACTCACTACAAGTAGGGATCAATTGGTTTTATATGCTGTTGATTACCGACACTTTATTTTAGTGCACAACTGCCATCTCAGCTTACTTTCAGACCCATATACCAACTCTCTCTTTATACCTTTTTCTGAATGTCCAGTTCCACAGATCCAAAATCAGCTTCTTCTGCAGTCAGCCAAAAGCATCTCAGTATATAGTATGCCTTTTTATGCACAAAACAATAAAACAGCCTTTCCAGTTATATAAAAATCTGCTATATAATTATACAGTAATAATATTGGAGGCATATCGAATAGTATCTTTCATTTGTTATTACAAACCATTGGATGAACCTCAAAATGTTATAGAATACACTTTAGAGTTGTTAGGCAGAAGTTTCCCAAACAGATATTATGTATCAGTATAACAAATATATATATGAAAGAGCTTCAAAAAGTTCATGGAAATGTTCATTCAATTTTTTTCCTATGAATTTTTGAAATCAATTTGTATGCCACTCTTTACTAAAAGTATGGCTTTTATGATTTTTAAAATCCTAATTCTATTAATTGTTGTTTTTCTTCCTTGGGATTATTGACACATCTCTTTGACTGCTCATTTTCTTGTGTGCTTTCATCCTCACACTCTCATTCCACTCCCCATGACTGGGTTCTCTTCTTCTATTCTGAACTATAATATAAACTTCATCTTTTGTCCTATACCAGATCTGGCAAACTATGATCTATAGTAAAAGAATGGTTAAGTCAAATTATGCTATTCCATTGTTGTTAAATGTAGATGCAATATGTATGCATAAAAATTTTATTGTGAATTGCATCAAGGTTTACAGATCAGATCATCCATTCAATAATTCATACACACTTAAAACTTTTTAATTGATATAAATTTCATCAATGTAAGAGCCCTTATCATAATCGAAATTCGACCCTACAAATCTGGCTAGACCAGAGGATGTACACTGGTACATCTAGGAACTGCAAACACAGGGAATCCAGGATGGATGATCCCTTCAGGACCAGTGGTGGGAGTGGCAATACCAGGAGGGTGGAGGGACGGTGAGTTGGAAAGGGCGAACTGACTACAGGGTTCTACATATAACCTCCTCCCTGGGGGATGGACAGCAGAAAAATGGTGAAGGGATACTTCAGACAGTGTAAGATATGACAAAATAATAATTTATAAATTTTCAAGGGTTCATGAGGGAGTGGGGAGCGGGGAAGGAAGTGGAAAAAATGAGGAGCTGATGCCAGGGGCTTATGTGGGGAGCAAATGTTATAAGAATGATGAGGATAACAAATGTACAAATGCGCTTTACACAGTTGATGTATGTATGGATTGTGATAAGAGTTGTATGAGCCCCAATAAAATGATTTTTAAAAATGTAACAGCACTTATCTCACTTCTTTCTTATGTTTTTTGCTTCTATTCTTTCTTCTCCCCTAACCCTTCTGAACTTTGCCTTCAGTGAATACTGCCTTTTTGGTCTCAAATGGTTACTTCTGAGTTTTGTATGCCTCTCTAGGGTTATTGTTCCCTACATAGATTTGTCTATTGTCTGCCTAGAAATTGAGCCGTGGGAGTGAGTCATTTCCAGACCAAAAGTGACTAAGGACCATATTCTTGGGGTTTCCAGCAGTCTATCTGATCACTAAGCCTGGATTTTCATTTTTATGATTTTGAGCTTTGTTCCACATGCTCCTCCCACTCTATCTGGCACCTTCTATTGTGATACCTTTCAGAATAGTCCTCAATGGCAGCCAGGCTCCAGGATTATGGAAACTAATGTTTGCATGGCCGTTTAGTTCAGTACTGCTTCTATACATCCTGAATGTTTTTTACTTTTCTTCTCTCTGGATATGGAGACATCCACAGTTGAAGAGCAGATGACCTCTCAAGAGGTTTTACTCACCAAAGTGGGATGTAGAGTGTGGTTGTTGTGGATTATATTGTGCCAGTTGACCTTGCTGTCCCCCTTGAACTGTGGTTCTGAGTCTCTAGGCTCAGTGACTCATTCCCTCAAGGTGTTGGGTTATGCATAGAAAGTTTTCATAATGTTACCCTCTATATGGTCCACATGTATATATTTGCAGTAAAGGTTAAGTACATATGTACAGATATCCTTGGCGAGACCTATACCTATTTGTGGATAAACTCCAATTTTCTTCCACATCTGATCACCCTACTTGTGTATCCATGCATCTATTTGTAGGCTACCATTATTTTAGGATTGTGTATATAATGGTATTTATCTCTTGTTGCCTTTATCCCTGGCACCATCCCAGTGTCTTCCCCTGCCCCATCATTTTTTATATAAGCATCTTCTTATTAGATTTATAAAATTATTTCAGTAAAATTTCTAGGAGGACAAATTACAGTATGTTTTGTTGAAGATAACACTAACAGAAGAGATATCCTTCAATTGGCTTAATACAGTATCAGTTGGCTTAATACAGTAAAAACAAAACAAAACGATAACTACTGTTGTTTACATCTACATCCTACGGTGAAATAAAATTGCTTGACTATGATTCTTATATCCATATCTTGCAATTTTCAACAAATGATTGGGTGAGACCATGCAAATAGGGGGTGGGGTGGGTGAAACACTGATAGAGTAGACTGGTGTGCTTTACCTTTCCTCTGAGTGTAAGAGAACAATCTCAGAAGGAGGAGAGAGAATTCCATGACCACCAAAGTAAAAAGAGCCACCAGTGAGGTGCATTCAAGGTCCCTGTCCAAAGAGGCAGAGGTTTGGGAAGCACCACAGGGTACATCACTGAGGGCATGAGACATTGGTGAGGAATTCTGCTGAGACCAGTAGGCAGAGCAGAAGAATAGCCTCAAGACTGTAAGGGAGAGTGCTGGGTTTTTGGCCCACTGAGCTGCAGAACAAGGAACCACAAGTGGCTGAGAGACCGAGGAACAGAGAGATGTACCCTGCAGCATAGTTGAGAATCAGTGCCATGGACAAAAGAACTGTATCCTGCAACTTTGTGATCTGTTAGTTTCCATAATAAGCCCCCACAACCAAGAGTATTACCTAGGAGTTCTATGTGGCCATTGCAATGAAAAATTTAACCTAGTAGAGTAGCGTGCCTTTGGAAGGATATTTGGTGTGAGAATACTGCAAAGAGGATGGAGTGTGGAGTTATATCTGACCTCTGTCTTACGGCTATCATCCTTGTGGTTATCATTCTTGGATTGCTCTGGAATTGGATTATCCTTCTTCCTTCTGAAGCCAGAGGAAGTCAGAATGAGCCCCATGCCATTTCTTTACATCCCTACTCCTATCTCACGTTATCACAGATCATTTACTGATTTTCTTCGAAATTTTTATGTCCATTAAACCTACACAGAATTACTTAAGCCTTCTTCTAGAAAAACTGCAATCAGAGTCAGACCATTTTGGAAAAAGGATAGCGTGAAAGAATAAAACTCTGTGTAAAATGCATCCTGGAATATTTTATTGTGCTTAGCTTTCACATGTCCAACTATTTTAATTGAAAAATATCTCACTGGGTGAAGGGAGAAGTCGGAAAGGGCAACATATGACTAAATAATAATTTATAAATTATCAAGGGCTCATGAGGGAGAGGGGGAGTAGGGAGGGAGGGAAAAAAAAGAGGACCTGATGCCAGGGGCTTAAGTGGAGAGCAAATGTTTTGAGAATGATGAGGGCAATGAATGTACAAATATGCTTTACACAATTGACATATGTATGGGTTGTGATAAGAGTTGTATGAGCCCCTAATAAAACTATTACAAAATAAATAAAGAAAAGAAAAATATCTCACCAAACAGCACTGTAAATGATACAGTAGTTATAGTTAAACATTTTTCAAAAGACAATGTTCTGCATCTTACTCTGGTGAGAAGTAATGGGGTTATTAGATGGTGCCTGGCTACGACTACCAGCTGCTCAGAAAAGGGTCCTATTAGAAAGTCTTTGAGAGAGTGGTGGAGCTCTGGTGGTTGTGCTAACAACAAAGGCAGCAGGTTTAAACCCCGTGTTGCTCCTCAGGAGAATGAGGAGGCTTTCTAATCCCATACAGAGTTACAATCTCAGAAACGTACATGAGAAGTTCTACCCTTTCCTTTAGAACAACTATGAGTCAGAAGCAATTCATGGCAGTGAGTTTGTTAAGATAGAATGGGAGAAATTTTGGAACAGACCTTAAAATCATAAACCAGACTGGGCTTATTCGTCAGATAGAGACTGATGGGACTTCCAGACTGTAGCCCTGAGTCACTCTTCAGGACTGGAATAAAGGTGTCAAGGGCATTTACTCAAAGACTTAGAGTTAAGAAAGGAGGAGGAATGGAAACAGAAACAGGGAGGAAATGAAATATGTAATACCAGATATAAATGAATCACACATTGCTGTATATTGCCTGCTAAAGGTATTTATTCCAGAGGAGCAAAAATTAAAAATAATGTGTAGTTTTGAGTCACCAAAATAAGATAAATGCCAGGTGAAAAATATTGCTTATAAGATTACTTTGTAGATTTTCATAAGATCTGCATACTTTCATCAACTGAGTAGGAAAACAGCAAAAAAAACAAACAAACTTTTCTTGTAAATGCATTTTGAAAGAGATGGGGGCAACAAATATGAAGTTGCCTTCAAAAATGAAATGGAAAATGTAAAGATCAGTATCCTAGGCTTCAGTGAGCTAAAATTGACTGGTATTTTCAAAAAGGATGTTTCAAAATTAGTCCAAAAGTACAATGCTGTCTGTGATAGGATTATATCTATCCAAATTCAAGGAAATGAAATCAATACAACTAGTATTCAAATTAATGCACCAACTATAAAAACTAGTGATGAAGAAATTGAAGAATTCTATCAATGTCTTCAATTAGAGATACACCAAACATACAGTCAAGATTCATTGATAATTACTGACAATTGGAATGCAAAAGTTGGAAACCAAGAGGAAGAAGCAGTAATTGGAAAATATGATCTGGGTCATAGAAATGAAACTGAAGGTCACATGATAGAGGTTTGAACGACTAAGAAGTTGTTCATAGCAAATATAATTTTTCAACAACACAACAATGACTATACATGTGGTCTTCTCCAGATGGCGTTAATAGAAATCCAATTGACTACACCAGGGGTTCTCAACTTATGGGTCGTGACCCCTTTGGGGGTCAAATGACCCTTTCAGGGGTCGCTCAATTCATAACAGTAGCAAAATTACAGTTGTGAAGTAGCTATGAAAATAATTTTATGGCAGGAGGGGGGGTCACCACAGCATGAGGAACTGTATTAAAGGGTCACGGCATCAGGAAGGTTGAGAACCACTGGACTACACTAATGACAGATGACCTGATAATCTGTTGGAGGACATCAAGAATATTATTTATGTAGAAAGCAAAAGGTCATTCAAAATAGGAAAGAAAAAAAGAGATCAAAGTGTATGTCAGAAAAATCTCTGAATTTGCTCTAAATTTCAGAGTAGCCTTACAAACTTGGATAGACCAGTGCATGTACAGATAAGAGCTCTTGACACATGGAATCCAGGACAGATAAAACCCCCAGGAACAGTAATGGGAGTAGTGAGATCATGAGGGTAGGGGAAAGGTGGGAGAAGAAGGGGGGAAAAAGGGGGAACCCAATGCAAGTATTGATGAATTACTCCCCACCCCAGGGGGACAAACAACAGAAATGTGGGTGAAGTGAGACAGGGTGTAAGATATGAAAATGATAAAAATTTAGAATTTATCAAGGGTTCATTGAAGATGGGAAGGTAGGTAGGGAGGGAAAAAATAGGAGCTGATACCAAGGGCTCAAGTAGAAAGAAAATGTTTTGAAAATGATGATGGCAACATATATACAAATGTACTTGATACAATTGATGTATAGATTGTTATAAGAGCTGTAAGAGCTTCCAATAAAACAATTTATAAAAATTCAAAAAGTAACTAGGTTTATCTGGAAGTCTTCATGTTTTAATTATTTCAAAATTTTTATGGGGATCCTTTGGTTTACTAAACTAAAAATAAATTTGACTAACCAAACAGAAAAAAAAAACTTTTTTCAGAGTAGCTAAAGCAAAAAGGAAGAAAGAATGAAGTCAAAGAGCTGAATATAAAGTTTCGAAGGGTGCCTTGAGAAGACATATTAAAATATTATACTGAAAGGTGTAAAAACCTGGAGTTAGAAAACCAAAAGGAAAGAACACACTCATCATAACTTAAACTGAAACAATTAAAGAAAAATTCACACATTGAACAGAAATATAAAGATTCTATGTCCAAAATATCGAGTCATACAGGAAGCATCAAAAGAAGTTGGAAAGAATATACAGTCACTGAACCAAAAATAACTAGTAGAGACTCCACCATTTCAGGAGGTAGCCTGTGCACAAGAACGACTGAAGGAAGAAGTTCAAGTGGCATTGGCTGCCTTAGCCCAACAGAAAACTCCAGGAATGGATTGACTAGCGATTGAAATGTTTCAGCAAGATGATGCACTACTGTGAGCACTCACTCATCTGTGCCAGGAAATCTGGAAGACAGCTAGTTGGCCAACTACTAGGAAAAGTCCATGTTTGTACCCATTCCAAAGAAGGGTGATCCAACAGAATATTTAAATTAACGAACAGTATCATTGATATCACATTAAAGTAAAATGTTGCTGAAGATCATCCAATAACAGTTGCGGTAGTACATTGATTGGGAGCTGCTAAAGGTTTAGGCTAGTAAAACAAACACTAACATAAAATAATAATAATAATACTTAAATGTTCACCAATGTTTCTCTATGTAATTAAAAAATACTGGGTTCTATGTCCATGGCAATATTATATATATGTATCTGTGTGAATAAATGTGTGTGTGTTTATATATAATTTAGACTCCTGTATGATTTAATTTGGCTCAGTACCTTTGTTTTTTGATTTTGTGTTATAATGTTGGTACTAAGAACCTTGCTGGATTAAGGGCTAAGAACAGAAGCAAGCTTCATAGGTTAATGACTGTTGTGGAACTAGTTTTATTAGTCCTGCATTCTGAAACACATTTGGGTGGAGT
The DNA here is from genome assembly GCF_000313985.2 of Echinops telfairi. Lineage (NCBI taxonomy): Eukaryota > Metazoa > Chordata > Mammalia > Afrosoricida > Tenrecidae > Echinops > Echinops telfairi. The sequence goes on from NW_022109491.1 coordinate 41,477,920, forward strand.
TAAACCTCCAACTTTTCTCTGAGCAGTCAGGTGCAATGATTGTTAGCTCCACTTAGGGAGACTTTAAAGAGAATAGCTATACCAAACACCTAGGAACTTGTACCAGAGCCACCTTTACAGTCGGTAGAATTAAGAGGATTCAGCATTACATTGAATTTGTGTTCATTTAAAAATTATTGATTTTGGCTATTAAATTTTTAACTTTACTTAATTGTGTGAACTGAGCTTAAGGAGCTTATATAATTTTATATCATGATGCATTTAAATAAGAATATATCATCACGTTGTTGTTAGGGGTCGTTGAGTCAGTTCTAAATTATATTGATCCTATGTATAACAGAATAAAACACTGCCCAGTCCTGCACCATCCCCGAACTTCTGCTATATTTCAGTCTATTGTTGTAGCCACTGTGTTCATCTCCTCATAGAGAGTCTTTTTGGCTGACTTTACCAAGCATGACATTCTTTTCTAGGGGCTGCTATCTCCTGCTAACATGCCTCAAGTACGTGAGGCGGTCTCACTACCTTAGCTTCTAGGAATATTCTGGCTGTACTACTTCTTCCAAGACAGAGCTGTTTATTCCTCTGGTAGTACATGGTACTTTCAATGAATTCCACCAAACTCTAGTCATAATGAATGCTCATGTTGGGAATCCAGGAACATTTTCCTCTTAAGTTTGACATATGCATGATGAACAATTATTACAGAATATATGGACATAATATATGAAGAAAAATAGATGAAGAAATTGACTTCCCTAATTGTGATTATATATGGTAAGTACACTTTCATTTGTAATGCGCTAAATAGAAAATTGCCCTTCCTTGAGTGTTTCCTTTGGAGATACATAACAGAAAAATTCTTAATGTGAAAAGCTATCTTTAAAGCAATTTCAGTCTTTCTGGTAGACAGATCGATAACTTTATTTTTCATATAGTCAGTATTAACAGTAACAAAACATCATATTGTTATATTCTTATAATATTTTCAAAAATACTAAATAAATTAACTTCCCCTCTTCCCCATGAGACCTTCCAGTACTTTAGTGACACCATAATGACTTTATCATCACTAATACATTTCTCACTGCCATCGAGTCAGTACTGACTCATAGTGACTTTTTAGCAGCACAGAACTGCACCTGTGAGTTTCCAAGATGGTAACTCTTTAGGGGAATAGAGAGACCTATTTTTTGCCTTTGGAGCTGTCTGGTGGTTTGAGCTGCTGACCTTGCAGATCACAGCCCAATGCATAATCACTGTGCCACCAGGGCTCCTCCATAGCATTGACAATCATATTATCTAAAGCAATTTTATTGGGAATCCTTTTTCTTCTTTTTTTTGAAATGGAATAACCTACTTTGAATTCAAATAAGAATTTTTCATATTTTAATTTTCCTGAAGATATGGCTCCTTTTGTTTTTTATACCTTGTACTATGCAGGATTGTATTTCTTGTGCATTGACATTTTCTTGTGGAGTTAGAAATTTTTCCTCAGTTGGTGTCTCCACACGTATAGTACCAGCAAACTGCTGCCAAATATGTACTTACTGGTATCATTTTTCAGGTATTGATTTCAATTACCCTGTTTATGTCTTTACTGCAAGAAAAGAAAACTAAAGTATCTAATTCCAAAGATAAGGTTTTTAAAGGAAAGATGTACTCACACGAGAGGGTGGAGTTTCCTTCTGTTCCAGCATGGAAATCACACCCCTCTTACACTCATCGGTGTTGGACTGATGGGGTTATTGCAGTCCTATGGACAGTGAACTGTGGTCTGTGTGCAAGTTATTTTTTCAGCCCTGACTGAGGATGCTTGTTTTGTCAGCAGTTTGGTTTAGGCATATGGCTCCTCATTGCTTATGGCCTTGCCTGTGTAGCTCCTTGGCTTCAGTGTCCTTGTTTTAGAAATGGTTTCATCAATCTTTCTTCACTCTTGTAACTTCCTAGTTAGGCTGTTTGACTGTATCACTTTAGAGTATTTCCCCCCTTGCTTATCTTGCATATGATTGTTACAGTTCATCTCATCTCACAAGGTAAGCAGCTGCTTAGGAATTCTCTTGTTATCTATCTTGTATTCCTAACCCTATGAATCTGAGGTATAAGCAACATGCTTCAGTAATAAGGAGTTGATAGAATGACTTGAGTATATGGGTTCATTGATGTGTTGAATGTCAGGGATGTAAGCAACTTTTATCCTACCCTTCATTTTGCTTTATTTTACTTTAAAAATAGATTATAGTGTGTTCTTGATTCTAAGTGGAAATTTTAGACTAGATAAAAATCTAAATTAAATTACCCCTAAAGCTATTGCCTAAAGAATTCAGCTACTGTTTGTTCTGTTTTTCCAGTGACATTAAAAATATATATGTATAGCCAACATATAAACAAGTTTATTTTTTGCTGTTTAATAAAATGTAGTTGGTGTACTTTAATATTTATATTTTACTTAGGAAGGCTTGCCCAACCTTAATTTATTCAACCAAACCTCTATTGATTTTAATATTTTAATGCATATCATTAAATTTCTCTCTCAATGTGTCATATAAATTCACATTTATAATTTAGGCTAGAAACTATTTCACCATTTCTTGTCATCCTAGAAATTCTAATTAAAACTATTGTTTTGGGTAATATGTTGGATGAAAAATATTACTTCTTTAATTTCTATTTATTAGACTTGCAGCCAGGGTGGATTATTGTCATCTGTTTTCAAAGCTGCATACCACTTTTTGTAAATATTCTGGGTATGAAGGTTTAGTCCCCATCTTTTAATCAATTTGTTCCTCAAGAGGTTTAAAATTAATGGGTATAATTTTCATAGTAATAATAGTCTATATATGAATCCTAAATATTTTCAATTTCCAGTCTTTTTTTTTACATAAACAAAGTTTAAATGTTTATGTGATCATATGGATTGATTTCTTCTTTGTGGTTTTGTTCTTTTAATCAGGAATGTAAATAATGTCTATTACCAATGGTTACTTATACCAGAGAGATATTTATTTTTCTTTCATAATCACAAATCTGATAGTAGGTAGTACTAACATTGCTTTAGTTTATCAATAATATAATTTTAAACCTAGACACTTTTACTCTTTCTGCTCCATCACCTTTTATTATTTTCAGAAATTTTTGTGTATAAGCCACATCACATTCAGAAAGCTGAACATCAGAACAGTTCAATGATTTGTCTTTGTTACGCTGCTAATTTTGTGGAAGTCCTGGGGTCTCCTTTCTGTCAGTTTCCACACTCTTTCTATTGAACTGTGAAACCACTGGCTACTTTACTGTGCATCTCTCATGCTGGTATCTGGGAGAGGCATATTGTATGTGCACAAATATGACTCTGCCTGTACTTTTCTAAGATACATTTTAAAAAGTATGTGTTGGTAATTAGCACTTTCATTATTCAACTATGTAATAATAGTTCAAATATTTTACATTAAAATAGCATGAGTCAAGTTCAACGTCCGCATAATTGAAACCCTTATTTACTTTCACTGTATTTGTACAGATGTAGCAGAATATTTTAAGAGAAAGAGCCAAAGCGTTAAGAGGCGGCAGTAGTCCTCATTATTTTAAATATTAAAGATTTACTTATGGCCAGCAGACCCTACAATCTACTGGAAGAAAATATCCCACAGGTAGACTTTGATTGGGCAAAGGGGGAGTGGGCGAGGAATCACATTAATCTCCGTAAGCCCCTAGGGGCAAATTTAACCTAGCAGACATGCACATTGTATCTGTGCAAAGCCCTCAGCCTGACCCTGTGGTAACCATGATTATAAATCAGCTGGGAAGACATGAGCAATAAATAATATTTGCAAGCCATAAACAATGCAAAAGTAGTTGAAAGCAACTATAAATTAAATACCACACCACAGTGCATGTCTACTTTCTAAGTGAATAGGTCACATTTTCTTAGCTTCACTCATTTTTGAATGAGCATCAATGGTTTTTGCCACAACCATAAACAATTTTCAAAAGGTTTTTAGTGGTTAATCACTCAGAAGTGGACAGCCTATTCCTTCATTCCTTCTCCTGTTTCTTGGTTGCTTCTTAGCTGTGTGAAAGTTGGGCAGTAAGGAGGAGTGCAGAAATTGAATTGTGGTATTGGTGAAGAATATTGAGAGTACTACGGGCAGCCAGTAGAACAAACACATTTGTCTTGGAAGACATGTAGTCAGAATACCCCTTAGTAGTGAGGATAGTGAGATTTCATCCACTCTGGATATGTTATCAGGAGAGACCAGTCCCTGGAAAAACAACTTCATGTTTGATGGAGCGTCAGGGAAAAGAGGAAGTCTCAACAAGATGGATAGACCCAGTAGCTGCAACAATAGGCTCAAGCATACAGATTGTGAGGATGGCACAGGATTGGGCACGGTTTTATTCTGCTGTTTATAGAGATGCTATGAATCAGAACTCACTTGACAGCGCCAAAATAACAGTAAATGCAAAAAACAGAGATAATATGTAATATGACTTTAAACAAACATTAGTTTAATGTACCTTAAATAGATGTAAATTGGTTCATTGTTATTTTAAAATTAGCTTCCTACTAAATAATAATAGGCAAGTTCTCCTGGCTATATTTCTTCTTCTTCTTCTTAAATCATTTTATTAGGGGCTCATACAACTCTTTTCACAGTCCATACATAACATAAATTTTGTCCAGCACATTCGTACACATGTTGCCATCATCATTCTCAAAGCACCTGCTTTCTATTTGAGCCCTTGGTATCAGCTCCTCATTTTCCCCCTCCATCCCCACTCACCCCTCCCTCCTGAACCCTTGATAATTTATAAATTATTATTATTTTATCATATATTACACCATCCAACATCTCCCTCACCCACTTCTTCACTGTCTGTCCCCCAGGGAGGAGGTTATATGTAGACCTTTTAATCTGTTCCCCCTTTCTCCCTCACCTTCCCTCCACCCTCCCAATATGCCATTCTCACCACTGGTCCTGAGGGGTTAATCTGTCCTGGATTCCCTGTATTTCCAGTTTCTATCTGTGCCAGTGTATATCCTCCGGTCCAGCCGGTTATGTAAGGTAGAATTGGGATCATGATAGTGGGGGGGAGGAATCATTTAAGAACTAGAGGAATGTATATTTCATCATTGCTACACTGCACTCTGACTGGCTCGTCTCCTCCCTACAGTCCTTCTGCAAGGGGATGTCCAATTTCCCACAGATGGACCCTGGGTCCCCACTCTGCACTCCCCCTCATTCACAATGCTATGATTTTTATTTATTTTTTTTTTGGTCTTTGATGCCTGATACCTGGTCCCTTAGATGCCTTGTGATCTCACAGGCTGGCGTGCTTCTTCCATGTGGGCTTTGTTGTTTCTTAGCTAGATGGCCTCCTGTTTATCTTCAAGCCTTTAAGACGCCAGACGCTATATCATTTGATAGCTGGGCACCATCAGCTTTCTTCACCACTTTTGCTTATACACCCACTTTGTCCTCAGCGATCGAGTCGGCACAAGCTGGTGTGCTTCTTCTATGTGGGTTTTGTTGTCACTCAGCTAGATGGCTGCTTGTTTATCTTTAGGTCTTTAAGACTTCAGCTGCTATATCTTTTGGTAGCTGGGCACCATCAGCTTTCTTCACCACATTTGCTTGTGCACCCATTGTCTTCAGCGATTTCAGGTGCTATATCTTTTGGTAGCCAGGCACCATAAGCTTTCTTCATCACATTTGCTTATGCACCCATTGTCTTCAGCGATCATGCCAGAAAGGTGAACATCTCAGACTGCCAAATTGTTAGAACAAAGTGTTCTTGCGTTGAGGGAGTACTTGTGAGGGGCCCACTGTCCATCTGTTTTCTTAATACTCAACCTATAAATATATGTACATACATCTATCTATCTATCTATATATAGGGTAGTCATATAGATTTAAATACAGGCATATAAAGATGTAAATATATTTATATACAATGAGGGGGAAATAAATCTATGTACATATATTTATATATTTCTTCTTAATATGCATTAAATAAGTATAAATCTATTGAATAATATTTGATCTGTACTATTTCAAATAATTTATGGCTTAATATTAGGAAATACTGATTTAAATGATTATTATGAAGTTTAGATGTGTTCAATATAACAAACTTGCAATGACTCTATAAATCCATCTGAAGTCAATAATCTTTTGATCTCCATAAGGCCATCATCAAAGTTATGCTTCAGTCATAACTTGTCAGTAAGACAATATAAATTTCTTTTTGGTAGTGGTTATTTGTAAAAATGAACAGCCACCAATTAGAAAATGTTCACAATCTCAGAAAATACTTCGCTTTTTTCTTAGTCTTTCAATTATAGATCCCAGGAATGAGTAAAGTTACACATTTTACTTTTTTAAACACCTTTCCTTGGTCTCTTGAAGTTAGGAATACATTAATATGGCATAGCACATTATGTCTCCTAGGCACATTTATAATTTGTTCAGAATGATTATAACTAAAAACAACTCAGATACTTCAAAAAAGGGCTCATCGTTCATGATTAAAGACATTTAAGCCTACAGAAGTATCTTTAACTAATCTTAAAGCATCATTGAAATATATTGAGAAATAATCTTCTTTAACAAATACAAATTTCAGAATTTTTTGATAGGTAGAGACTTCCAGATTTATATCAATTATTTTATAAGTCTGCACTGGAGATTGAAGGGAAATATTTTGAAACATTAACAATTTTGAATAAAAATCTTTAAAAATTATATTGTCTAATTTTATTTTCAAATTGAGCAGATGAACTGAACATAATGGATATTTTTTTGTGAATCAGGATCATTCTTAACTTCCTTAGTATCTCATATGTATCTGTTAAGTAGTTTTTAGTTTGTCTCCAATTTCTGTTAGCTTTTGTTTGTAGCTGGTGCCCTTTTCTCTCTAATAAATCTCTACCTTAACTCTGTCTCTCTTCTAATTTGCTGTTCCCAACTTTTTAGAGACCCAGAATAGATTGTGGAGCTTTTTTAATACTATATGTCACATAAGGATGATTATGGGAAGTCTAGTAAGTATATTGGGTAGTAGAGTTCAGTGATAGAATTATTGCCTTCCTTCCATGCAGGAGGCAGATTTGCATCTCTAACACAGCCAACATCTGTGTATCATTGTGTTTGAGAGCTGTTATGATGCTGAAAAGGTTTCACTCAAATTTTCAGAAAAAGATGAATTAGAAAGAAGGGCCTGGTGATCTATTTCTAAAATATCAGCTAATGTAAACTCTCTGGTTAACAATGACATGGTAACATCGTTCATGGTGATCTCCAAGAACAACTCCACAGCAGCTAACATTAAATGTCTCATTATGGCACTGTAGGGTGGAGCCCTTGTGGCATAAGGGTTATAAATTGGGCTGTGAACTGCAAGGTGAGCAGTTGAAAACCATCAATCCTTCCTTGGTAGAAAAACTGGGCTTTCTACTCCCATAAAGAGTTACTGTCTAGAAAACTCACAGGGGAAATTCTATCTTGTCTTATAGGGTTTCTATTGACTTATGGCAGTGGGGTTGAGGGTGTGGACAACAGAGACTTTTTAGTTCTTTGTTTTAATACAGGGTAACATGGATTTTTTTATTTAAAAAGGAACAAGAGAATACTAAAAGTATTGTTCATATGTATGTCCAATTTTAAAAGTCAGGGATACATTTTTTACAAAAGTTAGTTATTCAAACTGGTATATTTATGTATGAAACACATTTTGTTTATCCATTCATCTATTGTTGGGCATTTAAGTTGTTTCCATTTGGGGGACTCTGTAAATAGTAATACAATGGACACTAATGTACAAGACTAAAGTTTATTAGTAGTTGCCAGGGTCAAGTGTAGGGGAGAAAAGAAGGGTTAATTGTGAGAGAAGATCTCCCATTGATTACTGATAGGGTTATACAGCTGATTATTATAATTGTACAATAAATCATGCACCTGTAAAAGGTGGAATTTGCAAAATGTGTGTGGTATAAAGTATTTACCCAAAAAAAAAGCAGCAGATGAGGCTGCTTATGTACAATCAAACACCTCATTGGATTTAACTTCTTGCTTTAGAAATATAATGTAATGGTGTCATGGGACATTTCAGTTAATTGGCCTAACAACATAAATACATTTAGTCTTTCTGTCTGTCTCCTAGTTCGTAGCATAATTTTTTGTTTCTTAAACGTTTACAAGTGCCTTTTCAAGGCATAGCAATTTATTTCTATTTGTTTGGAGCAATGGAAGAAGAATAAGAAGAATTAATAGAAAGAGGTAATAGAATATGTGGCTTATTGCCTCTGTCATCAACTGTCTCCTTTGCTATAAGACCAGTAGAACTTAGTTAAGCCTGGCTAACACTATTGACTATTTTTATTAAGCCTCACATAAAATAATCCTGACCAATGTGAGGGAATGCAGAATAGAATTAAGAAATTCTCATGGACTCAAGACTTTTGGAACCAGTTGATTAATTTTTATTGATTAAATTATTGCGATAATCTGCAAATCATAAATCGGAATATTCCCCAAAGTCATTTTTAAACCGAACAATAGTTTACCTAATAAAAAAGTCATCTCGGGACATTATTGTTGTTAGGTGCCATCTAGTCAGCTCCAACCCATGGGAACTGGGAACTCTGTACGGCAGCACGAAACACTGCATTGTCCTGTGCCGTCCTCACATTTGTTCCTGTGCTGGAGCCTATTGATGCAGCTGCTGCATCGATCCATCCCCTAGAGGGCATTCTGCCTTTGTGCTGCTCTTTCCCTTTACCAAACTTAATGTCCTTTTGCAGAGACTGGTCTCTTCTAAAAATATATCCAAAGTATGGAAGATGAAGTCTGACCATCCTTGACTCTAAAGAGCTCTCTGGCTGTACTTCTTCCAACATAGATGTTTGTTATTGTAGTTTAGTTTTCAGCAGTTTTATTGGCATGTAATCCACATATCATGTAATTCAATAGTTAAGTCACATAAAGAAGAGTTGTACAATCATCACCACAATCAGTTTGAGAACATTTCCTTTGTTCTTGTACTCATTGTTTTTTCCCCCTGTCATACCTCCAAGAACCATTAATCCAATTACCGTCTCTGTAAATGTACCTATTCTGACTTTATATACAGAAAAACATTTAAAAACAAACTAACAAGGATAAAAAGTAAATCATAAAGACCTCAATCAAATGTAAGTGGATAATATGAAAAATTAGAACATATTTACATGGATCATAAGGGAGTGCAAATGATAAGATGCTAATTTTTGACTTAACTGCACCTAAAACAACCCACTTTCCAATGTATTCTGCATTTTAGCAAGGCTATTCACATCCCTAGTACATGGACAAAGCTGATTCACCAGGGGAATGCCCATGTATTTCTCTTTCACTTAAAAGAAAAAGAACTGAAATAGCTTTAAAATAGATCAAAAGTGAGATCAAATGTTAAGATATTACATTTTGACCTTACGCTGACTGCCATAAGTTACTTTATAATGCTCTCTGTCTGATAGCAGGACTATACACAACCCTCAACTATGATCAGAGGGTATTCACCTGTTTAATCCATGTATGGACCCTGCAAATAGATCTTGGGCTTCCACTTGCATCTGTAGCCTTCTGCAAACCGGGTGTTCATAATATAAGTTCTGATATCATTCTCTCCTTCACATTTGGGTGATATTATTTACAATCATTAGATCACACAGGCTGGTGTGCTTCTTCCATATGGACTTAGTTGACACCTCACTTAGATGGCTGCTTGTTTGAAAACAATCATTAAAACCCCAGATGCTATTTGTTCTGATAACTGGGCACCAACTGGTTTCTTCAGAGTATTATGTTTTAAGAGCTAACTATCTCTATGGGGTCAAATTGACAGGAACAACTCGGAAGATTAGATATGAACTTTAATGGAATAGTTAGTACAACAACTCAGAAAATGACAGTAAGGATGTTTGCACAATTCAAAATGTATGATTAATGTCACTAAATTATAAATGCAGAAATTGTTGAATTGGTGTATATTTTTCTGTGTATATTCTCAGCAACAACAAACTTAGCACCAAATCTTCATATCAAAAAACTTTAATTTTGAATCAAAACTGCTTTATGTTGGAAGGGATTAAACAAAGATTTTTTAAGGAGTAAAATAAAAATTGTTTTAAAATACTATTTATTTTTGCCTCGACTCAAAATTATTTTTATACTTTTATGACATACACAGCATACAATAGTACATGATTCTGAAAGTTTTATGTATCTGTATTCCACCTTCTCCTAGAACCTATTTTAATAATTATTGACTCATTACCAAAAGAGAGGGAACAGAAGAGGTGATCCGATCCCTTCAAGATTCATGACCTTGGAGTTCTGCTCTGTCCTGTAGGGACGCTGTGAGTCAGAATTAACAAGAGGGCACTGAATTTGTGTTGGGCTATTCCTAAAAGGAAGGTTCCAGTCTAAGAATTTTAAATATCTTGTAAGAAGTCAACAGCCAAGATAGCAAAGGAATTTCTGGAAGAAAACTTTCCCACCCTAACGAGAGAACCAGGCACTCATACAGAAAGGATGCCAGCTAGACTAGACCCCAAGAAGAACACGCCAAGACATATAATAGTAAAAATATCCAACTTCGAGGAAAAAGCGAAAATTTTAAGAGCAGCAAGAGAAAGGAAGACAGTCGCATACAAAGGAGCGTAGGTAAGAGCATTCTCAGGCCTATCAGCAGATACCATGAAGAGGAGGAGAGAATGGAACAACATCTTCCAAAAGCCTAAAGAAAAAAAAAATGCATCCCCCTGAATCCTGTACCCTGCCAAGTTATCCATTAAGATAGATGGTGAGATAAAGGTCTTCCAGTACAAGGAAAGACTCAAAGAATATGCTGCAAGACACCCGACCCTGAGGAAGATGCTTGCTGACTCAGTATGGCCAGAGGATCAACCTCCACCAAGAACAAACAGGAGACCACCATATAGCCCATCTCCATCTAGAAGCCAACATGCCAGTAACAATTTCCAGGACAACAGGGTCTCAGATGGAAAAGAAGACAAGATAGAAACTCTCCACTCAAACACAGCACACTGATATGAAGTGAGATAGGTAAAGACCCAAAACACAAAACAGGGTATGACAACTATGAATCCACAGATAGTGATAATAACTCTGAATTCCAATGGACTCAATTCATACATTGAAAGAAAAAGGCTTGAGGACTGGCTCAGAAAACATAATCCATCAATCTGTTGCCTGAAAGAGGCACATCTTAAGTGCACAGTCAAGATTATGCTAAGAATAAAAGTCTGGCAGAAAGTTTACCAAACCAATGGTAACTCATAAAAGGCAGGGGTGGCTATCTTAATCTCCGACAGAATGGATCTCAAGATCCAAACCATAAAAATAGACAAAGAGGGACAGTACATAATGCTGAAAGGTTCAGTAAATCAAGAAGCAGTTAGCATATTGAAGTTTTACGCTTCTAATAATGGTTCAGTGAATTTCGTCAAGCAAACTATTAAGAAGATGAAAAAATAAATCACTAACTCAACAATCATAGTAGGTGACTTTAACACTCTGCTATCAGAGAAATACAGATCACTGGAAAAGAAGCTCAGCAAAGAGGCCATAGAACTAAACAGTGTAAGTATGCAACATGGCCTGATAGACATTTATAGAGCTTTCCATCCAAATGCAAAATAATTCACATTCTTCTCAAGTTCACATGGATCTTTTTCAAGATGCTGGCCTGAGTAAACTCAAACACATAAATATTATCCAGACATCTTTCTCAGATCACCATGCCATAAAGCTGGAGATTAATAAGAGGATGTCCAGAAAAGCAGGGACAACCAATTGTAGGATTAACAACGATCTCCTGTGACATGAATGGATACAGGCCCAGATTAGAGAGGATATGAGGAAGTTTCTAGAAACTGATGAGAATGAGCATACAACGTATCAAAACTTATGGGACACTGCAAATGCAGTTATCAGAGGTAGTTTGATGTCATTAAATGCATATATGATAAAAGAAGAGAGGCTTATGACAGATACATTAACACAAAACCTCCAACAACTAGAACAGAGTCAGCAGAACAACCCCTCCAATGGCAAGAGAAAATAAATAATAAAAATCAGGGCAGAGCTAAGCAAAAAGGAAGATGAGAAGAATGCAAAAGATAAATGCAGCTAAAAGCTGGCTCTACGAAAGGATTAACAAAATTGACAGTCCTCTGGCAAAGCTTACCAAGGATAGAAAGGAGCAAACATCAATAGCCATGAGATACCACCTAACACCCCTGAGGCTAGCCCAAATCAGCAAATCAGAGTGCAACAAGTGTTAGAGGCGCTGTGGTGAAGTAGGAACCCTCCTCCACTGCTGGTGGTCGTGTAGATGTGTACAGCCACTGTGGAGAGCAATCTGGAGATACTTAAAGAAAATGGAAATTGATCTACCTTATGATCCACTCATCCCTCTACTGGGCATATAACCAGTGGAAGCAACAAATAGAACATGACCAGTCATGTGCGCTCCAATGTTTATTGCAGCACAATTCACAGTAGCAAAGACTTGGAAACAGCCTCAGTTTCCATCGGTAGATGAGTGGATTAGTAAACGCTGGCACATGCACACAATGGAGTACTATGCAGCACTGAAAAGCACGGTCGATCACATGAAACCTGTTGTTTCGTGGGAAGAGCTGGAAGAAATCATGTTAAGCCAGGAAAGCCAAACTCAAAAGGACAGGTATAACATGAGTCCCCTGGGTACGTACAATCAGCATGCCAGGAATAGAAGAATAAACACCTAACTCGCAATAAACGGGTAGAAGCATAGACAGTTGGGGGGAGGGCAGACCACACCTAGGGAGGTACATGAGAGTCCAACATAAAGAAGGGGAAGGGGGCAGGTGGAGGGAGAATTGGGGTGGGGAGAAACTGAGTTGATGGCACGGGGGGAACAGGGCACTAAGCCACCCAGGGGGAGAGTATTGGTTGTGTCCCTACAGAACTGGAATGTGCATACAGACCCTACCATGACACGCCAAACCATGAGGGCAACATAATGCATGGAGGAATCCACAAAAAGACTGCACCATACGCCAGCCCTAACCAGAACCAGCCCGACCCCCACCATGGAAGGGAGTGCCACAGAAAATGAAAATAGATAGTTTGGTGTGGGAAAGGAGCTGACATACCACACCCAGAAGGAAGCTGAAGCAAAGGAAGGAGGAGGAATGGAGCGGAGCACACTTGGGCCCACCAGGCTCAGAGGATGATAGCCCGGCTCAGAGGACCCAGTGTACAGAGAGAATCATATAGCCGGCCCCACTGCAAGATGTGACATCCTGCACTGACCCATGGCCCTACACGGGACAGCATCGGAGACACAGTGTGGGATGTGTGACTGAGCTGACCCCAACACACTGAGGCAAAACACTGGGGGTGGGGGGGTGCAATTGAGCGGTGGGGGAAGCAGAGCAAGGCGGTACTGAGGTACTATAAAGGATGGACTTTGGGTCCGGCACATGACACTCCATCAGACTCGTCTGGAAAACACTCATAGAGGTCAACAAACAGACCTTGAACTATTAATAGGCTTTTTTTCCTCTTTTGTTCTCTTCTTTTAAATTTTGTATGTCAGTGGCTTTTTTGTTTGTTAGCTTGTTGTTATTGCTGCCGTTGTCGCCATGTTCTTATGTGCCACATTTTTTGGTGCTGTCAAAGCCATGCACAATTTTATGCACATATTACTATATCTGCAGGTCCACCTAGATAAGATAGGCTGGACAAACAATGTGAGAAGAAAATAA
>NW_022109491.1:41492941-41503210 GCF_000313985.2 Echinops telfairi
TGTGCTTTACACAATTGATGTATGTGTGGATTGTGATAAGAGTTGTATGAGCCCCAATAAAATGATTTATAAAAAAAAAGGAGATTAAAAAAAAAAACTTGCTGAGAATATACACTGCAGAACATACACCCACGGAACAACGCTTTCTACATGTATAACCCAATAAAATGGATTTCATTCTTTAAAAAAATAATTAAAAATAAAATAAATCTCTTGTAATATAAGACACTGACAAGAGCTATCTGCTATTAGATTTTTCCATTACTTTGAATGTTTCTCAATTAAGGCTTTTTCTGTTTGTGTCTATATAGGGGAACAGAGATAGAATTTACTTTAATTGTCCTTGCATAAATGGGAATTTTGGTAAAGAGAGCAAAAAGTTTTATCTTTCTTGATCATAGGAGTGATAATTCTGACATAGAGACATGCAAAATAACTGATTTCTAATGGAAATGTACATATATTTGTTTATTTTAGAGTATCTGAATAAGATAAGGAGCGAAAGGGGATTGCGGGAGTAACTAATGAAGATGGGAGTGGGAAGGGGGCACTAGACCAGATTGTGATTGCATGAAGCATCGTAAAGGGTCAGAGGAATGCTGTAAAATTGATGTGGGGTGATAGTACAATTCTCTGTGATATGATTGAAAGATTGAACTAATGAATTACATAATATATAAATTACCTGTGAATAAAACTGCTGAAAAAAATCTGAATATATATTAATGTACTTGAAATGTACTTATGAAATATACATATATAAATATTATGACAACCAGTTTTGCATTCTGTATGTATTTATGAGTATGCATTTATCAATACAATGCACATTTTTTTCAACAATAATTTTCTTTGTTTTTAAATTTATCCCATTTTAAAAAAAACACACAGAACTCAGAATGGCACATAATTTCTCCAATTTCATTAAGTTGATTTTCATTTATTCTTATAAATGTGAATATTAAACTCCGAATAATTATAGGTAATTATTCAATATATCTATTTCTGATAGATTTTTACCTACTAAATGATAGAATTATGAGTGTTTTCTTGTTTTAATACTTGCATAATAGTTTTAAGTGAGATTTAATGTGCTTCATCTCTGTTAGAGGGTTTGCTGGGATATTATTGGCATTGAAATGATCTCCAAAAATAATTTCTTTGCTGTTCCTGTTAATTAATGGTACTGTTATCATGACTTGTGCACAGCATTCTAAGTGGTAAAAGTTCATATTGGTTTTATAATTTTTGTTTTCTAATAGAGATTCATGAGATTCAAGTATAAGAATATTAAACAGCAACATAAGTGGTAGTGTCACTAACTGACCTGAAGGAGCCTTTTGAGATTCCAATATAGTTGTCTGAAATGGGACTATACCTTAGGAGAAAATGTTAAGAAAATGATTAATTTATTAGAGTAACTTTGAGCACATATGTAAAATAAACAATGCAAACATGAAGGATAATTGAAATATTTATGTATATATGTATATATATTCCAAAGTAAGTCAGGAAATCAAAGCAAAATTTTTTTTGCTTGCATTCAACATCATTTAAATGAACTGGGGTTGTTAAGGAAGCCAATTATTGGTTTAGATTTAGTTACTAAAAGCATTTTTTAAAGTATCAACTCTGGTACTTAACATTCAGGAGGGTTTCAACGTAATTTAAATTTCTGTTGTATCAAAATCCTACTTTATAATTTTCATTTATTTAAATACTTTGATTTCTACTCAGATATAATAATTCAGTAATTGATTGCTTTGGGAATAAGCATTGTGTTCAATCTTTTTAAGGAGGTTGTAATTTTGTAATGATAAAGATTGTTATATTCTTCTTATTATTTTGCTTGATTTTTACCTAGCTGTATTTTGCATTGCATTTTAGAAACATTCACTTGTTCTTTCTTTGTGTGTGGATGTGTGTATGAAATGAGGTACAAAGAGGAAAACATGGAAACAAAGCCCAAGTATAGTCCACCTCTAGATGAATTGTTATTGGTTTAAGTTATCTTTATTTTTTAATGAATTTTAAAATTAGATTTAGGTGGGGGATTTTACATTTCAGACCATGAACTGTGCATTCAACAGTTCAACCCCCTCATCAACCTTACACACACACACACACACACACACACACACACACACACACACACACACACACACTCTAGCCCAGCTCTCCTCCTCGTATGGGTCTCTATGTTCCCTTTCACCCAATTCAATACCTCTCAACTTGCCAGTCCATTGCTTCAACTACCTACCCTTGCCCTCTCTCCCTTGGCAACCTCCATAGTCTAGGCCGTCTGGTGTACGAGTCTGTGTCCTGGTTTTTATCCTGAAGATATTGGTCATGTACATTACTTATCCTTTTGTGATTGACTGATTTCACTCAGCACAATGTTCTCCAGGTCCATCCATGTCATGAAGTCCTTTGTCATTTCATCATTGTTTTCTATTTCTATTGTGTGTTTGCAGCAACGTTTCTTTATCCACTCTTCTACTAATGGGCATTTGGGTGGTCCAACTCCTTGCTATTGTGAACAATGTGGGGACAGACATGAGAGGGCATTTCTCTGTTCATTTTGTAGTTTTTGCTTGGTAGGTTGTATATCCAGCACAGGTAGTGCTAGCTCATATAGAATTTCTATTCCCTGTTGGCTAAATAGTGCTATATCACTTTTCACAATGGTTGTACATATTTATAGGCACCCTCAGCAGTAAATGAGAATTCTAATCTCTCTGAACCCTATCCAGCATTTTTTAATTAAAAAATTTTTTAATGAGGCTGTCATTGTCAGTGTATAGTGGTGATATCTCATCATTGTTTTGATCTTCATCTCTCAGATGGCTAATGATTTCAAGCCTTTTGCCATGTTTGTTAGTCATTTGGATGCCATCTTTGATGAACTGCCTGTTTATGTCCTTTGCACACTTTAAAATTAGAGGATTTCCTTTTTTTAATTATCGAATTCATGCAGTTTCTATAGGTTGGAGACATGTTGTCGAGGGAGACCAGTCCCTGAGAAGGCCATAATACTTGGTAAAGTAGAGGGTCAGCAAAAAGGAGGAATACTCTCAAGGAGGTAGGTTGACCCTGTAGCTGCAACCGTGGGCTCCAGCCTGGGGAAGCTCTGAGGCTGGCCCAGGGCTGGCGTTCTCTCTGTTGTGCACGGGGTTTCTGTGAATTGGAACGTGCTCAGTGAGACCGAGTAACAACAACAGAAACATAGATTGTAAAGTCTTGACCCTGGTCTAATGTGTTGTTGCTAAATTTTTCCTGGTTCTCTTCTTAATCTTTTGATGAAGTCTTTTGATGCACATATGTGTCTTATTTTTAATTGGCCCAACTCATCTATTTTGTCTTCTTCTGTGTGTGCTTCCTTAGTTATGCTTGTTCACATGTCAATGCTCTACACTAGGGCCCCTAAGTTTGTTGTTATTTTCTTATTGATGATCTTCCTCATTTGGGAAATTGCATGGAGGTCTTTTATCTATCTTGAGTTCATTTTTGTACATGGCGTGAGTCATGCTTCCTGTTTCATTCTTCTTCAGATGGAGATCCTATTTGCCAGCATCAGTTGTTGAAGAAACCATTTCTTTCTCATTTTATGTTTTCTGGCCCGTTGTCTTTAGACGGGTAAAATTATTTCTGGTTTCCTTTCTCTGTTTGATTGGCCTACAAAACTATCACTGCACTAGTACCATGCTATTTTCACTACTAGAGCTATGTAATACGTTTTCAGTTGGGTAGTGAGAGGACTCCTATTTTGTTCTTCTTGACAAGACGTTGTCTGCAGAAGTTAGATTTTATGTCAACTTGAATTTGTAAAAAAATGTAGGGGGAGTCCAACCTGTCAACAAGGTCCTAACCTCAGAATGCCTCCTTGGGGATATGGCACTTTGATAAGGGAGAAACTAGGAACTTCACCTTCTCTCTTGGTCCTTTCATCCTCCCTGCATGCTGGGATTCTGTATCTGTCTCTAGGGGCAGCCCCATGGGTGTTGCTGACCCTGGGAGCCAACCTCCAAGCTATCTGCACCCTGCTATGTTTCCACCAAACTTAGTCCTTGAGACTCTGCTGGCCTGTTAACTCCCTGCCTCATGCTTCACTTCTATGTGTCATTGACTTTCAGTTACATGAGTCTGAAGAGGGTTCCACAGCATCTGACCCATGGACTTGGATAGGGCTGGGATGCTTCATTGATTTATAAAATATATATCACTGCTTTTGTTACTCTAGATAAGCCAGCTTACTACATTGTGTAATGGTTCTAGCTAAGATTTCCTGAACAATGTTGACTATTTACTGCCATTGAGTCAATACTGATTCATAGCAACCCTATAGTACAGGGTAGAACTGCCCTTGTAAGTTTACTAGGCTGTAATTCTTAACAGAAGCAGAAAGCCCCATTTTTCTCCAGCAGAGCAGCTGGGGGTTTCCAATGGCTGACCTTGTGGTTAGCAGCTCGATATGTAATCGTTATGTCACCAGGGCTCCTTATGATGTTGAATAAGAGTGGTGATAAAGGGCATCCTTACCTGGTTCCCCTTCACAGAGTGAATGCTTTCAGTTTTTTCACTATTGGACAGATGGTGTCCATTTGTTTTTCTTACATGGCTCTTATTGTTGAGAAATGTCCCTCCTATTCCTGTTTGTTGACTTTTTAAATAAGGAATGGGTGCACTGGATCTTGTCATGTAGTTTTTTTTCTTCTTCTTCTTTATATGATGGATTATTCTTCTAATGAATAATTTGCATACCTGACATGGATTTTATTTGATCATAATATATGTTGGATCCTTTTTGCCAGAATTTGTTGAGAATTTTTGCATCTATGTCCATAAGGGAAATTGATCAGTATTTTTCTGTCTTTACGGTATCTCTGCCTGGCTAGGCTCACTGCATAAAATGAGATGAGATCAGGAGTTTGCTGACTTTTTCTATATTCGGAATCAGCTGTGTAGAATTGGTGACAACTCTTCCCTAAATACTAGGTAGAATTCCCCAGTGAGGCCATATGGCCCTCAACTTTGTTGGAAGTTACTTAATGACTTGGTCTATTTCTTCTTTTTGTTATGGGTAGTTTGTGGGTTCTACCTCAGTCTGTGTGAGTTTGGGTAGATGACAGACATATATCATTTATAATCTCCATTTTCTTTTTTTTTTAAACCATTTTATTGGGGGCTCATACAACTCTTATCACAATCCGTAATCTCCATTTTCTTTATTTTATTCTATGACTCTGCCAAAGATAAATAAAATATGAATAAAGAGAACATTTGGTAACCATTTTTGATACACAGTACATTTTCTAATGAATAAAATAAAAGCATTAGGCTAAATCAAATGGCTAGATTGTTCCCCTTGATTTAGTTAAGCCACTCTTTGTAATTGATGGAGGGTTGAGTCAGTCAGGTTAGGCTGCTGGTGTAATTGAGACAACAGTTTTTTAGGTTTCACTGAGAAGGCAGAAACTACTGGCTGCTTAGCCATGAGAGTTAAAGTGAGAATAATCTTTTCGCAATCACTCATCACATTCTGCACATTGAAGTGTGGAAAAGAGATTAATAGGAATGGACAGGATTTGATTATTAGAAGTGCTTGGCAGTTGGATTTAGTTAGGTAAGCCAGGGTTCAATGCACTAGGAGAGAGCAGTATTCTGAAATGTGATGAATTAGAAGTTTTGAGATTCCAGGAAGTTTACCCAGAACATACAGAATTGTAATTGAAGAGTGTGTCATGAGGACTCCTTGAATACTGTGAACAAGTCCAAGCTCTCGAAGTAAATAAGAATTAAGTGAGGCGTAGAATGATTTGTAGCAGAGTTTTCGGTAGCACAATGCTGTTTAAGTAACAGAAAGATGAGGAATACAATTTGAAACATGAACACTTTAATGAAAACATGTACATAAGAAACACAAGGGTCTTTATAGTTAGATTATTCAAATTTGTAAGAATCACTGTCTAAGAAATTGTTCTTTGCTTCCTCTGCACAACTTTTTCTAGAGCTACTTTTTATCAGGATTTCGTGGCACAAAAAAAAGTTTTCGAAATGCTTTACTTGATCCCTCTCTTTACTCCACTTTTGACTCTGTAACCTGGCACCATATCATTAATACTTTTTTTAAAGATAGTTTTGTTGATATTTCATCCACATAAAATATGCAATTAAATCTTGTTATTAAGATTTTATGTATTTATTTTAATAGTATTTATTGGAGGTATGGTGATTATGTTTAAAATAGAATTATAATAATTTTAATTTAGAATAATATTTCATAGTGATAATGGGTGCAAAATAAGATAATGTAATAAAATGTTGAGAGACATTTTTCTTTCTCGTTTTTCCCCAAAACACTTTTTAGGAGCAGATCAAGATATCATATCATGCCATAGTTCAGTCATATTAAGAAATATTGTAAAATTTCTACCAAAATCAGTTTCAAAACAGTGTCTTCTTTCCTGAACTCCTGGATATCAGATTCCCCTTAATCTTCTCCTCTCCTCCTAATTGGACCCCCCCACCCCACACCTCCCTTGTATCCTTATTCTAGTTTGGTTTCAAATACCAAAATTCCATGGAAAAACACGTAGCATTGCTTCTTGGCCTTTTGGCTAAGATTAAGTATAGAAAAACATGTAGCAAAGATTCAAAAAGGCTATCCACAAGGACAGACTACAACAGGGATAAACCCCACGTGTTAGGCTGGTTTGACTAGAGAAACAAATCCAGTGACACTCGTATATGTATGTTACAGAGAGATTTATATCAAGAAGTAATTATATGTCAAGCAAACACCCCAGAGCAGTTCAATTCAGATCAAGTCCATAAGTTTGGTACTAAACCATAGGTCCCCCTTCAGCCTTACGCAATCACATACAATGATGCAGAATTCAGGAAGAGCCTGGGCTAGTGGGTGCAGAGTAAAGTGGATCCAATGGCCATGGCAGGGCTCTGGCAGCAGTCAGGTTCAGCCATCAGGAAGGTGAAGATAGAGAGAGGGAGGAAGGTTTCCAGGGCCCTCCTTATGAGAGGGCCATGCCCACAAGGAGTCACCATCAGGCTGTGACCTGATTGACAGACCAACCTCCACCTCTACACTTTCATATATCTTCAAGTAGACATGAAATTATGTAACTATTATACCCAATAAGGTTAAAAAAAAACAGAAAATATTAAAATCAGAACAAGCACAAAGTGTATCTGGGGGAGATCAAGGAAGAGATATTTTTCTTACTGCTGTACAACTGGAAAAAATGATAGTCCATGTGTTATACAGAGTTCTATAGAGAAACAAAACCAGGATACTTATGATAGATAGATAGATAGATAGATAGATAGATAGATAGATAGATAGATGATAGATAGATAGAGATATAGATAGATATATACAACATGAAGAAATAAACAGACAATTAGTTCACAGAACAGTGCACAGGGTTCAGTTCACCTCACTTCCTTGAGACAGTTAATATACTGGCAGTCCTTCAACTCATGAGGGCTGCTGGGTACAAGTCAAGGAAGCAGACAGCTGAGTCTTCTGTAGAGCAATGCAGGCAATTTGGCCACAGGCAGCAAACAGCAGGGCCGGTCACCAACAGTCAGACAGATGACAGGGTCTGACAGTCCCCAGCTCAAGTGATATATACAGCAGCAATGTGGCAAAGCAGGACTTGGAGGAACCTCAAACTATAGCGACACCATTCATGGGTTGGATGTCCCACAGGTGGTGTAGCTTGCAAATTGAGGCAGAGAACTAGCTAAGGCAACTGCACACCGGTCCAATCATCAGTGAGCAAGAGACGGAAAGGCGAGGCTCACTGAGCAATTTATCTCTTTGCCCACCAATTAAACTGCAACCTTATTAATCCCACATGCGTTTATTGGCCAGTTTGGCACAATAACCCTACCGATCACAGTCCACAACAGGGAGAAGAGAAATCAAGGATGAGGAAGGAAGGGTAAGCTATCAGGGCATTTGACTAGTAGTTTAAATTGTTGAATAAAAGTTGATGATCTGAAATGTAAACCTCAACTAATATACAATTTAAAAGTTGTTAAAAAATAAAATATAAAGAGAGACAGAAATAAAATAAGGAAAGCGAGAAAAAGAAAGAAAGAAAAAAAGCTAAGGGCCAAGAGGCAACAGGTGGTTTACAGTATTAAAAAGCTCCTACTAGTTGGTGATCGGAGACCCACTTTGTTAATAATAGATGTCTCCTCAATAAGCTCTACTCTCCCTAAAAGGTTGAACATTACATTTTCCAGAAAGCAAGAAGATAGAGATTAGCATGATATTAACAAAAAATGGAGCGTTGGGATGGAAATCTGTGGAATAGACTAGGAAGCAAGCATGGGCAGAGGTAGAAGTTGAATTGTGTCTCAATCTCAACTAAGATGGCCACTCCAAATTGTCTTGAATTGGATCCGGGGCCTTTTCTTTTCTTTTCTCATGTTTTCCTACAGTTTTATTGGCATAAAAATCACGTACCATACAACTGAATAGTTCAATCACATCATGAAGGATTGTGCAATCATCACTACAATCCATTTTAGGACTTCTTCTTCATTCTTATATTCATCATTTTTAGCTCCCCAATTCCCCCATAACCCCCCTGCCAGATCTCAAGGAACCATTAATCTAGCTATTGTCTCTATAGATTTACCTATCCTGTATTTCGTATGCAGAAAAAACATTAAAAACAAACAAAAATAGAAAAAATAACAAAACGGATAAAAAGCTCAATCAAAAAGAAGCAGAAAGTATTAAAAACTAGAACAAAGTTAAATGGATAATAAAGGAGATCAAATGATAGGGTGCTAAATTTTAACCTAACTGCATCTGCAACAACCCACTTCCAAAGCATTCTGCATGTTAGCATTTGTATCGCTGGTCCATGGTCAGAGGGGATTCACCAGGGGCTTAATACACATTTCTCCTTCACTATAAATATTCAATTGTAAAACAGAAAACATCAAAGACATTTAAAAATTTTATGTCTTCATATATCCATTTTATATACCATTCAATGAAGAGAGCCAGGGTTTCCTAAATCCAAGTTATTGGCCGTGAGCTACTCATTAAGAGGTCACAATGTTGGACGAGGCAGTTTTCTTCCACTGGATGTCCCTGACAAGGGACTGTGTGTTACCAACACTCTCAATGACTTAAGCAATGGATTATTTATTCCAGCAAAGGGATCTTGCAAGACATACAATATTCAATACAACTATTTATCATAAAAAGAAATGGATGAAAATGAAGCAAAGGAAAATTGTCTGAGGTAGATGTCATTGGCCTAGAGAGGTCTTAAGGGTTTCTTTGAACCCTCAAGTTCATCAAGTGAAGTATCTCCCAGAGAATATCTCACAGAAACTGGAGGTGCCTACAAGCAGGGGAGATTAGAAGTCCGCTTGTGCCGAACAGGATTGAAAGGAGATTAAATACAAAGGAGGTAACAATGTTGATTTGGGAGCAGCAGCAAGTGCTGCTTCAACATTGGTGCCACTAGGATGTCTATGCATCTTGTGGGTCAAAAATATACTAATGTGCATAAATATGTGCTTGAGCGGTCTTTCTGGCACATTAAGCAGGATAGCAGAGCCCATCAGGCAAAGTGGCCCTTTCAAAGAAGAGTGGACCCATTTTGTAAAAGCTAAGGGAGGAAAGCTATATGATAACAGCTGGAACAAACTACCTATGCAAAGGAACTGAAGAGACACACTTGTTTTAGGGTGGCTTGAGTTTTCTTGAGTATGAGCTAGGAACTGAGCCTTTATAGCTTAGTATGCATCATTGGTTTGTCATTGGGTTTTCTAGGAAAGCCCTGGTTTAAAACTGAACTCCTAGGATACCATCTATATTAACATCTCTTCTAGGCAAAGATGTCCCAGATTGGACAATAAATTACACAGCTACTGTTCTTTTCAGAATCTCTAGAAGAACTCTTACATGAACCCTGTGAGAAAGGGTGTGTTTGATGGCCACCACACAGAGAGCAGCATCAATTATATAAGGGACACATATACCAACCTACCCCAGAAAAAGGAAGAAAAATGAGCCCAGAACAAAAGCAGGAGAAGCATTAAAAATTGAATATGTCTACCTTTGAAGGTAAACAAGCGGCCGGCCATCTATCTCAGAAGCAAAAACCCGATATGAAAGAAGTATACCATCCTGTGTGATCACGAGGTGTCAAAGGGGTCAGGTATCAGGCATCAAAGAACAAAAAATCATATTGTTAATGAGGGGGAGTGTGGAGTGGG
>NW_022109491.1:41503616-41519602 GCF_000313985.2 Echinops telfairi
TAAGATATGACAAAATAATAATAATTTATAAATTATCAAGGGTTCATGTGGGAGGAGGTAGTAGGGAGGGAGGGGGAAAATGAGGAGCTGATACCAAGGGATCAAGTAGAAAGCAATTTTTTTGAGAATTAAGATGGCAACAAATGTACAAATGTGCTTGACACAATGGATGCATATAAGGATTGTGTAAGAGTTGTACGAGCCCTCAATAAAATGCTTTTTTTAAAAAGTGGCTATGTCCTTTCTTCACTCTGTGACTAGAATGTCATGGGGAAAGAGACAAAAAGTAAATTGTGTGAAAGACTGAAATTTTGTACTGGAGCAGGTTGACATAGAATTTTAAAAAATAACTGCATTTGACCACATACCCTCTCAGTAAAGGATAGGAAATACAGACTAAAGAGAATGTGGTTGAATGAAATGCCTGAAGGAAAATCAAGGACCATTTTGGAAATGTCCCATAATTCTGTCATTTTTCTTTTACTGATTGTTTTATCAAATGGGACAAATTTTCTCATGTTTACCACATTTTGATAATTATTCACACCATTTGTTCTCTCTCTCTCTCTCTCTCTCTCTCTCTCTCTCTCTCTCTCTCTCTCTCGCCAAACAACAAATTTTATATGGGAGAATAGTTGGTGAAGAATGAACTTCCCCATACTGAAAATAGTAGTCAACTTTTAGTTTCAGACATGACATTTCAAAATACCATTTCAGTTTGTATAAACAGGAGAAATAGCTTATGGAATAGCATTCAGGTGTTTCCTCTGCAATTAAAACTGCCCTTTGTGTTGAGGGTCAGAATGTCCTTAGAGCATGGGCGGTCTTCATAATAAATGGAGAACAGCAGGACACCTGCTGGCAAGGGGAATGACTGAATCCTGACCCTGAAAACCCATGGCCCTCTTCTTCTGAGGTCATAGGGCAAAATTGTGGCTCTGTCGACTTATGAAATAAAAATATTATCTTTACTTAAGTCCCAGAATGAAACCCTCTGTCATACCTCTAATGTATAAATGGCAAAAAATGAAGCCATTTCTCTTTCAAAATTTAGTTGTTATAGAAAGCTGGATGATCTCATCAGTTTTTTACACAACCTTATAAATCACTTCTGTACCCTTGGAGATTTAGCCTGATATCTTCCTCCTAGACTAGTTTTACGTGGGGACCCTATGTTTGACACTTTCACTCAATACCCCTTGTACTTTTCTGTGGTCAGAAGGCAAAAAAATACATTTTAATTAAGCGTCTCATTTTGAGATCATTGCAGATTTGCATGCAGGTGTAATAAATACTAAGTGGTCTTATGTAACCTTTATTCAGTTTCTGACAATAATAATATCTTGCCAAACAAGGTATTAACACCAGGAAATTAAATATTATCACCAGGAAATTAAAATTGATAAATTCCACCAAAATTATTCAGTTTTTCCAAATTTTACTTTTGTTTGTTTTGTGTTTATGTACATGTGCATGTCTGTGTTTTTATTGGTGCTTCATGCTGTTGAATTTATTCAAACACATACAGACCTATAGGACAGGGTAGAACTACCTCAAAAGGTTTTCTAAACTGAAATCTTCACTGAAATAGATTGCCTAGTCTTTGTTGGCATAGATTCAAACCACTGAGCTTTCTGTTAGCAGTTGAATGTTTAGTTCAGTTCTATGCACTTTTTCCCATGAGTGAGTTTTATCTATATTCTATACTGTCAAGATACAGAATATCCCATCACCACATGGATTCCCCATATTGCCCTTTTAAAATCACCCTTACCTGCTGTCCTTCTATCTTCCAGGCTCCTAAGTTCTGGTAAGCAATAGACAATTATTCATTTGGATAATGTTGTAATTTAAAGCCAATTATATAACTAAAATCAAACAATATGTAACCATTCAAGACAGGCAGACATTTTTGTTTCATGATATTTCTTTGAAATTCATCCAAGTTGTTTTTTACCAACAGTTGTTTTTCCTCTGTCTAGTTTAATGATTCTGTCTATATTCTAGTAATTCTCATCATACTTATTCAATCTCTACGGTGAGGAAAATAATCAAAGAAGCTCCATTATATGAAGAAGAATGCGGCATGAGGATTGAAAGAAGACTTATTAGCAACCTGAGATATGCAGATGACACAAGCCAGCTTGTTGAACATGGAGAGGACTTCAGCCCTGCTGATGAAGATCAAGGAGTGCAGCCTTCAGGATGGGTCACAATTCAATGTGAAGAAGAGCACGATTCTCATAGCCAGCTCATTAGGTAACATCATTACACATGGGGAAAGGATTAATGTCCTCATGGATTTTGTCTTCTTAGATTCACAATCAATGCTCATGGAAGCAGCAGTCAAGAGATGAAAAGACACGTTATGTTAGGTAAATCTGCTGCATTAAGACTGCTTTAGAAAGTTGAAAAACTACGATGGTACTTTAAGGACTAAGGTGTGCCTAACCCAAACCATGGTACTTTCAGTCACTTCATATACACGTGAAATTTGGACATTGAATAAGGAAGACTGAAGAAGAATTGATGCATTTGAATTGTGGTGCTGGAGAAGAATTTTGAAATTGTCATGAACTGCCAAAAAGACGGATCAATCTATCTTGAAAGAAGTATGGCCAGTGCTCCTTAGAGGCAAGGGTGGTGGGACTTTGTCTTACATACTTTGGACATGTTGACAGGAGAGACCAGTCCCTGTTTGGTAAAGTAGGTTGGAAAGACACTGCACAACGGACCAAAACAATGGGTTTGAGCATACCAACAATGAAGATGGTGCAGAATGGGACGACAGTTGATTATGATGTAGTACCATCAGCAGGAGTTGGCGGAGGTTTGCTAGCAACTAACAACATTATTATCGCTCAGACCACTCTGATGATAATGGCATGTCTTATAAGGTCAGGAAATTAAAGCTGTACTGAGGTTATGTGACTTGCCCAAAGTCAAGCAATTAAAATATATCTATTTGGTTCAATGTCAGTGAGTTTGTTTGTTTTTAATCCTCTGAGTATGAATCCTATTTTCTTCACAAAACTCTGATAAATGCACAGCACAGGTCATCTTAGAATGGAGACACAGGATTGTAGTTTTCAAGATAAAGATGGGATTTGACCTTCCCAAAGTGTAAGGGTTTTCTAGTAGCTTTAACAGGAGTGCCAGAAATAGCACTTTAATACAGGTCATGAACTGAGAGTTGACATTTACTAAGCCTCAGCATGTGCCATGTACCATGAAATGCATTCTTATAGTTTATGTTACCCTTTTGCTGTTCCACACCTGCACCATGATCATTATCATTACCGATGAAAGAACAGGGCCTCCAGGAGCTTGTGTCCTCTTTTAGCCTTCACAGTGCATTACAACTTATACAAACCACACTGAATTCTACAGTACGTGTGAAATGTAAAGCCTCAGTCCTATGTTTATGCCTGGTTTCTACATGCGAATCTATAACACCTCTTAATTTTCTTTTTGTCTGCTTCAAAGCAGGAAATGATACCATTGCCCCACACTTCCTTCATTCTGTTGATTTTGTTTAGAAGGTGTAAATCTAGTAAATATGAACAGTGGGTTGCTGCCAAACTGATGGCTGTATTGGTCTGTATATATAGTATGTATTTATTTGCACAGCTGTCAGTTGAGAAGGTTGCTTCCCATAAGTTTTTTTGACATCCATGTGCACCATTATAATAAGAAAGTGGAATAAATAAACTGAACTAGGTGGTCTGAATCCTGTTAGGATTAAAACAACTATAATATTCTTTAATATGATAAACAGTAAATAGAATACTCACTAATAGTTTTAATAAATGTTTAAAGCAACGGTTCTCAACCTGGGTGTCGCAAACTTTTTTGGGGTCGAACAACCCTTTCACAGGGCTCACCTGATCCTTAACAGTAGCAAAATTATAGTTATAAAGTAGCAATGAAAATAATGTTCTGGTTGGGAGGTCACCACAACATGAGGAACTGTATTAAAGGGTCATGGCATTAGGAAGATTGAGAACCACTGCTTTAAAGACTAGTTTTGTATACTACTATTGCTGGTTTGACAGCTACTCAGGTGATGGTAGACATGTAGTGGCAAAAGAAATTACTATTGAAATAACCTAAATTACTTAACAAGTAGAATTTTTAAAATGTTCCAAACGTTTATTAGGCCAATTTGGTCAATTCTCAGAGTTCTGCATTATGTCAGCGCTCACAAACTTCAAGAATTATTAGTGCCAAAGTACAATGACTTGTACATGATAACCTTTGGGTTTTCAAAGATTATTGAATATATTTCCAGTGAATGAATCAGAAATTATCAAACCAGAGCTTGGTTCTCTAAGAACTTGTTTTTTAAATCCTCACTGACCCACTGTGACCATGACCAACATTGTGGATTGTTCATGATGCTCTTTTCCACTGAGCACAAATTTAACCTTAGAATGTTTGTGTACACAGGAGTCTAGGCATTAGGGAAGACATTAATTAGAGGTATAATTAATGAATCAGAATTGTTTGAAACCTGCCAACCATCTCTAAATGAGTCTACATTTCTTGATGGAGGAAGATAACTAAGATAGTTAAAGATGATTTTCCCAAATTGCCTAGATATATAATAACTGAGGTAGAATTAAAGCAAAGGTCACATGACTGTCAGTTCCGTATTCTTTCTAGTATCTTATTCAAACTTCAAGGGATTTTGAGAACTTAGAGAAAAATTCTGGGTTCTGATACATTGTATTTTTTAATACTGTAATAATATATATATATTTAGGAGTAGACAATAGGAGAATATTACTTATACCATGTAATTTTAAATTTTGATATTTTACTCATTGTTTGTGATCTTATGATGAAGAAGGCACATACACCTTTAGTATTTTAGAAAAATTCTTTTAGGAAGAAGGTAGTTTAATATTTTATTTTATTTTGAGAGAAGCATAAATAATGACACCATTGGTAATTCTTATTATAGTTTTTCATTTAGGAAAATTATTTTAAGAAAGCAATGCTCAGCTGTAATACCTTACTCAATCATGGGGTGTTTGTAGTAGGTTAAAAATGAAAACATATAAAAAATAATAATGACTCTGTAAATATTTCATAGCATACATATATAAATATGGAGGACATAATACTGAGTAAAATCAATCAACCATAGGAGAACAAATATTGTATTAGATTATACTATAAAGATGCATGGAAATGTTTATGCCTATAAACTTATTTGTTAATGGTTGGAAGATTGGGAGAGGGAGAGAGGAAACATCCTTCACTGGAGAGTAGACAGGAGCCCTGGAGGCATCGTGCTACCTGTTGGCTGCTCACTGTATGGGAAGCAGTTGGAAACCACCGGCCACACTGCTGGAGAAAGATGAGGATTCCTTTGCCAGTAAAGAGTTACAGTCTCGCAGACCACAGGATGGTTCTATAAAGTTATCCTTGAGGAATGTGTTTCTCACAACAAGCAACCATACAGATCAGAGAGCAGTATTTGTCTGAAAACAAAGTTCAGAGGCAGGAAGGGGTAGGCAAATGGGGACATGGAAATAGGACACCCAAGGAGGAAATGGGAAGAGCGGTACCACAATGAGGAGATTGCAACTAATATCAGAAAACAGTTTATAAAATTTGAATAGGAAGCCAATTTTCTCTGTAAAGTTTAACCCAAACCATACTAAAAAGTTTTAAAAAATGAATACTATACCTATGGATAATGGTTTAAAGTAAAGAAAAATTTCTCTTAAATGCCTTCCATTTTAAAAAGTATAGTGAAAATACATTATCTCTGGTTGTCACTTCAAAATGAGCTTTAGGTAACCCTTCTATTTAAAATGTAATGTTCATTTTCATAAACTGTGAAACTGGTCATTTCATTGGGTGAAGGCAGTATGCATGCACGGATCCATTAGCTCGTCTTTGTAGTTTCACTCTGACTCAGATAATTACTTTGAGATAATTACTGTAACTTGATTTTTTTCCTTCCTCATTTGGGAATCAAAAGGACGTTTTGGGGAAAAATTAATAAAAATACTAATGATTACAGAGAATGATTAAGAAGCTATTTTGGAAGTAATGCCATCATAGAAATAGTGGCAAGCTGCTAAATTTCAAGTTTCACTGTTCCTCGTCTCTCATTTGACATGGACCTCTGATTTCTCTTTTTTTATTATGACTCTTGGTAAATACTTGGTTACATCCAAGTACTTAGATCAATACATGGATTTATCCTCATGACTTAGCTACAGAGAGCTATGAGGTGGGTTCCCTTGTTAAATGAAAATTTACTTAGCATGATCCATACAAAAGCTGAAGAAAATTTTAATTTGGAAAGTTTTAATTTAGATAGAACATATCCTGCTTTCTTCTTTCTTTCTTTTTTTTTTTGCTTTCTTCTTTCTAACAACAATTTTTTAATAGCTTTGTTTTCTTTCTTTTGTTGAAATGTGATTATAAAATAAGGTTCAAAGCATAGAGAAGAGTTCATATTTTATTGCTCACTTGAATAGGGAAGCACTGATCCATTTCACTGGAAACAATTTTGCATGATTTGTATCTAAGTGAAAGGGGTAGAGATATAACATAAACTTCTGAAGAAATAGATCAAAAGGCTAAGTGAAGTGAATTGTGATAAAACCCAGAAGGAACAGGAAAAACAAAGAACGAAACAAAGAGCACTAAATCAAGAAAATTCAACATAGAGGTAATTAGTATTATACACACTATCCTGCCATACTGGCTTGACAGAAACTTAAAAAAATATGTAAGACATCATTGCTAGATAGTAAATACATTCTGTTAGCTGGGGGCCTTTTTAAGTACGACCATAATGATGACACCAAAAAAGAAAAAAACAAAACAAACTGACTGCCATCGAGTCAGTGCTGCCTCCTATCGGCCCTATGTGGGACAGGATGGAACTGGTCCTATGAGTTTCTGAGATTGTAACACTCAGGGGAGTAGAAAGCCCATCTTTCTCCCACAGAGCAGTTAGCAGGCCAACAGGACCCTATCAAGAACAGAAGCCACTCTCTGGTTTGGGTAATCCACGTCACACACTGGCCTATGTTTCCCCACCTGCACAATGTAAGTGTGAAATGAGAAGACTTTGGAACCTTCCAGTTCTGTGATTTTAATGAATCATTTTTAAGCCAAGCAAAATTGGGTCCTGTCTATTAGCCAAGACAAGACCCCACATTTTCTGTCAGAATTAACCATCTATTTTCTCTCTTCACTCTACGTTAGAGTGAAATGATATTGTTAGGTTCCTGGATTGGGATACCTCTGTTCTAGCTTTGCAAACTGAAAGAATTCACGTGGCAGAAGCACGTGTGTAATCCAAGTGACTTTTATGAGGTAAAGAGACGTTTCAGGTATTGCAGTCGCAAAAAGTACATGTTGTTTCTGGAAAGCGTACAAGGCTGGCTGGAACCGCGTGGGAGCTCGAGGCTGTACGCAAAAACCACGTGGGAAAAATACCAGAACATGAGCGCAAAAGCACGGGTGCTCAACCAGGAAATCCCAGAAACTAAGAGGGACACGTGGGGCTCTGAGTCCAGCCTTTTTTCCCTCCTGCCCCACTCACTGGGAAGGCGTGGTTGAGTGTATTGACCAACCTCATTGGCTGAGTTTAGGCCTACCTGTGTGACGTCATGTGCCTACTTGTGGCTAGGTTTAATTTCACCTGAGCTTAGGTGGATTTTTCCATAGGTGTCTAATGGGTACCTAATTTCCCTGCAGCCCTTCCATTGTGGCCCTGCAGGCATTTAGGGAGACAACAGCTCTGAGTCCTTATTCTGGCTACCTTGCAACATCAGACACAGAAAGAAATAAAGGGTAGAAGGAAGGAAGAAAGAAAAGCCAGCCTTCCTAACTGAACCTCATTGGGTAAACAATCGTAAAGTGGCAAATTTAGGAAATAATCTAGTCCAGGGATTGGCAAAAAACAATTTAAAATTTATTCCAGTCATAAAAATATTTTTACAAATGAAATTAAATCACCATTATCTGAATAATATTCCTTACTTTTTTTTTCCAATTTTAATTCAGAGCCTCATATCTAAACCTAGAGGCACAGATGGCTGGAAAGCCACAGTTTGATGATCCCTGGCCTAGTTAGCTACTTTCTGATATAGAACAGACAAATGCACATATAACTTCCCACATTCTAGATGTGTGTGTGCATTTCATAGTCTTAATTACCTTAATCGTTTCTTTAGGAGTCCATGATTTTATAGGAAGCATATGGGCTTTTCCCCCCACACCTCAGTAAACAACTGTCTCTTATGTGCCAGCTAAAAAATTACATTAAGTTGCTAATTATCTAACAAACGTATCAAATGTTTATTAGATGCCGATATAATTATATAATTCAGAAGCTGCCTTTAAAGGGCTTCCTATATAATTGAGATAGACCTCAATTTATTGCATATGATTAAATAGAAATTTAGCTTTTTATTTCAGGCACATAGAGATTATTTCCATGTTTGTGAAATGGAAGAAGTAATGTGAGTTAGCATGACAAGGAAAAGTTGAGGATAACTTATATCACATTTATGTGGCCTTCAAAAAGGCTCCTGGGAAAATTCTGTTGTCTTTTTGTTCCATTTTTTATGAGCTCTTTGAAGCACCTTCATATAGGATGCTTTGTTGAGGTTAAAGTAAAATTTAAGAATCATTATAATGGTTCACTTTTATTTCTATACTTTTAAAATGAAAATTGCTTGATTTATTTTGGCCAATAAGGTAAAGTAAAAAAAAAATTATGGAGTAGAAATGAATAAAACAGTTAAATTTTATGGATTCTTTAAAAGGAAGACATTATTAAGATAAAATTTATTAGAATTGCTTTGACTATGTTTAAGAAGTTAAGATTAAAATTCTACCACATGAATGATAATACACATGAAATTATACTAAAAGTGGTATGTATTATGTAGACCGCCACCATGTTATAAAATAGTTTCTATTGAGTTAAAATGTGACCAGATATGCGTATCCAAACATGACAAAATTGACATCTGACATAATTGACCTGATGTTTCTCCAGGACTGGAGTTTCACTTCCTACATGTACCCTCCCTCATCCACCCACATCTATTGGACAAGTGCCTGGTTAAACAGATGGGTCTTGGTTTAGGCTCAATACAGCAAACTTCCAGATTTACTGAGGAAAACACTGGGTGAAAATAGGCTACATTTTATCATTGTGCTTTCAAGCATGATCATGTGGGTGCAGAGATACTATTTACTAATAGTTTTTGGTAATACTTTTTTTCCTTAGCAATAAATATTTGCATTTTCAGAGGACAATGGATGGAGTCTCAAGGATATGCAGAGCTATACATATGGAGTAGTTCTTAGTCAAATATGAAAATTGGAAAATCAGCAGCCACATATTTAACCAGAAAGAATCAAGAATATCATCATTTATTGATGGACTCATTAAACTGATATTTGCTCTTAAATTACCATACATACTTGCGTATAAGCCGAGTTTTTCAGCACATTTTTAATGCAGTTTTTGTGGTAAAATTAAGTGAAATGCCATGTAGTTGAATAAAACATGTGGCTATGATTTCTTAAAAGTTTGGAATAGCCAAGGGACATGGATTGCTCAAATTTTCTCCATTTACTAAGGGTGTGAAACTGAAATAAATCCTCAGTGGGAATCCTCTTGCTCTGCTACGTTACGACTTCAACAATTAGAAAGTTTTACTTTAGGTTGGACATTAAGTTCTGATGACCAACTATATACATACTGTGCATTTTGTCACTGGAAGTTCAGAGGAATTTGGATTCTGAACTAACAGTTGGCTGCAATGCCGCAAATTATTTAATTATTTCATAAGGCTTAAGAGCCAAGTATCCAGTGTGTCCTTTAAGCGTTGAGGTCCTGGTTGCATTAAACCTCCTTGGTCCAGGAGATAGCTGTGGCATCAGAGAAGTAGCAGAGGAGTGGCAGAGGGATGGCAGCACCAGAACCCAGAGCCAGAGTGTGACACACAGCATTGGGCTTCCCAGCCTATGAAGCAAGTAAAGGTGAATGCCTTGGGCAAGAGGCTGCCTTGTGAAGGAGGTTCTTCCAGACATTAAATTGGAGGAGCTAAGTGTGCAAATCCAGGGAACTAGAGTTGAGTGCCTTCAGGATGAGGCTTATGGAGGAGTGGTGGGCCCATTATCTGGGCCAAGGTTTGATGCTATAATATTGTTATATCGAATAGACATTTGAGGGCATTTACTCTCCATGCCTTTTTATGATACTCATCATAGTGTTTTATTAATCAGAAAGCCATCACATATTTAACCAAAAAGAATCAAGAATATTGATGGACTCATTAAACTGATATTTGCTCTTAAAGTACCATATATACTTGCGTATAAGCCGAGTTTTTCAGCACATTTTTAATGCAGTTTTTGTGGTAAAATTAGGTACCTCGGTTGATAATCGGGTCAGCTTACACTCAAGTATATACGGTATGGCAATGCATGGCCTGGGGGTAGTTTACTAAAGTGGAGCTTTTTACTCCTCTTTTCATAAATTATTTCGTTAAACTTTTATTAGCCCAGTGTTCTCCTCAGCCAAAAGAGCTTGTTTGCCATTTCATGTGTTGTTGTTACAGGATATTTTTTACAATAACACAATATACTGCATATGAAACATGAAGTTTGTGGAATACAGCTCAGTGCAGTGCGTATCATGTTTTGTTAGCTGTTGTTAAATGAAATAAACAGGCATTATTATAGTTGTTGTTCGGTCGTGTCCATATGATCCTAAGTGTCTGAACCATATGATCCTAAGTGTGACATATGATCCTAAGTGTGACAGAATGAAACACTACCTAGTCCTGTGCCATCCTCACAGTTGTTGTTGGCTTTGAACCCTTGTATCAGCTACTGGGTAAATCCATCTAATTCAGGGTCATCCTCTTTTCTGCTGACCCTCAACTTTACCAAGTATGAGGTCCTTTTCTAGGGACTAGTCTTTCCTGATAATATTTATAACATACTAAGGGAAATAAAAATCAAACTCACTGTCTTGGGGTCATCATTCCTTGACTCACAGACCCTATGGGACACAGTAAGTAGTTCTGTCCCACTGGGTTACTGAGATTTTAAATATTTATAGGGACAGAGAGCTTCATCTTTTTCCCATAGAGTGACTGGAAAGTTTGAACTGCTGATCATGTGGTTAGCAGTTCAATTCATAGCCCATCACACCATGAGAGCTATGTTGCGTAAAACTTCAGAGAAACAATGAAACTTTATGAATATTTTTTAATCATCTTATTAGGGGCTCATACAACTCTTATCACAATCCATACATACATCAATTGTGTAAAGTGCATTTGTACATTCATTGCCCTCGAGAGAACACAGTTTCTTTTTCATTGTTTATTATTTAGCCTTTATAAAGTATACATGCTAGATTAATTATTAAGAAATAAAAAGAAATGACACAGCAATGTTTTCTCAAAAAAGTTCATGTAAAAAAGTAATAAATTAGTATTTGAGTTAAAGAGTTCTTACTGAAAAGTGTCTTGAGATATTGAAAAGTGTCTTGAGATATTTTCAATTGATGGTATTTAATTTCATTAAAATTATCATTCTACTTTCATATAGCACTGTCTTTTGAAATAATTGAAATTGTTTAAAGAACATTGTTCTCTCTCTCCATGGTGAAACAGGGATCCCAGAAAATTAATTTAGATACTGAATTCAGAATAACAGTATAATAATATGTACTTCATTTTACTGTGAGGAAGTATGTTATAGAAACAGATATTTGAAGATAAAAAAGAATAAAATATTTTAATTTTTATTCTGTCATAAAATAGTAAAGGCTATTTTTATATAGAGGTTCCTATTGTCTATATGTATATGTGATTACCAACCTTTTAAAAACCTATTCTGGTATATTATATTTATAACATATTATTTAATGTCTTTTGTTTCCCCCCAGCAAATGGCAGCCTTCTTGGAGGAGGAGGGGGTAAGTCCTGGATTTCACTTAACTTTAAAAATATTTCTATCACTCACTAAATCAAAAATGTTTAGTAAGTCTAATGAAACCTTAAAAAACTGTATTTTCCTGTAATCATCAGCCACAAATATAACTTAGAGGTAAAAAGTGATAATAAAAATACTTTGGTGTCTACATGTTATTTTCACCAGCATAAAATATGTAGAATGCTGTTTTTCTTTTCCTTAAGCTTTGTGTTTCTATCCCTGTTGTAAAGTGTTACCGCTAGATACTGTTGTGGTCAAAACACTTATGTGAGATGAGAATCGGTAGAAAAAAAGAAAAATACTTTTGGAGAAATGTGGGTCCTTTGGTCATTATAATTTTGGTTTTTTGCTTTCCTTAAATTTGTGGCCTAAGAACTCAATATATCAGACCCTTACTATGTAAAATATCAAAGAAATTAGTCTTGGCACTTTGTCTTTTGTTTCTGCTCATTTAGAGACCCAACATAAAGAAGAGGTCAAAATTAGATATGGAAGAGAGAAATTCCTATAATGAAGTTATTTTAATACAAAACTTTGTAACTCTTATTTAATTTCTAGGCTGGAATCTGAAAGCTTTAGTCTTAGTAATCTATATAATATAGTAGGGAAAACCAAAAGTTTACAATTGTGTGAGGTTCTTTTAATTTGGGATCCATATGGGCATTAATAAATGTATTTTCTATCTCACTTTTTCTCACTGTTACTCTCATCTTTATCCTTTTTCCCTCTCGTTTTATGAACATGACTTTAGTAGGCCTGATTATAGAGCATTAGGCTTTCAAAAGTTTTCTATACTTTCATCATATTTCAGCCTAATTTTTATTTGGTAACTTAAAACGTGACCATTATTTCCATGTAAAAAATCAGTTTTGGTTTTCTATTTATTTTTCTTAAACAGAAACTTGGACATAGGTATAGTAAAGAAAAGCTTAAACAAGGATTGCTTCTTCATGTTAGTTCATATCAATGCATATATAGCTGAGTGGGATAAAAAGAATATTGGGCTTGAAGTTAGATTTATTGTGTGTGGATACTTTTTAAGATTTATTTTGTATCTCTGAGCTACAATTCTCTCATCTTGAAAAATGTGGATAATATAAACAGCTAAAATGTTTCTTGTGGAAATATCTGGAATGTAACAGAGTGGTAGGAAATCAGTATTTTTTTCTTTTCTAAATTACTATAGAAACTACAAATCTATAGGATTTCCATACCATTTTTTTTTTTGGTGGGGGGGGTGAGGGATTTGGAAGACACAAATTTCTCTTGGATTTGACTTCCCACTAATTTTCGTCTTCTGGGTCACATACAGCCTGAAAAGAAAATATTATTAAAATAAATTATTCATTCCAACTGTCATCAATTCAATTCTGGCTCATAGTCAGCCTATAGGACAAGGTAGAATTGTCCCTGTGTGTGTCCCTGTGGTAACTGCAGGAGTAGGAAGCCTTATGTTTGTGCTGTAGAGTGGTTAGCAGTTTTGAACTGCTAACTTTGTGGTGAGCAGCCCAATGCTAACCACTATGCCACTAGGGCTGTTACAATATCCATAGTTTTTATTTTTTATGACTATTAGCATTAAAAATAACCCTGCAATAACACTTCACCAGGAAAAAACAGCAGATCAATCAGTAAGATAGTTAATTTATGTTTTTAAAAATAATTTGACTGATTATAATAATTAATTAATATTACCTTTGCTGCCCATAATAGAAAAATACAAAATAACTTTTTAAGAAGGTAGAAACATACTTATGTCCCACGTAAAAGTCATCTAGATTGGTTGTATGTTGGTTCCATGATGTCACTACAGCTTCCGTACTCAGTGGTTCCCATATTCAAGGCCCTCTCAGGATCCATGATGGCTGTTGAAGCTGTCACCATTATAAACATGATACAGGTCAGCTGGAATAGGAAAGGCAAAAGTGAAAAGGTAGGGCCTACAGTTCTTTAAATGTATCTCATGAAACCCTCCAGATCTCCCTTCCTTTCGAAGCCACATACTTTATGGTGTAGTTAAAAGACTGAAAGCAAAGCCACTGCTGCTAATTAAACTACCATGTGAGCTAGAATTGCACTTTAATTTATTAAACCACAAAGATTTTAAGGTTTACTTGCTACCGTTGCAGAACAGAGCCTATTCTAATGAAAGGACTAAATAAGAAAATAAAATGTATTTGTAACACTCACCAAGGGGTTTTAAAAAGTTTGTGGGGGAAAAAAAAAAGAATGAGAATGTTTGGAAACTTAAAAAAAAAAAATGTTTGTGGAAACATGGAATTAAAAGATAATGGAATTTTCCATTAACAAATTTTTGAAACCCTCTCAGATATTCAAGGTGGCCTTTAAGGTGGTATTAAGAATATTGGTTATATTGATAGAATACTTATAAAAGATTAATAGAACTCTGAAGGCTATCTGACATGTAAAATTCACTCATATTTTCCCTTTTAGAAGAACCCAGTCACTATAGATTGCCATATACTTGGCTGAACAAGTAACTAGTACACATCTATCTCTGCCTTAAACATAGCTATATACAGGTAGGTAATTCTGTTTACATCATGAAAAACTGAATGGAAACACAGGAAGTCAAGCATTTGAGTCATGGAAGATATCTTCCTTGGCTTATTTTCATATGCCTCCAGCTCCATTGGTAATTCGGAATTGTATACAAAGGCACTGGCTTATGCTACCTTTGGATTGCTGCCCAGATTCAGAAAGCTTTTATGTGTATTTGAAGTTCAGTCTTAGTTAACATTGCATTTTAAATACATGTTTACCCATAATTAATAAGAATGTTTTACCTATACTGGGTCCTCTTATGTTGGCACTTTTGAAACTTATAATAAAAATAACATTGTTGTAAACACCTTCTCATCTTTTCAAGGAGCAGAAGTAGAGGGAAAAAATGACAGAATTAAAGAGCTAATACTTTAATCCCTTTCAGGGCACTACACAATAGAAAAGAACAGAATTTCCAACTTTTATTTCAGATAATGCCTTACCTTTTACTGACACAATAGTTTACATAAAACCAGAATCTAATGAAAGAATCCAAATAGGACATCACATATGGGGTTCAGTTCCTTCTCTGGTCTATCATAGCTCCAGAGTGCTAATGCCTAAAGCACAATGTTAAATATTTGAAGTGACATTTCCTGTCACAGTGGAAATTTTAGTGGCTTTTAATACACAAAACTTTGTATAATTGCCATTTAAATTATATACAAACACTCATACATGATCCAATATATTGATCAATGAATGCTGTCATTTTGTTATGTGGTATCTCATTCCCTAGTAGGGTGATTCTACACCAGGTTAGCTTTTAAAACTAAGTGCAAGCAAGTAGTGTTTATTCAAAAAGCTTTGGGTGACTGTTTTGGGCGTTCCAAAGGGATTCTGCAGGACCAGATACTTTGTATATAGGATTGTTAGCAGTCAGAACCATCTCAATGGCACCTAATAGAAATAACAAGACTGATCTGATAGATATTCTCAAAGGACACAGACTTATTAGGAAGAAGTTCCTATAAAATTGAAAGGTTTTATTGGTGACAAAACCAGAAAAGTTGCACCACTGAGGAATATTTTCGTCTCTACCGGCCCTGCCCCCCCACCATTATTACAATGCATCTACTCTTTCATTCAGGCTAGCAAGGGCTATCTGACTAGAATTTTATTGGTAAACCTTACTCCATTCACTCAACATCCCTGATCTTGTTCCTTCAGATTTCTTTCTGCTCCTGAAATTCAGAGAACATTTTAAAAGACCACAGCTTGAGTGCCTTGAAGAGGGGAAATTGCTATTTTGATTGAGGAAGGCTTAGAAATATGGAAACAGATGAGATCGGGCGCGTTCAGGGTGGTATGGCCGGGGTCTTAAAGGCTTGAAGGTAAACAAGTGGCCATCTAGCTCAGAAGCAACAAAGCCCACATGGAAGAAGCACACCAGCCTATGCAACCACGAGGTGTCGAAGGGA